>NW_015658063.1:1402870-1444972 GCF_001515625.1 Sinocyclocheilus rhinocerous
ATTGACAAAGTAAAAAGCTTTATTTATTACATTTGTTTATCATTGAAAAATGATTGCTAGTCTTTTTGCTTGTAAGCTTCTCAAGGTTTTATTTTTCTTTTGTCTCAAGGTAAATGATGTTGGTCCACATTCAAGGAGATATTTATGATTTATTGTTTGTAGACCAGCATAGTAGTTTCTGGCATGCTTTCATTAAATTGCTTTAATATGGCCCTCAAAATCTTCTCTTGCTTCCATGCAGCTGTACCTGTTTCTCATTTTTAATTTAACTGGAAAACATTTAATTGTATTGTCAATGTAAATTCAACAAACTTATATTCACTATATATTTAATCTGCAAAATATCTTTAGTCTAAGGCACAAACAGTGTTCGTTAACCTTAATAGTCTGCGTTTCTAAGGCTAATTAGTTTTTGCTCTGTGGTCACATACTGTGTGGCTTCTGGAGTTAACGTCAATAAACTATTCTTCGGTACAGGCACAAAATTGATCATCGGAACAAGTAAGGAAAAAACAAGCCTTTTTACTTTTATTAAAATGTATTGTGAATGTTATTGATTTTAAACCTGACGGGTAAATCTAGGATCCCTATTCACATATCAATGCGCATAATTCCCTATGCATCTTAAAATAACAATTTAATAAAACTATCAAAATAATAATTTATTAAAATGTGAATTAGTATTAAGTGTTTACACTTACACTTACAAGCTAGCATGTGGCAAGAACAGACATGTTTTTACAAGGGTTTGAAGTCTGAGATGTTTTTGTGCAGATATGTAGTCCTGTGTGACTAACTCTGGAGGCTTTAAAATTATATTTGGGACTGGAACAGAGCTCACAGTACAGTCAGGTATGGCACAATAATATATCATCTCTAAAATATCCTGTTAGATATGCTGATTTCAGAATGAAGCTAAAATTGATACTTTTAAAAAATATAATCATAAAAAAACATCACATTTTAAAATTCGATTAATCTGGTTGTTAACGCAAATAAATATACATATTTAAAAACAATCTGTTAATAAATTAAACTATTAGCAGAACTTTAGGTGAGGAAACCGAATGGCAGGGTGAAAATGTTATGAAGCTCAGCACTGTGTGTCAACAAACTATGGAGGGAAATTTGTCCTTGGCGAAGGCACAAACCTAGTTGTTGATACAAGTAAGTGCCTGCTTTAAGAATGCCAATAAAATGGAAATTATAATATGGTATAAAAGTCATCATTTGTTAAATTGATATTTGTATTCAACAACAATAGTGGATATTGTGAATATACATGCCAGTCAAAGAATGTTTAAAAAAAACAAATTCAAGCAAAATGTTTTATTATCTTAATTCAAATGCCCTCAGGCGCACTACATAGAGAGAGTTAGAGGTATGAGGTTTAGCAGTGTGTGGATGGTGGAATTGGAAAGCTGATCTTTGGGTCTGGCACAAAATTACATGTTTACTCTAGTAAGTATCTACAACTCTACTCCTCAAATCCGATTAAATATATATTTCACATTCTACACTGATGTTGCAGTGTTTAGAGACTGGATAGTCTTATAATGGATATAATGGTAATTCAATATGATATCAGGTGTAGTTTAGTTGTATAGATGAAATTTTTGTTGAGGAGTTTTATTGTGTGACTACATCTGGTGTATACACACTTATTTTTGGGAGAGGTACACTCTAAAAAATGCTGGGTTAAATAGTGACAAACCTAGCTATTGGGTTGTTTTGACCCAGCGGTTGGGTTATTTTGAACCCAACCACTGGGTCAAAACAACCCAATAGCTGGGTTTGTCCACCCAGCGCTGGGTTATATTTAATGAGTGTATGAAGGTGATTAATTATCACCCAGTATTTCTCAGTTAAAGCCTTATTGTAAAACTGTCCTTTCGAAGCTCAGTGTAGTTGGATACTGACCTCTGGTCTTGGTGATTGAGATCACAATGGAAGAGCAGTCAGAAAATGTTATGAAGTTAAGCACTGTGTGTCTAATAGCTATGGAGGGAAACTAATTTTTGGTCAAGGTACAAATCTACTTGTTGACACAAGTAAGTGGATTTGTTTGTAAGTATTGAATTATTAAAATGTTCATTACTTGATATGCATAGTACATAGAAAACATTTTAAAAGTTTGTGATGGAAGTAGTTAAACAAACCTAGCTATTGGGTTGTTTTGACCCAGCGGTTGGGTTATTTTTGAACCCAACCACTGGGTCAAAACAACCCAATAGCTGGGTTTGTCCACCCAGCGCTGGGTTATATTTAATGAGTGTATGAAGGTGATTAATTATCACCCAGTATTTCTCAGTTAAAGCCTTATTGTAAAACTGTCCTTTCGAAGCTCAGTGTAGTTGGATACTGACCTCTGGTCTTGGTGATTGAGATCACAATGGAAGAGCAGTCAGAAAATGTTATGAAGTTAAGCACTGTGTGTCTAATAGCTATGGAGGGAAACTAATTTTTGGTCAAGGTACAAATCTACTTGTTGACACAAGTAAGTGGATTTGTTTGTAAGTATTGAATTATTAAAATGTTCATTACTTGATATGCATAGTACATAGAAAACATTTTAAAAGTTTGTGATGGAAGTAGTTAAAAACAGTTTACACTGAACAAGTGTGAAATGATGTCGAAAAAGAGAATGTATACGAAAGAACAGTTATATTAGCAAATCAAATTGCAGATAATGGCCTCTGAAAAAGCTATAAATTATCAAACAATGATCAATCCACATAATTTTATTTGAAGTATAATAGAGGGTAGATTTTTGGCTAAGTATCATGGGCCTTAAGTTCATAATATGTACATATTTTGCTAAATATTTTGGTATGAGTCAAACAGTCCACTGTAGAGAGTTTTAGTTATCACGTTTAGCACTGTGTGGATTCTGGAAGTTCATATGGAAAGCTAATCTTTGGGTCTGGCACAAAATTAGAAATTCACACAAGTGAGTATCTATATTATCCATCTATTTGTATTTTATATGTTGTTTCAAAATTTCTTGTGTCATATTTTTAATCTTTATTTCAAGACTATTATTTTTGTACTATTAAAAATCTTTAACAATCAGGATATTTTATATAAAATAAACAGATCTGCAGTTGCACCTAATTTTCCAAGTGCAATTGCAAAATTTGGAATACCTAATATCGTGTAGAGTAATTGCTAAGAGGATATGTAGTGTGTGACTGGAACTGGAAACCGTAAAATAGTTTTTGGCTCTGGAACCAGACTTTCTGTTGAAACAAGTAAGTCAATACTAATTCCTGTGATGCATTTCTAAAAAGAGAGAGAATAGTTGAACAAATTCAGCAGTACTTATAAACACTGTAAGTAAGGAAAAGTACTTCCAGCTGTTTTTCTTCTAAAAGTTTTTCCACAATCTAGCACTCATCTTATTTATCTAAAATATTAGTTTTATTGTAATTACAAAAATGTAGAATCCTCACAGTCTATTGGAATATAGATAAAGTGTTTTGTGGGTGTAGAGTAATTGAAAGGGGGAACTGCAGTGTGTGACTGCAGATGGAACCTACAAAATCTATTTTGGTTCTGGAACTAAACTTCATGTTGAAACAAGTAAGTGATTAATACATTAACAAACACAGTGTAACTAACAAAATTATCTTTGAGACAGGCACAAAATCCATTTAATCAAAATATTATTTTAGATATCATACTTTAGGTTCTAAGTAGAATATTATCCACATGATGTCTGAAGGTTAATAGGATTCCCATAAGTAGTTTTGTAGCATGTTTGCAGGTAAAAATTCTAATTCTTAAACACTTAAAACTTGCCGAAGATTGTAGTACATTTCTGGGCAATAAGAAACAACTAACCAACTAAAAACAAATATTTGAAACATACTGTTAAAAATAATTTTATTTTGATAGCAAAACTTAAAAAGAATCTTTTCCTCAGGCAGTACAATGTAGAAATAATCAAAAGAGGTAATTTGTATGGTTGCTAACACTGTGTGTCAAATTCTAATAAGATATTTTTTGGTCAAGGAACAAAGGTTATCGTAAATTCAAGTAAGTAGAAACAAAGCAATCTGAATTATTTATTTATCATTTGACATATAGTGTCTGTTGTCATTTTCACACATTTAAACCATTCAAAATAATCTTTAAACCATTCAAAATAATTTTTTGTAATGTCCTGGTTTTGTAATACAATTCATTTATGGATCTGTAAAATTCTGTAAGACCTGTTTGTCAGGTCTGATAGATTTTGCTGTGCTGTGTAATAATGTGTGACTTATGGAAGTGGAGCAAACAAAATTTTCTTTGGGACAGGAACAAAGTTAATCATTGAAACAAGTAAGTTTGTTTTAATTGTTAAAAAAAACTGTAAAAAACAAAACAAAAAAACATTTGACCCGATATGTAGGACTCAGTAAAGCATTAATCCACATGATGTCTGAACTTTAGGTTGTTTTGCATTAGTAGTTATGTTTTAGTGCTGCCATGTAAAACTGTGTGACTGATGCAGGAGGATGGAAAGTGATATTTGGAAAAGGAACAAAACTTACAATTAACTCAGGTAGTGCTTAATTTTCATAATAACAACAAAAATATAAAAAGCTTGATATAATTCAAACATTTCAGCATTTCAATTACATTTCTGTAAAAAACAAAAAACAAATAAACACACACACACAAAACTCAAAAAGTTACCATTAAAAATGCCTTTTCAAATAAAGTTTCGACATTGCTTTAAAATTCTATAAAAAAATCTTCTCAGTTCTCAGAAGTGCAACATCAATCTTTATGCATTCTTATAGGTTTTACTAAATCAGTGGCAGATGTGTTAAAAATAGTGGCACTCATTACTTTATTAATCTTAAGTTTTTGTAAAGTCATGTAACTCTGTGTGACTAACAACGCAAGACGTATAATATTTGGGAAAGGAACAAAACTTACTGTTGATTCAGGTATAGTTCAAATCTATCATTACAGCATCTTCAGTTTCTTATTTTATGTATTTATATAAAATGTCCTTTGCAAATCAATGTGGCAGTTCTGCTTTACAGAATCCTTTTATTTCAACTAGCCTTTAGTATTTTTTTCTGTAGTCATCTTAAAAAAATTCTACATCCTCATTCCTGATAGTTTTTGTTGTGAAGTTTCTGGTTGTGTGAAAACTGGAGGATTTGACAAGATTATCTTTGGAACAGGAACAAAATTGATAGTAAATTCACGTAAGTTTAGTTCCTACTAATGAGTTTTGTTTGATAAATCTGCCTTGGGTCTCAGATTAGGTTTGGAGATTAGGATTAGTTTTAGACAGTATCTAAAACTAATAGTATCTAATATTTAGATTGAGAATCTCTGAAAGCCTTTCTCTTGAGATTTTTGAAATGATGCTTCCTGCTGTGTGAATGTGGGATTGGAGAAGATCATTTTTGGAAAAGGCACACAGTTACTAATTGAGCCAAGTAAGTTAAATGGATCACTGTTGTCTGATTTGAACCAAAAATATCAAGTTTTTGAAATTAATAGCATGCCATATTCTGATATTTGACTAGATTTTATTAATTCTAAAGCACTCTGAGTAATTGCTGAGGCTATTAAAAAGCTCTATAGTCGAGTTTTAAAAGTAAATTCACAATGTGATTCTGACCCTGAAGTCGAGTAATGCTACTGAAGTACTTTATATGAATATAGTTATTCTAGGACAGTAAAACACTTAATAAAAGTTATAGCTGCTTTGTATGCTTTGAAATCTTTGAAATTCAAGATTTCAAATATAAATTGTTTGTAACATTGTTAGGTCTCAAATTAAAAGGCCTTATTATATTGGCAGAACTGTATTAGATATTGCCTGGATTTGCACTACTGTGTGACACTTGCTGACAAAATTATATTTGGTCAAGGCACAAAGCTGAATGTCGATTACAGTGAGTATTTAAATCATGGCTGTTTTCTGCATTACACATTGTCATTGCTGACATTTAATATTGTAACACCATTGACTAAAACTATATATATGTATATGTATATATATGTATATGTATATATATATATATATATGTATAAAAAAATTAAAATGTTGACAGTGAAAAACAGTGTAGATGTAGGCTATATATAGAAAGATATTAATTAAAAATTCAAATTAAATATTTAAATATTTTTCTAGGGTAAAAAAAATATATATATATAAATAAAATTTTGAGAACAAAACTGTTTTTGCTGTGAGGTTAGGTACTGTGTGAATTGCTATTTTAAAGTAGAGAAAAATACAATAAAATAGTTTACACTAACTTTAAAACATAAAAACTTTAAGACATAACAATAGGCTAAATGTTTAAAAGTAACTAAAAATCACTATAAGTAATCTCAAATGAATATTCAAACTAAAATATTATTGTTTTTTATTAAATATTTTTTTCTATTTATAATCAACACACAAATCAAACATGTTTGTCCCAGTTCATGGTAAACTGGCCATGTTTTTGTTGTGATTGTTTCTATTGTGTGGAGGGTTCTGGGAGAAAGATCATTTTTGGTCAAGGAACATCCTTAACAGTTGAATCAAGTAAGAGACGTTTACTTTCTGTGTTTATTACCACTTTTTCATTTCCATTTAATAAAAAGACTTTATCAACAAGTCTTCACATGTACATGTAAAAAATGACCGTGAATTTAACAGTAAAAGACTGTAAAAATGCTACAGTAAAAACCTGTTAAATGGTTAACGGTAAATTCCCCTACTATATACGGTGAAAAACTGTATTGGACATTACATGTATTGGACATAAATTTTACGGTAGTATACCGTTTTAAAACGTTGCTACCGTATTTTTTACGGTAAAATTCCGGCAACCACAGCTGCCGGTTTTTTACCGTAAATTTTACGGATTTTTTTTTACAGTGCATGGTAACATTTATAGCAACACGATTTGACCTCCAAGACTATCCCAACTAAACAAATCTAAAGCTTTTAAAGTAACATCGACAGTGATAGATAATTAAAAGTAATTAAACAAATTAAACAAGCATCAAATTTTGTTGTGAAAATAATGAAGTACAGCAGAGTCCTTGTTGCCTCTGAGGAAGAGTTTTTTGAAGAGATGTTTGTTACTGTGTGAATGATGCAACACGGAAAATCATCTTTGGATCAGGGACAAGACTATTCGTAGAACCAAGTAGGACAACCTTTTGTTTTGTTTTATATACATTTATAGTAATCTTTACATATTTCACAGCAATTTCTAATTGATATACTATAATAATAAAACAATGGCCATGGCAGCAGTTCAAAACGGGGAACATGAATTTGTTGAGGGTCTAAGCAGTGTGTGAAATCAAACGTTAAGACCATATTCGGAGCAGGGACAAAGTTAACTGTTCAAACCAGTGAGTTCAAACATCTTGATATTTTATTATCTCTGCTTTTTATATTTATACGATTCCTGTAATTGTAGTCTTAACTAATGGAACAGCAGTGATTGTTCATAGAAAGATAAATATTACTGAGGCTTCAATGAGCTTGTTTTTGTGAGGGATATTTCTATTGTGTGAATGTGGGGGCTGGCAGGATCTTGTTTGGAGAAGGGACAATGCTACACGTACAAGCAAGTAAGATTCCAGATAATATTGTTTTTAGGTAGTCTAACAAAGGTTATTACTTTGGTATTTGATACAGTATGTTGTATGAGAAACTCATTATTTGGTCAGGGAACACAGATATATGTCTGTTCCAGTAAGTGCATTTATTGGATATTGATTAATGGCATTCTCAGTATTTATGAGTATCATATGTTGAAGTTGAAAATACTTCAAACACATGAATATTTAATTTACAGGAAAATGGATAATGTTCAATTCAAAATAAACATCCAAACAGACATGCTTACTCAGTAGTAAACAAGATACTTAGAGCTAAAATACTGAAATAAATACTCTTAAAATAAATCTCATTCCCTAAAATATAATTCAAATAAAAATGTTTTACAGTTTGTTATCTGCACCTTCATCATAATACGTATTTTAGCCCCAATTCCTGGTAAACTGGTCCTATTTTTGTTATGACTGTTTCTGTTGTGTGGATGCTGCTGGAAGGACAAAGATCATTTTTGGTCAAGGAACAACTTTAATAGTTCAATCAAGTAAGAGTCTTTTTACATAAATTTCACAATAATGAGATGCGATTAACATGGTTTAATAAAAAAAAAAAAAAAAAGAATAGTGCCGGTGAACCATTGACATTGAAACAGTATAAAAATACACAATATAAAAAAATCATTCATTAAATGATCTTTATTTCTTAATAGGCCATCAAGACGTAATCAAGTATTTTATCACATTCACATAATTGTACTGTACTTAATCAAAGGCCTCCCCAAGAACATTTTGTCTGAGTGTTTATTACTGTGTGAATTATGGAAACAACAAGATCATTTTTGGAAGTGGAACAACACTGACTGTTGAATCTCGTAAGACCAATTTTTTTCATCAGTATATCATAGATATGCAAAACAGATCCTCCAATTGCCAGTATTAGAATAATGTCTTAATTTACTACTAGATGTCAATCTTAACTTAAGTCAAAGTAAAGATATAAAAAAGTTAATAGAATAAAAAGCCACCTGTATTAAGTTAAATATGCAAATAATGTTACATATTATTAGATTTTCTGTTTAAACAGCAGTTGAAAATATAATAATAATAGCCTTTACTAACCTGTGTTGGTATGAAAACACTGATAGAATAACTTTTTAATATTTTCCTGTTTACAATTAAAGCAATTGAGCATATAATTGAAGTTTTCACTTAGAAACTGTTTGTATTTGATGTAATTAGCCAACCCGTAACAAAGGTAGTTTTTGTGAGGACTCTTTATATTGTGTGATTATTGGTGCAAACAAGATCATCTTTGGAGAAGGGACGATGTTACATGTAGAAACAAGTAAGAGACTGATCATGATTTCTTACTTTATACTTCTGTTTGTGTCCAGAGGACAGCATTTGTAGATTGTAAATGAATTCATAAGATATCAGATTTTAAGGATATAAGTAGAAATAATGAGCACCTAGTTGTGCAGTTGAATCCAGATGTTGTTGCTCTGGTTTTCAACACAGTGTGAATAACAACAACAAGATCATATTTGGTCAGGGAACTCAGCTTCATGTTAACTCCAGTAAGTACAGTGCAGTTTTTATAATGATAAGAAATTAAAAATTTATATAAATGAATGTATAATTGTAAAATATTTTTGAATATAATGGAAGCTTAAAATGGTGTAATGTGAAACTTAAAATGCAAATGGCATTTCTGACTGAGTGACCAGTAATAGTGTCTTTACTAAATGTATGAATAACATCCATTACAGTTTGTGATGTGCGATTTGAATTCTAAGTCACATTCTGTGCCAAAGTCAAAGTCATAAATAATAAAAAATATAATTTAATCTGACAAAACATAATAATGACACAAAACTAAATAATTTACAAATTTCAGACGTTTATCAGTAATCAAACCTGACCATATCATGGCTCTATTAATGTACTTAGAGAGTTTTTGCTGAGGCTTTTGTTAATGTGTGACTTATGACAAGATTATTTTTGGAGCTGGGACAAGACTAATTGTGGAATCTCGTAAGACCAAAACATTTATTTCTATGAATTCATCTTATTAATACAATAATTAATACAGCATTAATTCTTACAGTAAATCGTACAGTGTTAATACTCTTCTCAACATCAATTTTTGCCTTGCATTTAACTTAAAAGCTGAAATGTATAAAGAGTCCAAGAATAAAACTTAAAAAGTGTTACATATTTTCTTAAACAAGAAAACTTAGCAACAGAATAAATAATAGCAGACAGAATGGAGCGACAGTAAAAAGTTCATGGCTGTCATGTATGACATAATGGAATAGCAAAACATTTTTTTGTAATTTAACATTTAAATTAGTTTTATTCATGTTGATTAATAAACACTAGTATAATCTATAGGTTTTATTCAGAATTAAAATGTATTTGACATCATTTATAGTAAATCTGTTCCCAGAAGTAATACAGAAGCTTTCCAAGTCATGTAACACGTTTTTGTAGTTAACCAAATAACTGTGTGACAACTGGAGTAAAGATAATATTTGGAAGTGGTACTCAACTTATTGTGGAGTCAAGTAAGTGAATTTATTTAATCAAACTTGTTCCACCTTTCAACTTAAGTCCACTTATTTCTCTACTTTCAATTTGATAAAGTAAACAATTAAAAAATGAATTTGGTTAATTTATATTTTAAGACGACCCAAGATGACGTTTGGATCAAGTCTTTATCAATAAGTCAGATTTACATAGATGGTAACATTTATAGCAACCCAATTTGACCTCCAAGACTATCACAACTAAACAAATCTAAAGCTTTTAAAGTAACAACAGTAATCGACAGTGATAGATAATTAAAAAAATCTAAATGTACAATTGATCAAAGCTTCAAATTTTGTTGTGAAAATAATGAAGTACAACAGAGCCCTTGTTGCCTCTGAGGAAGAGTTTTTTGAAGAGATGTTTGTTACTGTGTGAATGATGGAGCTCGAAAAATCATCTTTGGATCAGGGACAAGACTATTCGTAGAACCAAGTAGGACAACCTTTTGTTTGGTTTTATATACATTTATAGTAATCTTTACATATTTCACAGCAATTTCTAATTTATATACTTCAATAATAAAACAATGGCCATGGCAGCAGTTCAAAATGGGGAACATGAATTTGTTGAGGGTCTAAGCAGTGTGTGAAATCAAACGTTAAGATCATATTCGGAGCAGGGACAAAGTTAACTGTTCAGACCAGTGAGTTCAAACATCTTGATATTTTATTATCTCTGCTTTTTTCTATTTAGATGATTGCTGTTATGTAGTCTTAACTAATGGAACAGCAATGATTGAACATAGAAAGATAAATATTAATTGTAGTCTTAATTAATGGAACAGCAGTGATTGTTCATAGAAAGATAAATATTACTGAGGCTTCAATGAGCTTGTTTTTGTGAGGGATATTTCTATTGTGTGAATATGGGGGCTGGCAGGATCTTGTTTGGAGAAGGGACAATGCTACACGTACAAGCAAGTAAGATTCCCATTAGTATTGTTTTTAGGTAGCCTAAGAAAGGTTATTACTTTGGTATTTGATACAGCATGATGTATGGCAAACATATTGGCAAATCATGTGATAAATCATATTTGGTCAGAGAACATAGATGGATGTCTATTGCACTAAGAACATTTATTGGATATTGATTAATGGCATTCTCAGTATTTATGAGTATATATTACAGTTGAAAATACTTCAAATACATTCATCTTTAATTTACATAAAAATGTATAATGTTGCGGTTTTACTCACATTTAAAATCATATGAGCAGTATTTGACCATTCAAAATAAACATCCAAACATGTTTTCGACTGCTTACTCAATAGTAAACAAGATGATTAGAGCTAAAATATTGAAATAAATACTCCTATATTTTAGCCCCAATTCCTGGTAAACTGGTCCCATTTTTGTAATGACTGTTTCTGTTGTGTGGATGCTACTGGAGGGAGAAAGATCATTTTTGGTCAAGGAACAACTTTAATAGTTCAATCAAGTAAGAGGCTTTAAATAGCTTTTTACATAAATTCAGCAATAATGAGATGCGATTAATACCACGGTTTAATAAAAATAAATATACGTTAAAAAATACTGCCATTAAAACAGTATAAACTTTTTAAAAAATAATTTATTCATAAAATGATATTTATTTCTCAATAGGCCATCAAGACGTAATCAAGTCTTTTATCACATACACATACAGTAATTCTACTGTAATCTACTATATTTAATGAAAGGCCTCCCCAAGAACTTTTTGTCTGAGTGTTTGTTACTGTGTGAATTATCAGAACAACAAGATCATTTTTGGAAGTGGAACAACACTGACTGTTGAATCTCGTAAGACAAATTTGATTTATCAATATATCATAGATGTGCAAAACAGACCCTAAAAACTTCTAATTACCATTATTAGAATGATGTCTTAGTTTACCATTAAATATCTGGCTTACTTTAAGTCAAAGTAATTAAGTAAAAAAAAGTTTGAATAAACAACCAACCTGTATTAAGTGTAATATGTAATGTACAAGTCATGTTAGTTTTGCAAATTATATTAAATATTATTATATTTTCTAGTTAACTTAGTTGAAAGTAGTAGGCCTTTTACAAACGTGTTAACACTGATAACTTGTAAACACTGATAAAATAAATATTTCATAATATTTTCATAATTGTAGCTTTCACTAAGAAGCTGCTTGTATTTGATGTAATAAGCCAAACCGTAACAAAGGTAGTTTTTGTGAGGACTCTTTATATTGTGTGACTTTTGGTGCAAACAAGATCATCTTTGGAGAAGGGACGATGTTACATGTAGAAGCAAGTAAGAGACTGATCATGATTTCTTACTTTATACTTCTGTTTGAGTCCAAAGGGAAACATTTGTAAATTGTAAATTAATTCAAATTATATCAGAATTTAAGGCAGAAATATAAGTAGAAATAATGAGCATTGTGCAGTTGAATCCAGACGTTGTTGCTCTGGTTTTCAACACAGTGTGAATTACGGCAACAAGATCATATTTGGTCAGGGAACACAGCTTCATATTTACTCTAGTAAGTATGAATTTTATAGTGATAAGAAAAAATGTATATTAATTAATGTATAATTTTAATTTTTTTTCAAATATCATTGAAGTTTAAAACAGTTAAGTGTGAAGTAATTCAAAATGCAAATGGCATTTCTAACTGAGTCCAAAGGGAAACATTTGTAAATTGTAAATTAATTCAAATTATATCAGAATTTAAGGCAGAAATATAAGTAGAAATAATGAGCATTGTGCAGTTGAATCCAGACGTTGTTGCTCTGGTTTTCAACACAGTGTGAATTACGGCAACAAGATCATATTTGGTCAGGGAACACAGCTTCATATTTACTCTAGTAAGTATGAATTTTATAGTGATAAGAAAAAATGTATATTAATTAATGTCATCATTTAATTTTTTTTCAAATATCATTGAAGTTTAAACCAGTTAAGTGTGAAGTAATTCAAAATGCAAATGGCATTTCTAACTGAGTGACCAGTATAGTGTCTTTACTAAAAATATGAATTACATCCATTACTGTTTGTGATGTCTGATTTGAATTCTAAGTCGCATTCTATGCCAAAGTTAAGGTCATAAATAAGTAATTAAATAGTAGTGAATCTAGCTAATCATAACAAAGAAACAAAACAAAACAATTTGTAAAATTTCAGACATTTATCAGTAAGATAATGAAAACTGACCATATCAGGGCTCTTTCATTGTGCTTAGAGAGTTTTTGCTGAGGATTTTGTTAGTGTGTGAATTATAACAAGATCATTTTTGGAGCTGGGACAAGGCTAACTGTGGAATCTCGTAAGACCAAAACATTTCTTTCCATAAATTCATCTTATTAATATAATAAGTAATGCAGTATTCATTTATACAGTAATTGATGCAATGTTAATACTCTTCTCAACATCAATTTTTGGCTTTGCATTTAACCTACAAGCTGAAATGTATAAAGAGTCCAAGAATAAAACTTAAAAAGTGTTACATATTTTCTTAAACAAGAAAACTCACCAACAGAATGAATAAAAACAGAACGAAGTGATAGCAAAATAGATGTTATGTATGACATAATGGAAAAGCATAACATCCTTTGTAATTTAACATTTAAATGAGTAGTTTTAGTAAGTAGTGTTAATGAATAAAAACTAATATAATCTGTAGGTTTTATTTATAATTCAACTTAATTTGACATTATTTATAGTAAAAATGTAATTTTTTAAGTAATAATAAAATTTTCATGTACCGAGTTTTTGTAGTTAAGCAGATAACTGTGTGACAACTGGACTAAAGATAATATTTGGAAGTGGTACTCAACTTATTGTGAAGTCAAGTAAGTCTCCTTTTAACCTAAGTCCACTTATTTTTATACAGTTACATTTTATGAAATGAACTGATTTAAAAACAAATTTGATTAATTTATATTTTAAGACAATCCAAAATGTATATGTTTATATTTCAATACTATTCAGGGATGTTAAGATACTAATTGACACTGAAATATAATTGTAGAAGTATTCATGCATTATTGTCATAATTATTATGTTTTTATTTTGGGCTGTTATATTCCCTTTAATTTCACTGAGGTTTAATTATAACCTTAGCTTTAGGTTTCATTAATTGCGTTTACACATTAGTCAGACAAGAACAAAATCATATTATTCATGTAAGTGGGAAAACCGAGATATGACCATAGTAGACCTGCACTTGTGAGTGCAGTTATTTGCTATTAGTTGTGGAAGTTTTTGATATGCAGTTACTCTCTGTGTGACTAATAATTACAAGTTAATCTTTGGAAGAGGAGCACAAGTGCATGTTGAAGCAAGTGAGTGAAACAGCATTACTGTTACTATATTATACGGTTGCCTGATTTTTTAAAATGTATTTATTTATTAATTTTTTTAAGTTGGCTAAAATCTCTTATATATGCATTAGCATTTGGACAACACTTTATTCAGCTGATAATGTTATGCAACACGATCTACTGTTTGAGCTACAGGAAATCTTGTCATAATGTATGTCCAACCCATCTAAATTTGGGCAAAATCTCATCATGAAAGATTGTTAGCATTGTACATAACTTTATTCCCCTTATATTTTAACTACTACTTTTTTAGTTGAAAATAATGTCCATTTGTTTTCTTTGTTTGTCGTTTTAGAAACAATGAACTCAAATAAATAAAAATTTTTGTTTATATCATGGCAAATAGCAAATGATGGAGAATGTTTAAGAAACCTGTTTGAAAACAGTCATTATTGAATTGAAATTCAGAAATGACACACTTTACCCCATTAAGTGTTTAAGCCCATTAATATAATATATCCCCATATATAACAAAATAGATAAATTTGAACAAATAATGCATATAGCACAAATAATGCAGAGTATGTTTAATATTTTTAAAGTGCACCCATATAAAATTTTATGAAACATTATGTTTGTAAATTTAAATGTTTTTTGAGACCCTTGGGATGCCCTTTTTGTTGAGAGCTTCAGCAATGTGTGAATGACGGGACATTTAAAGTCATTTTTGGAAGTGGAACTTTACTCTCTGTGGAATCCAGTAAGAAACATAATTATTCCCATCAAATTACCTTAACAGCTACATTTCATTCATTTAAATTTAAATTATTACCATACTGCTCATTATTTTTGTAAATCGTTTAATTTGTTATGTCCAATTACTAAACATTCAATATTGAACAAATAATGCATATAGCACAAATAATGCAGAGTATGTTTAATATTTTTAAAGTGCACCCATATAAAATTTTATGAAACATTATGTTTGCATAATATTCTACTATATATATAACAAGAACTTTGGTAGTATAACAGAGTGTCAGTTATATAGGGATGATAAATTATTGATAGAGTGTATGTTAGTGTGTGACATCAACTGGAATAGGAAAAGTTATATTTGGAGCCGGGACACAGTTGAAAGTTCAGATTAGTGAGTATAGTGTAATGTTTGTGTTATGTTTACTTACACATGATGTGCAAAGTATTTCTGTCAATGTTTTGACATTGATGGCTTATTTGCACAGTCATTGCACATTGGTTTTTGTGCTGTGGTTAAGTGCTGTGTGTATACTGGCAATAAGATTATATTTGGAAAAGGGACCCAATTAGTTGTCACTGCACGTAAGTCATATTTTTTGTCTACGGATATCCAACTTTTAATTTGTAGTTTCTGTGAGTCCATTATTAGAGTCTATTAAAGAAATAATCAAACATGACTACAAAAGCCAAAACAGAATCTAAAATACAGTACATCTAATAAAATGGAAAACAAATCCATTTTACGCATGTTCTCTTACTCACTTCTGTTATTTTTATATTAAAAAAAAAACATGTTTAGTTTTAGTGTAGATTTTTTAAAATGAATGAAAAAATGACAAAGCTAACATTAGTTATTTGTAATGGGATCAGATGTTGTGTGACTGATGGAGTTCGAATAATATTTGGCAAAGGAACCGAACTCAAAATACAACAGAGTAAGTTTGAATTTTTCCAGCTTAAAGTTAACATTTTTAAACAAATGGTGTCCATTCACATTCTGCAATCAATCAACTATATTTTATATATAATTTATTTTATAGATAGTTTTTTGAATTAGTTTCATTCTTTCTCATCAATGTAAAAATCAAAGCAAAGAGAAAATAAATTGCAAGAAAATTATTTATATGGCAATTATAAGTAGTTTTTGTGCACAATGCTTTCATTGTGTGACATCAGACTGGAAGGTCATTTTTGGTTCAGGAATTCAACTGAGAGTTGAACAAAGTGAGTATTAATCAAAGCATCGAAAAATGTATAACTTTGTTTTTTTAGCTCTCACTGCAGATTAGATGAAATATTATTGAAATACGTTCGTTTCAAACCTTTGTCAATATTGTAGCATTTAAAAAATAATTTATAGGACTTTATCTAGTAGTTACTGACTTTTTTTGAGATGTAGTTTGACATTGTCAAATCTGATCAGAGGTTTTGTGATTACTTTTAGATTAATGCAAATTTTGTCAGATTTTAATTGACTGTTAAGCAACCAAAACATGCAAGAGTTTTTAGTGAATGTTTAAAGGCTGTGTGAATACTGGGTATAAGATTTTCTTTGGCAGTGGAACCAATCTTGTCATACAAGTTTGTTTAGTCAAACTGTAGTGAAGATATTTAAAAAAAAAGTTATTTTGCAGTGTTTTATGATTTAATATCTTATAATATGCTATGTAATACATAATGTGAATTATGGCCTGTTTGAAATACAAGTTTTTGGTGCACGCTCAGTGGCTGTGTGAATACTGCCAATAGGATTTTCTTTAGTAAAGGGACAAAACTCAACATTGAAGCAAGTAAGTCTGAACATTTGTAAACTTAAATTGGTTAGATTATTAATGCAAATAATCATGGTTCTTGACAAAATTATACTGTCATTCTTTACAAAAAACAATTAATAATAGCTAATCTTTCATGTTTATGTATTATTATTATTGCTAGTTAAATTATTTTTACACCACTAGTATCAGTAACTTTATTCAAAAATTCTATTTCTATTTCTATATTATATCTGTATTTTCAGTTTGATAAATATGAAACTTAAGAGTCTATTGTAATTTATTCTGCCCCGTAATTCTTATGAAAAGTAACTTGCAGTAATGTACAAAGAAATTGCACTGTTGAAAGTTTATAAAAGACAGTATTTCATAAATGTAGAACAAATGTTCATACAATGTAACTTAGCAGTAGCATACACAAGTTACAGTAGTGAGTTTATATGCTGTGTGAATCAAGGATTTGGCAAGCTGTCATTTGGTTCTGGGACAAAATTAACTGTTAATTCAAGTGAGTTCATTTTTGTCACCATTCTTTTACATTACATTTTTAATACATATAGTACTGAAGAAAATAGTCACTGTTTAGCAGAGGACTCTTTAGAAAATTAAATATATTATTGCAAAACAACAACAAACCCCCCAAATGTGATTACATCTAACAAAGGTTGTTAAAGTTCTTGCATGTATTTAATTTATTTAATAAAATAAAAAATAACTTAAAGCTCACAACACTCCAAACAAGGCTAGATGGTTTTTGCTCTGGACTCAGCACATGTGTGAATACAGCTCAAAAGATAATCTTTGGGACGGGGACAAAACTCACTATAGAAACACGTAAGTTTGCATTTCTAAATCAATAAAAACCCTTAAAATACAAAAGATAAAAACTGAATATCAAAACTGACAAATGCAAAAGTACTTGATATTATACTGATGTTTTGTAATTAGTGTTATATAGTTTTCTCATTGCAGTTTAACCACATATTTTGATGAAATCTTATTGAATTTGTAAACAATTTGACATCCTTCTAAAAGCAAACCATAATTTCCAGTATCAAAATATAATTATACCCCTTCTCTCTGTCCATCAAAACCATACAAATGCTTAAGTGCTTAATTTTTTGTATGAAGTATGTCACAATTAGACAATGAGGTCAATTAGACAAAGAGGTTTTTGTGATGGAGTCAGCACTTGTGTGAATGCTGGTGACAAGATTATATTTGGGAATGGGACAAGACTAATAACACAAACAAGTAAGCTTATATTATCAGTGTCACTATCAATGTTAATGTTACATTGAAATATACAGTATGTCAAATGTAATATTAAACTTAATTCACAACTATCATGACTAAATTAGCTTTATCCAATAACAATACAATATACAAAGCTTTATTTAATCCTCATCTAAACTTTAACTTGGCATTAATCTGACACTTTCATAAGCATTTGATTAATATTTTCATTATAATGAAATGTGTATACGACTTAGTTGGACTCTGTAGAAGGCCAAGTTTTTGTGTAGACAAAGTTTACAGTGTGGCATCCGCACAGTGGAAAGTAGTGTTTGGAGAAGGAACTAAATTGACAGTTAAAACAAGTGAGTATAAAATTAGTACTTATCATAATCTAGCTTTAATGCTTATATTATTATTATTATTAATTGGCTAGATTTGACTTGCTATAGTGTCATCTGTAGAGATGGCAGCCTATAACTCCATACAGTATGTGAAATAACTGGAAAGCATTAGTTTTTGGCACATGTTCCAAGAGTGTGTGAATATGAAGATTATACTATTATAATCTTATAATAAGGTATAAAGTGTTTTGTAAATTGTTTAAGTTGCATACAATTCTTTGAGTGTTACCAGACTGCTACTAGTTTTCGGTGTTTGGTAAATGGCTGTGTGAATGCTGGATATAAGATTTTCTTTGGTAAGGGGACCAAAGTCATAGTACAGTCAAGTAAGTTAAAATTTTTCCAAATCATACAGTTAATAATTTTAGGCAGTTTGGCAGAATAAAAGAAAATGATGGTGAAGTTTATCACAGTAATTGTAATGTAATGTGTAATATTCATTATCTGTTGGATGAAATTATTTGGCTATGGAGGCTTATCCCTTTCATTTTCTCCAAATATTAAATAGTCAAAATTTGACCAAATAGTCACTGTTTAGCAGAAAACTCTTTTAAAAGTGAAATATTATTGCAAAACAAAAAAATAAAACAATGTAATTGTACATTGTATTAAAATGTAATTGGCAATGTAATTACATCTGTAGTTACAAAACTCAGTGTAGAAACAAGTAAGTTTGCATTTCTAAATGAAAATAAACACTTTATCAGTACACTCTAAAAAATGCTGGGTTAAATACAACCCAGTGCTGGGTAAAATAGGGACAAATCCAGCAATTGGGCTGTTTTGACCCAGCATTTTTTAGAGTGTATGTTCATTATAATTAAATGCATATATGAAACGGTGTGTTTAGAAAAGGAACTTAATTAACAAGTCAGTTTGAATTTGACAAATTGAATTAGACAAAACAACAACAAAAGCAACAAAAGATTGTTAAAGTACTTAAAATAAAATATTTAAACTTAAAATATTTAAACAAACAAACAAACAAAACTAAAAACTCGCCACACTACAAACAAGGCTAGATGGTTTTTGTTATGGATCCAACATATGTGTGACTGGTGCTCAAAAGATAGTCTTTGGGACGGGGACAAAACTCACTGTAGAAACAAGTAAGTTTGCATTTCCAAATGAATAAAAAGCTGTTAAAGTAAAAAGAAAACCATTTAAAAGATAAATGCAAAAGTGCTTGATGTTATACTCAATAACGTTCTGTAATAAGTGCTATATTGCAGTTTAATCATAGGATATTTTGATTAAATCTTATTTAAATTGTAAACATTTTGACATCCTTCTAAAAACAAATAGTTTCAATTACTAAAATGTAATTAAAAACTCAACATTGTTCATATACTTTAGTGAAACCTCAAGTGAGATTTGCTATAGTGTATGAATTTGAGCCTTACACTTAAATCACAATTATTGCAACTGAATTAACTTGATACAATATCTTTATTTAATTCTCATCAAAACTTAATCTTGGTAATACCCTGACACTTCCATAAACACTTTATCAATATGTTCATTATAAGTATGTGCATACTGTATATGAAACAATGTGTTTAGAGAAGTAACTAAATTGACATTTAAAACAAGTCAGTTAATAATGTTTTGTAATAAGTGCTGTATAGTTTCACATTGCAGTTTAATCACATATTTTGATTAAATCATATTTAAATTGTAAACAATTTGACATCTCTCTAAAAACAACTGATTTCCATTATTGAAATATAATAAAATGCTCAACAAGGGTTTCTTTGTCCTAAATGGGCATATACTAAGTGAAATCTTAAGTGTAGATGGCTGTGTGAATGTTGGCTACCAAATGTTCTTTGGAAAGGGGACCAATCTTGTTGTACAAACAAGTGAGTTTTATAGTCTTACTTGTTTAGTTTTTTCTGGACATTATTATGAGTAGCTTCAAAATATAATCTAGGACTAAACTGACTACAAAATCATACAAATGCTTAAAATATTTCTTACATATAATACATAACCCTAACATTCAATGCAATGCAAGAAACAAGTTATAGCACTTTATATTTTTAATGTTATGTATGTCACAATTAGATGATGAGGTCAATTAGACAAAGAGGTTTTTGTGATGGAGTCAGCACTTGTGTGAATGCTGGTGACAAGATTATATTTGGGAGTGGGACAAGACTAATAACACAAACAAGTAAGCTTATATTATCAATGTCATTGCTAATGTTATATTGAAATATATTCCAAATGTACTGAATTAAATCTTACATTGAAATCACAACTATCATAACTAAATTAACTTGACACAAAAACTTGATCTAATTCTCATCAAAACTTCATCTTGGCATCACCCTGACTCTTTCATAAGCACTTTATCAATATGTTCATTATAATTAAATGTGTATATGAAACGGAAGGAACAGTGTGACTTATGAAAAGTCTGTTTAGAGAAAAATTTAATTGACATTTGAAACAAGTCAGTTTGAAATTAGTACTGATCATAATCTAGCTTTATATAAATATTGAAATAGTGCAATGTCATTAATGGATTAATTTGACTTGCTATACTGTAATCTGTAGAGATGGTAGCCTATAACTCCATACAGTATGTGAAATAGCTGGAAGGCATTAGTTTTTGGCACATGCTCCAAGAGTGTGTGAATGTGAATAAGATTATCTTTGGCAAAGGAACCAAACTTATTGTTCAAACAAGTAAGTAATACATTTCTAACATAGTCAACATTAACAAATACTAACCTCCTAGATGTCTGATCATACTGATGTCAAAAAAGATCAAATCTGTGTTTTGATATAAAATTGAATGGAATCATTCACCAAACTTAAAGAAAAAGTATGTGTGATATTGACAAAGATCAGGAATTCTTTAAAGTTCACAAAAATACATTTGCTAATGATTCGTTTTTATCTAAGTTATTGCTTATCATTATCTTAATCACTTACGTTATTCTTTTCTATCTTACAAAATGTTCCAAACTAATCAAACAAGTATTATCTAAAAATAAACTTTAATGAAATGATGGGACCTTACTGGCCAAACATGTACTGAGGGTAAATGTACCATACAATACTGATGTGTGAATAGAGCGGACAACAAGATCATATTTGGAACTGGCACCAGTCTCACTGTTACTTCAAGTAAGATATTTTATTACATCTTCAATAAAGAGTTTAGTATAATAAAAAACGTGATCCTTAAAATATTTCTTTTAAACCTAAAGAGAAAGAGAAAGGTTCATCATACACAAGCACAAAAATTCATAATCAATATTTGCATAAATCAAAATTACATTTAAAGTATTCGATAATTCAACAGTTTAGTGGTGACTTTCACTTAAGTATACATATTTGAAAAGTATACTATAAAATTGTACAAATATAAAGGTCATACCAGCCACAGTAATAATGTTAATATTTCGCGTACTGTTATAATAGGGTTTAAAGTGTTTTGTAAATTGTTTAAGGTGAATAGAATTCTTTGAGTGTTACCAGACTGCTACTAGTTTTCGGTGTTTGGTAAATGGCTGTGTGAATGCTGGATATAAGATTTTCTTTGGTAAGGGGACCAAAGTCATAGTACAATCAAGTAAGTTAATATTTTTCCAAATCATACAGTTAATTCATTTTATGCAGTTTGGCAGAATTAAAAATGCTATTGAAGTTCATCATCACAATAAATAGTGTAATATTAATTTTCTGTATTGTTGGATGAAATTATTTGGCTATGAAATCATATTCCTTTCATTTTCTCCAAATATGAAATAGTCCAAAATAGTACCAAAACTCTTTTAAAAGTGAAATATTATTGCAAAACAAAAATAAAACCACCAGTGTAATTACATCTAACATAGGTTGTTAAAGTATTTACATTTATTTCAGGAAATAAAAAATAACTTAAAACTCACCACACTACAAACAATGCTAGATGGTTTTTGTTATGGACTCAGCACATGTGTGACTAATACTGACAAGATAATCTTTGGGACGGGGACAAAACTCACTATAGAAACAAGTAAGTTTGCATTTCTAAATCAATAAGCACTTTATCAGTATGTTCATTATAATTAAATGCATATATGAAATAGTGTGTTTAGAAAAGGAACTAAATTGACATTGGAAAATAAGTCAGTTTAAAATTAGTTAAACAAAACGACAACAAAAACAACAAAAGATTGTTAAAATACTTGCATTTATTTTATTTATTTCATAAAATATAGACAAACAAACTTAAAACTCGCCACACTACAAACAAGGCCTAGATGGTTTTTGTTATGGATCCAACATATGTGTGACTGATGCTCGAAAGATAATCTTTGGGACGGGGACAAAACTCACTGTAGAAACAAGTAAGTTTGCATTGCTAAATCAATAAAGAGCTGTTAAAGTAAAAAAAAAATGAATATAAAAATTGACAAATGCAAAAGTGCTTTGTTATAACTTAATAATGTTCTGTAATAAGTGCTGTATAGTTTCACATTAATCACAGGATATTTTGATTAAATCTTATTTCAATTTTGAACAATTTGACATCCTTCTAAAACAAATAGTTTCCATTACTAAAATGTAATTGAAAACTCAACATTGTTCATATACTTTAGTGAAAACTTAAGTGTGTGTATTGTTGAACTTTTTAAAGTAGCATTGCTATAGTGTAAGAATTGGAACCTTACACTTAAATCACAATTATTGCAACTGAATTAGCTTTGTACAATAGCTTTATTTAATCCTCATCTAAACTTCATCTTGGCAATACCATGACACTTTCATAAGCGCATCAGTATGTTCATTATAATTATATGCATATATAAAACAGTGTCAGTTTGAAATAAGTTAGACAAAACAACAAAAAGCAAAAAAAAAAAAAAAGCAACAAAAGATTGTTGAAGTACTTGCATTTATATATTTCGTAGAATATTTAAAAAACAAACAAACAAACTTAAAACTCACCACACTATAAACAAGGCTAGATGGTTTTTGTTATGGATCCAACCTATGTGTGTCTAATACTCAAAAGATATTCTTTGGGACGGGGACAAAACTCACTGTAGAAACAAGTAAGTTTGCATTTCTAAATCAATGAAAACCTTCAAAGTACAAAATATAAATACTGAATATCAAAACTGACAAATGCAGAAGTACTTGATGTTATACTGATGTTTTGTAATTGGTGTTAAACAGTTTACTCATTGCAGCTTAACCAAATATTTTGATTAAATCTTATTTCATTTGTAAACAATTTGACATCCTTCTAAAAGCAAACCATTTCCATTGATGAAATATAATTAAACCCCTTCTCTCTGTCCATCAAAACCATACCAAATGCTTAATTTTTTATATAAAGTATGTCACAATTAGATGATGAGGTCAATTAGCCAATTAGAGGTTTTTGTGAAGGAGTCAGCACTTGTGTGAATGCTGCCAACAAGATTATATTTGGGACTGGGACAAGACTAATAACACAAACAAGTAAGAGTAAGCTTATATTATCAATGTCACTGTCGGTGTTAATGTTATACTGAAATATACAGTATGTCAAATGTATTAAAATTAAATCTTACACTTAAATCACCACTATCACAACTAAGTTAGCTTTAGAATAACTTTAATATTTTACTATTTATTTATTAACTTTTAAATTAATATTTAATCCTCATCTTGGCATTACCCGGACACTTTCATAAGCACTTCAATCTTAATTTTTTATATAAAGTATGTCACAATTAGATGATGAGGTCAATTAGCCAATTAGAGGTTTTTGTGAAGGAGTCAGCACTTGTGTGAATGCTGCCAACAAGATTATATTTGGGACTGGGACAAGACTAATAACACAAACAAGTAAGAGTAAGCTTATATTATCAATGTCACTGTCGGTGTTAATGTTATACTGAAATATACAGTATGTCAAATGTATTAAAATTAAATCTTACACTTAAATCACAACTATCACAACTAAATTAGCTTTAGAATAACTTTAATATTTTACTATTTATTTATTAACTTTTAAATTAATATTTAATCCTCATCTTGGCATTACCCGGACACTTTCATAAGCACTTCAATGCTAAGATTAAATATATTCATTATGATTCATTTATGAAACAGTAGGAACAGTGTGACATCTACACAATGAAAAGTGTGTTTAGAGATGGAACTAAACTAATATTTGAAACAAGTCAGTTTGAAATTAGTACTGATCCTAATCTAGCATTGTATAATTGCTTCTATTGAAATGCAGATGTCATTAGTGAATTAATTAGCTAGATTTGACTCTGTAATCTGAGATGGTAGCCTATAACTCCATACAGTATGTGAAATAGCTGGATGGCATTAGTTTTTGGCACATGCTCCAAGAGTGTGTGAATGTGAAGATTATCTTCGCCAAAGGAACCAAACTTGTTGTTCAGACTAGTAAGTAATGCTTTTCTGACAGAGTCAACATTAACAAATACTACTGTAACCTAGACGTCTGATCATACTGATGTCCAAAAAAGATAAAACCTGTGTTGTGATATTTACTTGTTTTCACTTATTTAAAATTGAGTGGACTCATTCACCTAACTTAAAGAAAAAATTTACTTAAATGAATAAAGTATTTGTGATGTTGACAAAGATCAAAAATTCTTTAGTTCACAAAAATACATTTGCTAATGATTAATAGTTTTTATTAGAAGTTATTGCTTATCATTATCTTAATCACTTACATCATTCTTTTCTATCTTACAAAATGTTCCAAACTAATCAAACAAGTAATGAAATATAATGAAGTGATGGGACCTTATTGGCCAAACATGTACTGAGGGTAAATGTACCATACTATACTGATGTGTGAATAGAGGTGACAACAAGATCATATTTGGAGCCGGCACCAGTCTCATTGTTATTTCAAGTAAGTTATTTCATCATTAAAAAAGGTTTAGTATAATAAAAACTGTAATCCTTAAATATTTCCTTTAAACCTAAACTAAGATGAAGATAAAAGTTAGTCATACACAAGCACAAAAATCCATAATCAGTATTTGTAATCTAGCTTTATATAAATATTGAAATAGTGCAATGTCATTAATGGATTAATTTGACTTGCTATACTGTAATCTGTAGAGATGGTAGCCTATAACTCCATACAGTATGTGAAATAGCTGGATGGCATTAGTTTTTGGCACATGCTCCAAGAGTGTGTGAATGTGAAGATTATCTTCGCCAAAGGAACCAAACTTGTTGTTCAGACTAGTAAGTAATGCTTTTCTGACAGAGTCAACATTAAAAATACTACTGTAACCTAGACGTCTGATCATACTGATGTCCAAAAAAGATAAAACCTGTGTTGTGATATATACTTGTTTTCACTTATTTAAAATTGAGTGGACTCATTCACCTAACTTAAAGAAAAAATTTACTTAAATGAATAAAGTATTTGTGATGTTGACAAAGATCAAAAATTCTTTAGTTCACAAAAATACATTTGCTAATGATTAATAGTTTTTATTAGAAGTTATTGCTTATCATTATCTTAATCACTTACATCATTCTTTTCTATCTTACAAAATGTTCCAAACTAATCAAACAAGTAATGAAATATAATGAAGTGATGGGACCTTATTGGCCAAACATGTACTGAGGGTAAATGTACCATACTATACTGATGTGTGAATAGAGGTGACAACAAGATCATATTTGGAGCCGGCACCAGTCTCATTGTTATTTCAAGTAAGTTATTTCATCATTAAAAAAGGTTTAGTATAATAAAAACTGTAATCCTTAAATATTTCCTCCTTACTGGCCAAACATGTACTGAGGGTAAATGTACCATACTATACTGATGTGTGAATAGAGGTGACAACAAGATTATATTTGGAGCCGGCACCAGTCTCACTGTTATTTCAAGTAAGTTATTTCATCATTAAAAAAGGTTTAGTATAATAAAAACTGTAATCCTTAAATATTTCCTTTAAACCTAAACTAAGATGAAGATAAAAGTTAGTCATACACAAGCACAAAAATCCATAATCAGTATTTGTATACTTAAAATTGGTATCCAAAGTATTCAATAATTCTTTCACGTATATATATTTAAAAAGTATTTTATACATTTTAAAAATGTAAAGGTCATACCAGCCACAGTAATAATATTAATACATTGCATACGATTATAAAACGGTATAAAGTGTTTTGTGAATTAAGGTGAATAGAATTCTTTGAGTGTTACCAGACTGCTACTAGTTTTCGGTGTTTGGTAAATGGCTGTGTGAATGATGGATGGAAGTTTTTCTTTGGTAAGGGGACCAAAGTCATTGTACAATCAAGTAAGTTAATATTTTTCCAAATCAGACAGTTAATTACTTATTGTTATCCAGTTTGGCTGGATTAAAAAAAATGCTAGTGAAGTTCATCATAATAAATAATGTAGTATGCATTATCTGTATTGTTGGATAAATTTACTTGGCTATGAAGTCTTATCCCTTTCATTTTCTCCAAATATTAAGTAGTTCAAATAGTACCGAATAGTTACTTAAGTTCATTACTTTCAAAAGTGTAATTGTTTTTATCTTTATTGTTGGATGAAAAGATTTGGACTTGGAGGCTTATACCTTTAATTATCTTCAAATACTATTATGAAACCATATTCAAAATTTAATTTTGTACAATCATGCCTAAAATGCACTTTGAAAAATGTCTTACACCAAACAAGAGGTTGGCTAAAGTTGTATTCTGGGTAAATGTACCATGTTGTACTAATGTGTGAATACCGGCTATGACAAGATCTTATTTGGAAAAGGCACCAGACTAACAGTTGATTCAAGTAAGTTTGCTGCTACTTACAGTAAACTAAGACAGAAAGGTGCAACATTTTAAACCTTAAAAAGTTTGCCAATTCTGATATTTTTATCAAAACTTGATTGCTAGTAGTAATGCAACATGACTTCAGACCTAATTTTGAAAATACTGTAGCTAAAACTTATGTTTCACCTGAACAATAAGAACCTTTTATATATGATCTATAAATAACTATGAATTAAAATATTATTGCTCAACAACTCCCTCAATGAACTGCTGACTTCTATACAAAACAAAACACTAACAACATCCTTATAAATCTATTTTAATATTAGATAACTTATTTTGATACTGAAACAGATCCCAAATAAAGTATTCATAAAGAATGAATAAATAATAGTCCTTGTTCTGTTTGGCTTCAAAGTAAGGAGAGTCTGTGTTTTTGTGGTCACATCAACCACTGTGTGACTCAAGGGATAAACAAAATTATCTTTGGGAAAGGCACTCAACTCACTGTGCTTTCAAGTAAGTGTAGATCAAGCTTGTTTTCCTATATTTTTTAAACAATGTAAGATTTAAAACGGTTTCTATTTTTTTGTTAAGGGCTTTCACAGAAATTTGATACCACTATTAATGAGTATTATAGACTTAATATTCCTAGGGCATTAAACTGAACAGGAAAAAATGATTTGATTTGATTGAACTAAATTGATAAATTGACCAAAAGAAATGTGCTATTAGTAGTCTAAAATGTAACCGTTGTACACCACAGTTGGCACCACTTCTTTTTTTATGCTACTTGTTATGCTAGTTTATTCAAAATTTAATATTGTACAATCATGCCTAAAATGCACTTTGAAAAATGTCATACACCAAACAAGAGGTTGGCTAAAGTTGTATTCTGGGTAAATGTACCATGTTGTACTAATGTGTGAAATGACAAGATCTTATTTGGAAAAGGCACCAGACTAACAGTTGATTCAAGTAAGTTTGCTGCTACTTACAGTAAACTAAGACAGAAAGGTGCAACATTTTAAACCTTAAAAAGTTTGCCAATTCTGATATTTTTATCAAAACTTGATTGCTAGTAGTAATGCAACATGACTTCAGACCTAATTTTGAAAATACTGTAGCTAAAACTTATGTTTCACCTGAACAATAAGAACCTTTTATATATGATCTATAAATAACTATGAATTAAAATATTATTGCTCAACAACTCCCTCAATGAACTGCTGACTTCTATACAAAACAAAACACTAACAACATCCTTATAAATCTATTTTAATATTAGATAACTTATTTTGATACTGAAACAGATCCCAAATAAAGTATTCATAAAGAATGAATAAATAATAGTCCTTGTTCTGTTTGGCTTCAAAGTAAGGAGAGTCTGTGTTTTTGTGGTCACATCAACCACTGTTGGGATAAACTCAAGGGATAAACAAAATTATCTTTGGGAAAGGCACTCAACTCACTGTGCTTTCAAGTAAGTGTAGATCAAGCTTGTTTTCCTATATTTTTTAAACAATGTAAGATTTAAAACGGTTTCTATTTTTTTGTTAAGGGCTTTCACAGAAATTTGATACCACTATTAATGAGTATTATAGACTTAATATTCCTAGGGCATTAAACTGAACAGGAAAAAATGATTTGATTTGATTGAACTAAATTGATAAATTGACCAAAAGAAATGTAGAATTAGTAGTCCAAAATGTTATAGTTGTAAACAGTCCCTTTTAATAATCACTTTAAAATATATCATGGTAAGATGCCCAGTCTATAGGTGACTTTGGCACCACTTCTTTTTATGCTAATTGTTATGCTAGTTATACATTAATATATACATAGTCATGAAACCCCCTAAATATTGTGTTAAAATCTAAACAACAATCAGTTATTTAGATTTTAAAGTGACTCTTAATTCCAGTGTTGTAAAATGCTTCTCAAAGCTATCAGGATTTCAATACTTTTTTATACATGATGAATGACTGTGTGAATGATCAAATTAGAATATCATTTGGCAAAGGAACTAAACTCATTATACAGTCAAGTAAGTTGCAATATCCAATATTCATACCAATATTTAACTAATAATATCATGCAGACATGTTTCTGATAATACTACTGGTGAGCACAACTAATGCTTTGTTGTTTTGCTTATGAATTTTTTTGTTTTGAAATGAGCTGTAATCATGGTCATCTAAAATATCTGTTTGCCAGCATTCAGCGAGCGATACTTTTAGTGGGTATCCTGTAACAAAATATGTTTTTAATACTTGTAAGGTGTTGTTAGTTCAAAGGTATTTAATACTTTTAGACTAAACTTAGACCTAATGTTCTAAACTTAGAGTTTAATTGATTGATTGCACCAATACGGTTTGCAGAAAAAAAAATGCTGAGCAAATTTCGTTTTTAGGTTCATGATAATAGTAGTAAAACATTTCTCATTCATGACAAGTTTAAAATTGTCATGGTTTTAGTTCTTTTTTAAGAAGACTGAAAGACGTACAGTCCATGTACACACTGGTAGGATGCTGTTGGTATTTGGTACAGAGTCAATAGCTGTGTGAATAACCAATTTAAGATTGTCTTTGGCAAGGGAACCAAACTTACAGTACAAGCAAGTAAGTTTTATCTTTAAAAATGTAATGCTGAGTCACTCATTTATTTTACTTAAAATATTTTATTCAACTGCTGCATTGAAAAACTTACAATGGAAACAGTGTACAGTATAATATGTATAGGTGATTTTATGTTTTCTTTCTTTTTCTTAATATTTTTACAGACATTATCATCATGTAATGTTCTATCCTTTATTTTAAATAGAGTATAATGGAAAATTACCATTCCTAAAAAAATATGAGTAGATCAGATGAGGCTTTGAAAAAGATGCCAATTTGAGAGATTTATTATTATTATTATTATTATCATTTTTAAAAATCAGCTCAGACTGTGTAAAAAATAAGAATTACTAGCTTAGACTGTGTGTAAAATGAACAAATGAACTAGTTCTTATGGTTTCCATCTACTTAACTCGAATATGAAACTTTAAATCTGGGATCATCAATCATATTTTTTGCTATACATCCACAATTATCAATACAGTTTTTGTAATAATTGATATATAACTGATCAAATATAACATTATTTCTAAATTAGATGTTAGATGGACATTACTAAATTACTTTATCTGGAATTATTATACTGTATGTTCAGTTGCAGTTATGTGTATATGGTCAACAGCTGTGTGACTCAAGGTGGATACAAAATTATATTTGGAAAAGGCACTAAGCTAACTGTGTTTTCAAGTAAGTTCTCAGTTCGCATAAATATTTCAGTATACACTTTTTAAAATATGCACTTTTTATGCTGATCACCAGAACAATAAATCAACAGTAATTTCTTCCTAAAAAGATTTGAAGGTATTTATCTAAAATTAAGTATACTATTACAAGAAGAAATATGAAGTTGCGAGTTTAAAGTTTTTCTTAAGTTTCAGTGATTTTGATAAGCGATAATAGAACTTCAGGAACCACAACTACTCTTTTGTTTTAAAATCATAACAGCTAAGAGTTTTTATTTTACCCCCTAAACTTTGATATACATGGATTCACATTTATTCCTTCTTTAAAGTTTTGACACTGCATCTTATTTAAGATGGATTCTGAGAGACTTGTTTGTAATGTCTTTGTTATCAGGGTATTGTTAGTTTTTAGTATATGGCCAATGGCTGTGTGAATACTGGACGTAAAATGTTCTTTGGCATGGGGACAAAACTTCTTGTGCAAATCAGTAAGTTGTATTTTAATCTTAGCACTGAAATTATTTAGTGATAAACCCATAATTTCATCACCAACTGTGACTATGATTATATTGTAAGGGGAAGAACTACTTTTTTTTTTTTTACAATAAAACAATATGCAATGCATAGATTTAGCATGCAAAATATTTATCATGTAAAAATTCGGTTCAGTGATTTTGAACTTTTGGGTAACTAACCCAAAAACTGACAAATATAAAGGCCTTGAGTATAAAGGATAAAGTGCCAAACAAAATCATTGTGTGAATGTTGGGTTAAACAACAACAGTCATATTTGGAGCAGGCATCAAAACAGTAATAAATTCCAGTAAGTTGTTTTATCTTCATCTTTAGATGTTCAATATATACAAGATGGCTGCTGACAAAAAAAGTTGCGACAGAAGTGTATGTGTTCCTAAAGTACTTTAATGTACATTTATATCAAAGTTGCACTTATGCTACCTGTCCATGTTTTTTTTCCATGATAAATGCCTTTAATATAGAAGGAAATCATTATAACAATAATTAATCATTATATTTAAATCTATTATATTTAAATGAGTTAAATCATTATATGTTAAACCTAACACGGTCCCTGGTACTCATGGAAGTTATTATCCCACTACGAACCACTGTGTGAATACAAATACTGGTAAAATAATATTTGGGAAGGGGACACAACTGTATGTCCAACCGAGTGAGTACAACCATTAATTTTCATAAAATTTGGAATCTAATTTTAGAAACATGAGTAGTATCAGTTATTATTACATTTTCAGTATACCACCAAATTTCAAAGAAAATGTGAAACTCATTGTCACAGAATAATGTCACTGACTTTAGTGATTAATCTAATTATTAATGAAATTTACCAAACTTGTGTCATTTATACTTGTCAGAGGACAGAGTGTGCTTTGTATTTCTGTATTGGGGTTTGTAATTGTGTGACTCAAAATAGAGACAAACTAATATTTGGCCAGGGGACTCGGCTCATTGTGTTATCGAGTAAGTTATAATTTCATTTGTCTTGAGTTTACTCTAATTGATATTACAGTTCTATAATTGATATAATAGATATTTTCACTTATCCACTGATAGGACAGATATTCTTCTGTATGAGATTTTCACTCTTTTTATTTAACGTAATTTATATAATTTTCTGAATCTATACAATTATTAAATTGACACAAATATTTGATCTGCATTGCTGAGTGTCTCTAACATCAAAATGAAAACTGAAGTTTTGATCCAAAGTATTTATAACTCTGAAAGTCACTGTGTGACTGGCAACTTTGGCAAAATTGTATTTGCGAAGGCAACTCATTTGTTTGTACAGACAAGTAAGTCAAATCTTAATTATGTTTGGAAATAATTCATCGGAAAATCAAATAAAAACAATTAAATTAGGAAATCAAATAACTTAATAAAGACTACCCTTATGTGTAACTTTGTTACACAGAAGTCCAAATAAATGTAAAAATAATTTAAAGATTTTAACATCAGATTTTATTCCTAAATAACACAAGGCTTTTATTTTATATAAAAACACAGAAACAACTGGGAAATTGCAGTTGACTTCTATGTTAGCAAGATGGGACAGTAGTAAGAATCTTTAATTCAACAATAACTGTCAAAATAAGTCCATATCTTATGATGATGACTGATACAATTTAAAAGAAATTTACATTTACTTATTTGTTTTATCTATTCTAATCAATATATATATATATATATATATATAGGTACCATCCACATGCTTAATATTTTTCTGTAAACTGTGATAGTTGTTTTCCAGGATTCTTCTATGAATAGAATGTTCAACATAACATTTATTTGAAATAGAAATATTTTGTAACAAATATATTTGTATTTACTTTTACTTTTGATCAGTTTGCAATTTGCAAACACATCCTTGCTAAAAGTATTAATGTCAAATAAAAAAAAATACATATTTAAATGCATACATACATAAATAAATAAATACATACTTAAATGCATACATTCATACATAAATAAATAAATAAATAACATCTTACTTCATTATACCTCAATGCCTGTGAGGTATGAAAAGAAAGAAAGAAAAATCTCTCTGAAAAGTAAAAAAGAACATTTTCAGAACACTTTAGTTTTTGTGTAGAAAGAAAGCATGAAAGTTTTATCTATTTAAATATATATATATATATATATATATATAGGTACCATCCAAATGCTTCTTGTTCTGCTGTATCAGTCTGTGTGACTTCTAGTGTTACAATTATCTTTGGAGAAGGGACAAAATTAACAGTACAATCAAGTAAGAGAATAATTAATTTTAATCAAAGAACTCTGATAATGTTTCATAATTGTCTAGATTGATTAGAAAGTTTAAAAAAGAGGTGGATAAAGTACACAAAGAGAGATTTGACTTTACTCATAAATTCATATTCTACCAAAATTTGTCAGACCACTCCTTAAAACAACATAACTCTAATAACTCCAAATTAAAAAAATGGTCATTCATTTGGAGGTTCAAATGGCTAAACTGAGAAATTGAAATATTGTCAGCATTGTTTGCATTGTAATCGATCAGCTGCACATTTGACAGACTAGAATCACAAACATGAATTAACTTTCAGTAATAATTCACTTTGTAATAAGTTAATAAGTTAAATTTTTCATAAAATGAAACGAATAATTTTTCAAATTTAACTCACAGTGCTATATCCAAACGTATAATTTTGCACATAGCATTTCATTTAGATTTATACAGATTTACTGACATGGATTTTCCAAAATAAACCAGTGTTACATTTAAATGACATTTATTTGTGTTTAATTTAAACGCATTCTGACATGTCAGCAGATTCTAATAATAAACACTTGAGACTGGGACATGGGACTAGTAATTGTAATCGTTATCCATTTCAGCAAATAAATCGTACAGAAATACCCTGTGATCAAAATGCATACAAGCAATTTAACGTTTTAAGTCTAAAAGATTGAATTCATTGTGGTTTAATGTAACTGATGTATATGCTAAAATATGTAGAATAAACCATTTTGAACTATTCTGTTCATTAGGCAAATTGTATTGATGCGGTAATTAAAAGCCATTTTATTCTTAGCATAATTGCTAAAAGCATTGCAATTGACCTAAACCACATCATATGGAATATGATGGAATATGATTCCATATTAAATATGGAAACTTTAAGTTGCTTATTGTTGAACTTGTGAATATTGTGGTAAAAATACAACTAACAGAAAGCTTATAAATATATAGTGTCCATTAGTGAACCGAGAGATTGAAAAAACTCATGAAATCTTATGAAAATATGTGTTTCCCCCATGTTACATTGCTAACGTAACAATTATGTTTCATAATGTCATAAATTAGTGCCTTTTTCTGGAAAACAAGTGTGAATGAGTTTTTGATATGAGGTGTCAGGCTGTGGGCCTAGAAAAATCAGTCACTTTTGAAGTAGGGTAAGAATTTGTCATGTTTTTTTTACATTTTAAATGTTCATTGAGTAAAAGGGCTTTTGTTTTTCATTTAAATTTAAATGTTACAAAAGAAATGCCTTTGACTTATCTGAGTGTGATTTGAAAATACATAAAGTTGTCTGTATTGTCTGTGAATGTACTTTCTCATCCATAAAAGCTAATTACATTTGACAAAATGTAATTTGCTCATTTTCATCTGCATTAAACACATAATTTTTGTTTATGAAACTAATGTATTTTTTTTCTTTCTTCTATTTTACAGAGAAAGTAGAAACACCAGCCTATTACAGATTTAATAAGTCATGTTTGGCAACCGACTTCACAAAACATGATGCTGTAAACTTCATAGACGTTACACCAGTGCGATATTCAGGCCAAAATTACTACAGCAGCTTCACCTTTAATGATTCAGAAGCCTGCCCAGAAAAAGGTAGGAATGATATATCACATGCAATTAAAAAAAAAAAAAACAGTTCCAACTTAATTCCTCAAATATTTGGTTGCATTATATTAATCCTCTTTATTCCACTTTCAGACTGTAAGTCAGGATCATCTGGTCAAAATGCTGATTTTGAAACCGGTAAGTGTGCTTTTATTTGCACATTTATATAGTCTGCTGTGCGTTTCATTTCATTTGCAGTCCATTACTACTAGTCTGTTACTGCCTGTTGTTTGAACTGCAACATCTAGCACTGTCAAACAATAACTACACATAGATTTCAGATTGTGAGACTGCTATCTTCCAATAAACAAACAAGTGCTGGATTATACCACAAAATCCATGCTCAAACTAATAGACATGTTAATTGCATTTTTATTCTGCAGATGAAAAAACCAACTACATGTCACTGGGCCTCTATTGGCTGAGAATTCTGTTCCTGAAGACTGTCGTGTTCAACGTCCTGATGACTTTCAAAGCATGGATGAGCTAACGTGAGTGAAGTGATATATCTTGTGACAATGGGTCTCATTCACTAACTGCATGTTATAACACGTTTGTGTGTAAAAACATTTTCATACAGAAATCAAGATTTATTAATAAGTTGCAGGACAACATTTAGGACCAACTGAAACCACACATATATAAAAAAGACTCCTGGCAGACTCATTTTTTACACTCATTTAACAAAAATGGTTTGCAAAGTGGCATAGGTTTCTAAAAATGGTCAATTAAATGTAGTCTAGGTCTATTTAAAAGGTATTTGATGAGTATCGTCCTGGTTGTGAATGGCACACTTGGCTTTACTTGAAGATTTTGCAGCACATGCTCTCAGAATTTTTTTTTCTACAAACATACAGTAAGTATGCAACTTATATGCAAATATTGGTGAATGAGACCCAATGTTTCATTAGCACACTTTACAAATTATGTGCTGTTTTTTTTTTGGAAGAGTTACAATGTATTATTTGTCTTTCAGGTGTCAAGATGAAAATCCTCGTCGTTTTTAATCAGTTTGGCTTCACCGAAGACAAAACATCACATTCGAGAGCCATCAGAGCTGCACTGTTGTTGTTAAATGATGATCAAGGGATTATGAAAGTTATGCTGTAGTGCTTATGGTTTTAATAATTATTTACTATATACACATTTGAATGTCATTCGCTTATGCTTTTATAATATTGGCTCAACTATTGTAGTTTAGGATAGAGTAGAAGTATATAACACCATGTAATTGTTTCTAATTTAGACAGCTCATGTTTCATTGCTCTGTGTTTTTTAATGATTTCTACATGTTATCTAATTTTTTTTTATTAATTTACTTCTGAATTACATCTGAAGAATTGTCTATATAGCTTTTGTTTTTTGCAACATATTTGCATCCACAATTACGTTGACCTTTGCTTCTTTCTGACAATGGCAGATGTAATTGTAGTAATGACTATGTATTGTGCAAAAAATATGAAAAATAAAATGCATAAATGACCAACTTTGAGTTTTTTTATAAGCACAAAATCCAACCAGATGAATATCTATAGGTATACTGTTAATTAACTATTAAGTTGAATTAAATGATAATAAAATGTATTACAATGAATAAGATCAGATTGAAATGAAAGGTTGTAAGTGCATTATGAAAGACAGTAGTTGCATCCCAAATTGTGTACTTGTGCACCATTTTATAGTTTTAATAGAGAGATTAGTGCATTCACACCAGATGATGCACTTAAATAACAGAAAAAATTAAGTGTGGAATGTTGGACACTTCGTGCACTCAACTGTCACATTTTTAATTAGCGGAGAAGGGGCGGGGCTATCAGATTCCAATGCTGAGTCACAAAACCTTAGGAAATTCATACACTACATGGTTGAGTACATAGTGCATAAGTACACATTGTATACTGTAAGTGTATACACTGGAAAAAATTATACTACATTTTTTTAAGGTAAGTGGTTGCAAACCACAAAAAAAGTGTTTTTTTATTAAATGTAGCTAAAATAAATTGATTGCAACCACTTACCTTAAAAAAAATTAGTAAATTCAACATATAATTTTTTTTTTTTGAGTGTAGTGCATCATTTGGGATGCAACTAATGACTTAAAATTGAATTTAGAGATTAAACATTACGTTTATTGAAAATGATACTTGTGTGTATGTAAATCAATAGATTGTATGTTCAAATGTTTTTAAAAATGGCATTTTCATTATCTGATGGGGGATTAGAAGACTTGTCAACATACTAGCCTTTGCATAGTAACTGCTGGTTACAGCATCATACACCAGCTATCCTCGACATGAACATAAGCTCCACTCATCAGCATAATGGTAACCCCCTTGTACATCCCTAAATACCAGAACATTAAAAACTAAAGCCTTCTCCTTTTTCATCTTTCTCAAGATTACCAACTTTGATTATTTGTGGTATTTACAAAACAAATAAACCTCTCAAACATGCAGACTACCATTACTTAGACTTTTATACAGGCCGTTAAAAATAAAATGGCTGCTGAAGAGGAGATAAGGCATAGTTTAGCTTGTAATACAACTGAGGAGGTACATGCAAGCAGAGCTGGGTAGTAACTGATTACATTTCCATGATCCTAAAAATGAAGTACTTGCAATTAGATTAAATTACATTTGAAAATACTCATAGTCAGACTACAGTTACTTTTTTATTGATTAGATATTTACATATTATCCACACAATAGCAATAAATTATTCATCATTTATTGATTCGCCCTAATTATTCTTTTCCATCTTTTAAGTTTTCCTTTCTAAAATAGCCTGCCGCTTACATACATTCAGAAAGTCTTCAGTTTTGTAGACATTCACACAAAGAGCAGTCACTAGCAGGTGGCTAAAATTACACAGAAAATTGAGAGGCCACAGCATTTGACCACTGGGCTTACAAAAATCATTTTAGTATTGCAAAGTGTTTTCTCAACATTTTTTCTCAACTACTAATAAAAACGAATTCATTTTTATTTGAATTATCACTCATTGGTTGTTTGTATCACTATGTCTTTGGAAGACTTTTGTCTTGCGAACACGTTACAATGCAAAAATTTAAGTTGCAGGTAAAAAATAGAAGGTAACACTTTCTATGAAGCCCGTATTTATAATACATTATAAGGGTATTCTTAAGGCATTATAATGAAAGTAAATATTATAATATATTATAACTGTTGTTATGATTATTCATGAGTTGATATAACGTATTATACGTTTTTTTATAATGCATTATGCATTCATAATAATGCCTTAAGAATACCCTTGTAATGTATTATAAATACGGGCTTCATAGAAAGTGTTACCAAATAAAATATTAAATTTTTTTAGTAAGAGTTTGAATTGCTATTTTAAAATAATTTATTTTAATTGTACATTTTTTGTGACGTAATTAATTATTAGCATTTATAGAATATATTTTCTTTCGATTTGTATTTTTATATCGATATGGTACAAGATTATCCTATTTAAATCAATGTGATAAACAAGTTAGGTCACAAGTAATCAAAAGTAGTCAGATTATATTACTGAAAATGTGTGGGTTACATTACTAACTACAATTTCTGTCATTTAATGGGGAATCAGTAACAAAATACAATTTTCCAGTAACCTACCCAGGTCTGCATGCAAGAAATTACTTTTGTGCTGCCCTTTCACATGTCTTTCACTGAACTTGCTATAACGTTACAACCTTATTTAAAGTGAGCTATGTGGTGGCAGACAATTCACTGCGTATTTATAATCACATTTCAACATTTCATATATTGAGCGAAAATCAAAACAAAGCCACTGAATGTTTTTCTCAAGTATTTATTGTAACACATATACATCACAACATCTGACATCGTGTTCCCAGGTATTTGGTTGTGACCAGTCACAAAGCATGTTGGGTAATCGGCAGCAGTACAAAAGCTGCAATGCTTTACAACGTGGAAAATGTATAGGTACACTAAAAGGAATGTTTATTCATATGTATTACAATGAATGAGAACAGATTGAAATGAAAAGTGTTATCAAAAGCAATGACTTGAAATGTGTTTATGAAGCACGTAGTACACATACTGAATATAGTATTTGATTTGTGATTTTATTTTATTTTTTTATTATTTGGTAATTGAGTTTAGTCTATATTGTAGTTTTATGTTAAGCAAACGTATTTGCAATGTGAAATCACGGTCCATAAGTGAAGCCAAACAACTATGTTTTGAGTGGGCCATACTAAACTAAAACATGACAACATGCTAAATATAGTTAATCTTACTATTAAATGCACCATGGAGTATGAGCAAATAAGATAAGCCTGGTTTCTGAACTACTTTATTGTTGACACAACTATTGCTTTTTGAGTAAACCAATATGTACCACAGTTGCAAATGTAGCTCTCCATATCCTAAGCATAAGCTCAACTCTTCGGCAGAATGATATCCACATAAAATAATTTACATAATCACTAAAAACCTAAATCTCCAATAAAACTGTACACTAATGAGTCTTTCCTGTACTCAAAAACACATTTGACTCATAACATTACCGCTCCTGCAGTATCATGCAAAGCATGTTGGAAACTGCCAAGGCAGTTGTCAACAACAGCAACAACAACAAAAATGATTAATGTATGGCCAACACAAAATGATTAACATTTACAACCATTTTCCAAAATTAAGTGGACTGAAATTGTGACAAAATGTCCAAGAAAATGTTATGTTATTTTTTCTCTTTTTAATTAGGTAAATTGAATAAGATACAAAAATAATTTTTGAGTGCAGTTACCTGACACAAGAACTTATATCTATTAAATTTATTAAACAAAACATGGACTTGTTCTTGTTGTACAAACCTAAAATAATTATGTAGAAAAGTTTAACTCATTGAGGTGAAGATCAGTGAACAAACATATTTTTGAGTCTAACCAGCAACAGTACACAAAATCATGCAAAAGGCAACAATATTTAAATTTTATGCAACACACCTCCTGAACAAAACATACAAGACTGGTTATTGAACTGCTTCTTTATTTACATTAAAAAATAATAATAATAATAAAAAAACTTGACCCTCTAACACTCTCAATTCCGCATATAGTGCAAGTGAACTACTTGTTTTCTTTCTATTTATTAAAAAAAAAAACTTGACCTTCTAACACTAGTGTTCTCTGTTCTTTTTCTATTCTATATGCTTGTTTTCTTTTTATTTATTATAAAAATATTGACCTCCTTACACCAGCTATCTCTATTCTATTTCTGTTCCATCTACTTTATATTCTTTTTATTTATTATTAAAAAACAAACAAACAAACATACTAAAAAGAACAACAAAAAACAAAACAAACCTTGTTACGTGTAGGCCTGCTGTGTTAGACTAACCGGGACTTACATATTGATGCTCTTTTGTTGGTTTGATAGCTTCTATTGTCCTGATTTGTAAGTCACTTTAGATGAAAGCATCTGCTAAATGATAAAATGTAAATGTACATTAACTACTCACATTATGGAAAGTGTGCCATTTTCCCAATCCTTAACTGCACAAGCTCCACTTACCAGCCGATGGTAACACAAAGATTCTCACCCATAAAAAATCATCTAAAGCTCCTATTACAAAACCATTAAACCCTAATAAGTCAATATTCAAGTTATATTCGAGAATATTTTTTTCCATTTTAATTTGATATGTTGGTCTTAAATTTAAAATGTTTTTTTTTCTCAAAAACAAAATTAATTTCAATATTAACTCTTCTTATCTACTCGCAGAACATGATGAGAACTAAAATTCCACTGCCTGTTTTCAAATAAAGCAACAAAAAAAAAAAAGTATTTATGTTAAAGATTCTATGTAACTCAAATGTATTAAGTAAACTTCCATTGCCTAATCTGAATTAAATCAACTGAACAAGCAGTTCATTATTCAGATATTGTTATTTAGGACTAAAGCATGTAATGATGCACAAAACGACATCAGGTTCTTGTCTTCTAGCCAGTCTTTTTGCTACTGAGTGAATTCTGCTGCTCATCATAATGATAATGTTGCATGGCATTGCAACACATTTGCAACATGGTCACACTGTGCAAGCTGCTAAGTAGCGCATTAAACCAGACAAGCGCTATTAAAGTTACTCTCCTGGAGCTCTCACATACATGTTTAGATATAGCAAATATTAGGGATGAACAGCCTCCATCTTAGTATTGTTGCAGCAGAGAGCCAAGTATCTCTCTGTCTCAAGCGTGCTCCAATTTATACAAATGACTTTGCATCTTTGCAGACAAGATCACTCTGGTTACTAGTTTCAAATGCTCGCGAAACCGCATGCTGAGAGGAAGCAAGCTGCCTGGAGTCAACAATGTTTTTGAGCCTTTGAAAAAAAGGTTCAAAAGCTGTCACTGGGTTGGTATCTTTTCAAAAGTACCTTATTAACCCCTTAAGGGTTCATAGTACCTCAAAGGTTCTTTTAAGAAAGGTACTGCCCCAGAGACACCTTACTTATTATCAGGAAGGCCTAACTTGTATTCCCTGAAACAGTGTCTTGGTCTAGTTCCATGCTAACACTTTCTTATTTTGGTAAAACCCTGGTTCATGACACTCACAATGAAAACACAGATCTGACCTCTCAGACCTACATGTGTCTAGGATCGGAAGAAGTGAAAACCACACACCCTGGCCACCTGACACCTTCATTGTTTCTTCCTCCAAGTCATAACTGATATACTTTAAACGGTCCCACTTTATATTAAGTGGCCCTAATACCTGTGTACTTACATAATAACTAGATGTGTACATCAGTATGTAACCACAGTGTAAGTACACATTGGTGCATAGTATCTACAGCTGTAATGTTTGTGTAACTACATATATGTAACAACCCACTGAATGGTATGTGTAAATACAAATGTGTAACAGGACATTGGTAACAACACTTTTTGGTAATGAAAGTACAAATGTGTAACAGGACTAACAGCACTTTTTGGTAAAGAAAGTGTTACACTTTATATTAAG
>NW_015658063.1:1445999-1449147 GCF_001515625.1 Sinocyclocheilus rhinocerous
CAGCATTTTTTGGTAAAGAAAGTGTTACACTTTATATTAGATTTATCATGTAATTACTCTGATGTTACACAGCAGTGGCCAGTAAGTTAGGCTTTACATATAAATTGTGGTTGGTGTCCAGAATGTTACACTTTATATTAAGTGGACAGTTCCTGAGGAGTTACCATGTAAGCACCAACTTGAGATCCAACTCCTCCCACTTTACATATCCCTAAACCTACCCATTTCCACCCCCTGGATCCCATTTCCACCCCTAAACCTGCCCATCTCCACCCCCTGGATCAAATTGTTCCAATTACTCTTATACATATTGTTGTTACAAAATTTTGTTATATATGTCCTGTTACACATTTGTACTTACACAAACCATTCGGAGGGTTGTTACATGTGTGTAGTTACAGAAATATTACAGCTGTAGATACTATGTACCAATGTGTACTTACATACTACGTACACATCTAGTTACTATGTAAGTACACAGGTATTAGGGCCACTTAATATAAAGTGGGACCCTTTAAACAAAGACACTTTTTACCTTGTCTTTTGTCATATTTTCATCTAAGAACTTGTGCTGACTGTTTAGTCGTGTGCGATATGTATCATTTTAATTTATAATTAAATTGTTGAGTGTTCAGGATTGAGAAACTCAGTATGGGAAAACATAAACAACCTCTTGCTGAATTACTTTACCTGCACTTGGCCTAAACTAAACTCTAAATATGGATCATAAATTTGATCTCAGTAACCTTATATTTAAAACCTGCCTGACATTTTGTTTCTATTTGAAGGACTTTTGGTTCACAGAGTAATTTTTCCAAAAATAGTACTTTTTAAAAATGTTTCACATATTTTCACATGAGATGAATTATTCATCATTTCAGCAGTCTAATAAGAGCTGTTTTATTTTACATTGAGTAGGCGCTCTATAGGGAACTTTTATCTCCTTTTATATTACTTTTATCTTTAGTTACCGTTATGGATACTTTTTGAATTCAAGAGGTCAATTCAGGCACTGATTTGGATTAATTTCTCTTTCGATTCACTTCCATTCAGTCCATTCGTCTAATCAGTGCACCTGCTCCAATCATGTACTCAGTTTGGGATGAAGTTACAGATCTTGATTTGTCAAAATGAAAGTATTTTAAGAAGCCTTTTGACTGCTTTTGCTTGTGGAATAAATTAACTTTGTCAGTCTGCAGTGACAATAAAATCCTTGACAAAAACACAGACGGCGTGTGTAAAAAATAAATAAATAAATAAAATGCACATTTGAACAGTCTGACTTTTCTTCCTTTAAATGTTGACCTTGGAAGTTTGGGATGAAGTTACAGATCTTGATTTGTCAAAATGAAAGTATTTTAAGAAGCCTTTTGACTGCTTTTGCTTGTGGAATAAATTAACTTTGTCAGTCTGCAGTGACAATAAAATCCGTGACAAAATTTGATATAAGATGAATTTCTGTCAATAGCATCTCACAACATGCTTCAGACTAAATTATGTCTCTAAATATTTTTGTTAAACAAAAACACAGACGGCGTGTGTAAAAAATAAATAAATAAATAAAATGCACATTTGAACAGTCTGACTTTTCTTCCTTTAAATGTTGACCTTGGAAGTACATGTTGATTTTAACATCTCTTACACTTATACAATTAAACAGAGGGACTCACATTCTTTTAAAATTATTGGTAACACTTTATTTTAAGGTGTTCTTGTTACATGTGTTATGCAGTTAATTAATATTACTCAGTACTTAAATGTATAATTACACTGTAACAAGGACACCTTAAAATAAAGTGTAACCAAATTATTTATATTATTAATTACTTTATTAGTTTTGCTTTAATTATAAAAAATATTAGACAGATAAGAACATAAAAAGTATCTAGGAGTTATGATAAAATGTTGTTGTGGAGAGACCATAGACAGTGCAAAAGGAAAGGCAGAGAATTTACTTTCTTTGCCATCTTACGTCCTTTGGAGCAAGAAATCAGATTATTTTACTAATCTTTATTACTAATTCTGTTTGATACATGATTTTGTCTGTTAGCTTAAAAACAAAGCTGTTGAACCAAATAAAACTTTGCTCAAAGATCGTAAGGCAGCCTCTTGAAAAGGTATATGAATAATCTTATCATAAACGCCGGCTAATAACATTGTTTCTGACTCAAATCGTGCTGCATAGTGAATTTGCACTTCAAAAACTCTTTTGTGTATCAAGCTGTTCTAGAATTGAATAATGGCATGAAACTCCACTAACAGGAATCATGTTTTTTTTTGTTTGTTTTTTCCTGTGGGCTGTTGTGAAATTTTGTATTTTGTTATGTGAGATTGTAAAATTTGGTGATCTGTGTGGTAATAATTGTGAACGAACATGCTGTCACACAAGAAAAAGTTATATAAAAAGTTTATGCAATAGTAAGTTTATACTAAAAGTTATTTTTAACTTTTCGTCCTCATTAGTCCTCATTAGTTTTAGCACTGAAGGAGTACAAATACAATAAATACATTTCAGGCACCTTTTAAAAAAAATGTGTAAAAGTATCTCAAATCATTTTGTTGTTTTATAAAGTGTTTTTTATTCTTGAATGTTTGAAATCTTTTTCATAACAGAGAAGTCAAGTGACATGTTTGGTACCATATTTTCTAAATGACCCAGTTATGGCTCACAGTGAATATAGTGCACTTACTGTACACATTAGCATTGATAACTGTCGAAAGGTGGCTTTAGGTTGCTTTAAGAGTCCCTACACATGGGGACTAGTGGTGGGACCTCCCCTGCTTGGCCACATGATGATGATTAGGTGTCTGCAGGAGACCTGTTGTGACAAATATGGACAGGTTGCATTGCCATACAAAACATATACAATTTTAGGCCAAAAAAGGGGGTTTAAAAAAGAAAGTAAAATACATACATATACATACATACATAAAGTAAATAACAATAGCATTACTTATGTGTAAACAAAGAATAACATGCATATATGTGACCCTGGACCACAAAACCAGTCTTAAGTGTCAATTTTTCAAAATTGAGATTTATACATCATCTGAAAGCTGAATAAATTGATGCTTTCCATTGATGTATGGTTTGTTAGGATAGGACAATATTTGGCCGAGATACAACTATTTGAAAATCTGGGGGGGG
>NW_015658063.1:1449209-1464299 GCF_001515625.1 Sinocyclocheilus rhinocerous
CCTTAAGACTGGTTTTGTGCTCCAGGGTCACATATTTAAAAAAAAATATATATATATTTTTTTGTTAAATTTAGCATTGAAGAGATGCTGCCCTTTTGGCTGACTGATATATGGTGTGAAGGTTTGTATTTTCATTTTCTTAATTGTTTATTCTTTTCATTATTGAGCAGTACATCATTAAATAGGATAGTGCATTGCATTTTATGTCTCAATTTGCATGTTTCCATGACACAGGACTGGCAGCATGTCAGTGAGTGAAGTTGACTTGCTGTATGTGATCTGATGACCGATGGGAGCAGATGGTTATTATGCTGAACACCCGGAGCGATGCCTCATACACACACCTGTCACTCACAGGTCACTCGCTCACATTTCTCACTCACATGTGTGTGCTTTCTCACACATCTATGGTACTTTTGAATGCATGTGTGTGTTTGTTTTTATGGGTAAATGTTTTATATCACAACAGAAATAAATGTGCAGTGATAATATTATAAAAATGTTTAACTTGATACAAATAATTGTAGCGTTGTAGTGATACAAATTAAACAGAACATTAAGTAGGTTATTCTGCCCTCTTGATCTTTTGACCTATTTTTGACAGGTTCATTTGAGTTAAGGCTATAGGTGGGGAGTTTTGACTATTTTAAAATATGATATTTGTATGAATATTAAATTCAGATTGAAAATTATATTTAATTTTGTAGGATTGTTTAATTTTGGACATACAATCTTGAGTCTTGCACATTTGTGAATGAAACTCTAAGCACAAAATGTAAAATAGCATGCAACATGGGAAAACGATCTAAATTTATTGTTTTTGATGAATAATAATAATAATAATGAATATAAAAGGATATGTGTAAAACAGACAGATCTATATTATTTATGTTTTCAATATTTTACGATCAATGTTCTGGTACAGTATATTGGTGTGTTGAGAACAGGTTTAATATTCAGCTTCCAACTCAGTTTGAATTTTGCTATTCTATGTGAAATCATGAAAATTACAGTACAATGCATAGCTTGAATAGTGTTACAATTTATACACTGTATACAGAATGTTACATGCAAAAAAATACAATATAAAGTTAGTGTTGATGCTTTTAAAAATATGAAAATGTTAAAGTCATCACAACTTTTAGATTGTTCTGAAATACACAAGTAATTCAGTTATGTAAAGCCAACCATATATGCTAAACAATTTTTTTTAAAGCAACATCTGTAAATAACGGGCAAAAAACATACACGCCCAAATTTCTAAACTTGTCCACCTCATCCGGGAAGTGTGTTGTGTTTTCCATGGTTTAAAACCAGAGCTGTGTGAAGCGGAAAACCGAGCTCTCGAGACAGACCAGCTGTCAGATCTAAGCCTGTAAACCCCACACAGACATAAAGCCCACATCCACAGCACCTGTTTTCCACGCAAACAAAATCACTCACACTTCCTGTTGATGTTTTTCTGTGTCATCTTCATTTTAAGAATTTACAAAATATTACAATTTTAATTTAAATATATTATCATCTTTTCATCTTGCAAAGGAAGGTATGAGAATGCAGCTGATTTATAGAATAAAGGTTGGTAAAGCCTGTTTATTAATCTCATATTTTGTGTTGTTTATCTGCATTGTACAGCAGTCTAAAAGATGTCCTGTCTTTTTTTTAAATTAGTTTATGACAATAAAAATTTTATTAATGTAGCATGCTAAGTAATGTCAAATATTATTTTTTAAATTAAAGTCCAGCTATTTTTATAGGCAGTTTTCAGTAATAAAATATATTTTCAGTAATAAAATATAACAAATGAAGACAAGATTGTCATAATAAGGACAGACCAGAATTGTAACTCAAGTTCCATTATTCTGTTGTCATGAAAGAGAGTGTGTCTGTTGTCATTCTGTTTTATAAGGTCTATCCCATTAGTATGCAGAGAGGTGAGCACTATAGCCTTGTGACCCTAAATACAGTATATGAGGTCAGGATGACCTCATTACAATTTTTGCAAAAATAAAAAACGTCCATGGTGATGAAAGACATTTTAGGGGCAGGACAATGATGATTCTGAAGCAGTGGTTGTAAAGTACCACCTTTGATCAAGTGACACAACGTCACAACAATGTAACCTCTAATTTATTTTATTTTTTCAATTTTGAGCAAATTGATCTCTATTTAATTGCAAGCTTTAGTCAAGATAAATAATAATGCTGTAAGGCCCTTGACTGGCATTTTTTCAGATCTGGGGAAGGACCCTTATGAAACACGTACTACAAAAATAATAACATTTAGAAAAGGATTTCAAAGTAATTGCAAGTTAATATGCAAATTAAAAGGAACCAGTTGTGAACAATTGTGAAACAATGTTTACCCGTACACTGCAGTTCTTATGTGACGGGTTTCAATGTTTTCGATGCAATGTGTCATTTATCAGGAATTTGCCGGTAATTGAAAGTTTTTGCACAAATAATAACAACAACAGCACTACTAACTAGCAGACTAGTATAGATATAAATCAAAACAGTCATAAAATCATATTTCTGTATTTATTTATCACAACAGAAACACTTTTTTTCAGCATTAATATAACATAATTTACATGGAGCTGTAGTGTTTGTTCATGGGAAATATAAATCACACAGAACTAGGTCATTAACTAGGTTATTCTGCTCTTTTGACCTTTTTTAAAGCTATTTTTGACAGGTCCATCTAAATTTAGACTGGTCAAACGGTTTTGTATGTTTGAAAAAACAATATTTATATTAATATGTAACTCTAATTGAAAATTATGTTTAATTCTGCAGAATTACTGCTTCTTAAGTTGCATACATAAATGTATGTGTGCATGTATGTGTAGTCATTTTTCATGGTGCTGTAGTAATGTGAGAACCCAGGCTAGAAATCATGTAAAATAAAATAGCTAAACAGTATGATTACAGTTCTTTTTAAAAGACACCTTATACGCCCTTTAAGATACTTCTGGCATTATTTTGAAAGTAGGTAAGATGAAGGATTTGGATTTTTTTTTTAGCAATATTATATTATTATATAGTGGTACTGTTTCCTTTTACATGCATATACAATGTGGTTTGAAAGTTGAAAACAGCATATGAACTATGAAACTATGAAAAGTATTATACAGTAGGTGGATTCCAGCAACCCGAATGATATAAGCGAAAAGAGCATAGTACAAAAAGAAAAAAAAAATGCAATTGGTGAACAACCACATGGAAAAATCTCACACTCTTTTTCCAAAACTTACAGAGAGACACAAAATAAAACTTTGCCTGATACTATCTACCCCTAACTGTTGTAAAACATCAGAAAAAATATGACAGTTTTGAATAGGCCTTTCAAAAAGGTATAGTTTATTGATGTGTCTTTGACAATCATATTCAGGTGTTTTGACCTGAATGCTTCTAGAAACTTATTGCACTATGGAATGCATGAAATGTATAAATGTCATTACTTGAAGCTTTTTTCAAAGGACTGCAATGAACTGTTTAAAACTGCAGCAGTTGATATATAATGTTGTTTTCATTGTGCAGTTCACATCATGATTATTTTACTACATGCACAAGCATATTTTTGTTTCATGAAGATGGTGCTGTAATGCAAGAACCCAAGCTATAAATTATGTAGAAATAAAAGTGATAAAAAACATTTCCATCATAATTATAGTTAAGCTAACTAAAGCTAACCACTGGCATCATTTTGAAAGTAGGTAAGTAGGATGATTTGAATCAATGGGGTTAGTGTATTATTTTCCACAGGAAGTGGGCGCTGTGCAGAAATAAGACATTATGCCTAACTTCCTGCCTACGTCACATACGTCTGTGGTTGTTTTTTCTCTTCTGTGAGGCAAGCAAGGCAGGATGTGTGTGTTTGCGCATGTGTGTGTGGGTGGGTGACAGAAATGAGGACAGGAAGACTGATGCATGCACATTTTGCACATTTTGCAGCTTGCAGAGAAGGAGAAATGTAGAACATGCATGACTTTGGTCTATAATATGAACCTTATAATCTGTCATCATGTAGGCCTATTTTACCTACAATAATTTAGTTAAAATATGCACTTCCTCTTTGATTAGGGTTTTTGCACTGTTGTATCTACTGTATATAGTCTTTGTACTTTCCATAAACATCATTAATACTGAACCAGAGGGTGTGATTAGTCATAAAAGTACAACAAATGTACCTCACATATAAAAGACACTGCAAAACAGAAAGAGTGATTTATCATTTCTGGGAATGATTTTTTCCGATGCTTAACTTTTATGCTTTCCTTGAAAGTATGATTCATAATAAACATTTTGCTCATTTTTGTAAAATAAGTACCAGTATATGACATACACATGTAGAAGTGTGAATAAAAAACAAATTGTGTTACGGTTTTAAAATAATTATTTATTTATTCTCATTTTGCATTGCATTTCACAATGTATTTTGTACAAAAATAATAGTCTTTTTTTATAGATTTTGTTTGTATCTATTTGAATCATTAGTATGTAAAAGGCCTTTATGCATCAGCATTTCATGATATGCCATATGTGCATGCGCATTCATATGCAAAACACATTCATGAAGCCTTGTACAGATCACCAGACCTCTAAACTGCCATCAGGCGTCAGTGGTTTGGACTAATTCCTCTGCAAATCTGCAGGACTCCTGATGTGAAGACAGTGCCAGAAGTCTCCAACAGAGGGCCTACAGCAAGAGAATCCTCCCAACCAAAACTAAGTACATACTGCCATCTATTGTCATCATTATAATCTGCAGTTCTGTGCTTAAAACTACACGTTATGCTTAAAATGAACACTAGATGACGCCATTGTACCAATTGGTTTTCCTGAACGACTTGCTTGGGCTTACAATTGATATTGGCATTGTGTGAAAATACTTCATGTTCTCATGTATTCTTACTGTTATTTAATATAACACAATTTACTGATTGTAATATGCAATGGTTTGCTGCTTTTTATGATTAGCATTGTTTTGATCACCCTCTACATATAACACAAATTCTTTTGTTCTTGCATTCTCGCATACTAAAAAACATTCTGTTGGTTTTTATACAGCTTTAACAGTGCCTATAACACCACTTTCGTGCAGTGTTATTTTTGTATTTTTATTTATAGCCTACATATGTATACATATGTATGTATGTATGTATGTATGTATACAAACAAACATGTATGTATTAGCGTACAGTATATCTTAGAATAAATAACACACACACACACACACACACACACATAAAAAGTACACACGCACTCATTTGAATAATTTGAAAATGTGAATAATTATTCTTTTTTTTTTTAGAATAAGTTTTTAATTTAAGTTTTTAATTTCAGACTTGCACATTTTAATCTACATAAATTACATACTTATACCTGTTATTTTTGTATTTTTATTTATAGCCTACATAATGTATGTATGTCTGCATACACTTTTTATTTATTTATTCATTTAACTGTTTATTTTAATATCATTATGTTGTTATACTATTATTCACTACCCTTTTTGGTGGTTGTGGTTGTTTGTTTTTTTTGGTTCAGAGTTGCTGTTTATTTGTGTAGAATAAGTACATACATAAGTACATCAATAAGTACATCAACCAATCTATCATTCTTCAATCATTCTATATCTGTAATTGTACAGTGTAGAAAAACCAAAATAAAGTGAGGAAAAAAATAATGTATGTATGTCTGTATACAAACATATATGTATGTATGTATATATATATATATATATATTAGAATATATATAATACATTATATTGTATATATACATATACAGTGTAGATACACATGAACCCATTTAAATGTATACATTTATTTTAGAATAACAGATTTTAATTTGTGAGTAAAATAAAGTCTGTAGTAGTTAACATCCCACTTTGTTCTACAACATAAATTACACATACACTTATACCTCAAACATTAATTTTTAGTTTTTAAATTTTAAGTTGCGAATAAGTTAATAAAAGCACCTCAAATACCACAAGAATATGAGTTTGTGTGCTTGACGAATCAGATTTTCTTGCTAGCAACTTCATATAAAACCAAAATCACAGCAGCTCTAAAACTTGCAGACTTGCAGGAGACATAGTCAGTAAGAGGGTTCAAACGCAGTGATAGATCTATATGTGAGGCTTATAAGTGTACATTACATCTATAAGTATGAGTGAATTTGATGCAGGCAGCTGGGCTGAAAGCCAGTGGAGGGAGACAAGGAGAGCTGCAACAAAACTCAGGGAAAAAAGATAATAATTCGATAATTAAGCTAATTATTGTAGATAAAAATGCCAAAGCCTTGACAGAAAGGTCTAGTAATTTAATGTGCTGAAGGCAGCACACAGATTTAGTAGATTGAGAACAGACCGAGGACTGAGGGTCTAGTATGACATGATCCTGAATGTATGCATTCATCTCACGAAAGGAACATCTACAGTAGATTAATTAATTTATTTAAAAACCAAACCAGAGCTCCTTCACTTTGCTTTAACAAATTCAGAGAAACACTCTGGGCTTTTGTAAAATCACCTATTGTGCACCTATTAAGAATATTGAAAGGATCATCAGCCAACTGTTGTACATGTGTGATATTATCAAAATGCATGATATTTTGCAATGTGATAGTAGCCTATTACATGTAATATTCAGTTACAAGTTATATGAAATTTGTTCTTTTGTTGTGGCCAGGTGAAGTAACCAGAACATTTGACCCTTATAGAAAATAGTCAAACATTACACAAAATAAAGAATAAACTGTGTACTGTAATAATTACACTCAGTCAATTTAGCATAAAAACATATTATTACATTATATACAAATAACAATGTGATTAATTATTACATTATTATTATTACACTATTATTGTGCTGATTGCAATGCATCCCACATTTCTGTTAAAAGAACAGAATCTACAGTAAAATTTGTTTATTGGCAATTTGAAAAAAAACAACCTTGCACCAAAGCATTCTGAACGCAAGGTGGTGCTGTTGGCTTTAATTTTAAGACGAAATATTCAGCTTCAACAGAGATGGAGATGTGAGCTCGGTGTCATCTAAAGTTCATCAACCGGAGTTGATCACCTCAGTTTTGCAGTCGGCGCCTGGAGGATGCTATACGCTCTCAACAGCTGTAGGTTAATTGATTAAATACGTGTAATCACGTCAACTTAAATTAAATTCGTTGTTTCAGTGAAATAAATAGTTTTGCCATCTTTAATTGACAAGTAATCGGCTCTTAAACGCCATGCAGAATGTCCCTTTATGCACACCATAGTTGATATGAGCAACAGGGGGGAAGAAGAACAACATGAACAAGTTTTTTTCTTCACAGTCTATATTCATTTTATTTTTCATGGAAGTTTATGGAAGATTGGATAACTGGAAATGGGCCAGAGGTGTTTGGACTTTTACCTGCATATACCCACTGAAGAAAATGGCGTTTAGCCTGGACAGTCTGCTGGATTGAGGCCCTCATAGAAAAAGTAAGTGTAAATTGGTTAGATTTCGGCAATGTAAACAGATAATGTCACTTGTTATTATCTATTAATCAAATGTTGTATTTATTATTAATATCATTATTGTAAATGGCATATATTAATATAAGAAGCAGAATGAACAAAACAGCATTAAGTTATCACAAAATTATGGTTTTACAAAAACACATTACAAAAATAAAATGAACTATGATATAAATAAAACTATTTAACAAATATTTCTAACGTTTTCTAGTTAATGTTTTCATTTTCAAGTGTGAATGTGTATTTTCACTCATGACTTTTTTCAAATGTTATTTTATGTTTGTGCTTTAGAAAGTGTATCTTTACTCTCCTGAATGTAGGCTTATTATTTTGCATTTTAGGCTCACTTTAAACACAAAAGATATATGCTTTCTGCAAGTGTATAATTGTTGAAAGTATAGTTGTTTAGTTGATAAAATTTTTTGTTTTTTATCTTTTTAATATTTCACCCATGTGGTATTGTTATGCGTGTTTGGGAATTACCTTTCCGGGAAGAATTCGGGAATTGTATACAAAATCCTGCACCCTGTTCAGGTCCTTTTATATAGTACATACAAAGAGTATTACTTTAATTTATGTTACCAATAACGTTGTCTCTTTTGGTAATTGATTGTAATATTCTGCTCTCATTCAGGTTAAATTCTTCCTGGTTAAAGTAATCCATATAGCTTTCAGCACCGTCTAGTAGTGAAACTATTCCCAACACATTTGGCCTGCTAACCAGTGGGCTATGTTGGTAAGGGTTTTTGCAGTGTGTTTGTGTGGTGTTTTGTATGTGCTGTAAAATGGGTACATTCCCAGGGACAGGACACCAAAAATGGGACTGTCCCTGAAAACCAAGATGTTTGTTCACCCTATGTTAGTGAGCCCATCAGCCAGAGGATGCTCATCCTGTGGTCTGTGTGGGTTCTGTGCTAAATGCACACTTTGCAGTTAGTAAAAACCTCAGGGTTCTTTTCAGAAAGACTAGGGGTGTAAGTTTTTGTCTCTCGCCAAAATGATGGATATTTTGGGGCACTTGTTGTAGCTGCTGTCAGATATAGGCTATTGGCTGCAGGACTTTCCAGAGTGTGAATATTTGAAGATGTGGTGGCTGAGTTTGAGTCGTATTGTTGTTCTCATTCATCCATGAAATGCTTTTTTCATGCTGAAGATCCCATCTGGACACCAAAGTAGTGCATCTTAGAAATCGCACACTTTACAGACACTGAAAAGACTGAAGACAGCATCTCAAAATAAATAGAGCAGTTCACATTTCACATTGTTTACATTTCAAATGCACAGTCACTCTGAATTGTTAGAAAAGGGTTTTTGTACAGTGTACGTGTGTTTCCTGTTACTGTGGGCCTCAAAGCACAGTAATGCATTGTGGAATCCATAACTGCCGCAGAGGAGATTTCCAGATGAACACGTTTCTGTACTTTATCAACTTTGATTGATAGACGTGGGTAAGGTGGATTGGCTTTTGTCACATATTGAGAAGCTTCATCAATCATTATTAGAAACTCTGGTCTTGATCCAGGTTTTTGTTGGTACCAGTACAAACTGTCTATTGAGCCTTCATATATGCATGACAGTGTAATGTTTGTATCCTCCATTAACACTGTGGTGTTTTTGTCTGGTCTGATTCCATACCCTGTAGTTTTGCCTGTAAAGAGATATACATATTTAGCACATAATACTTTTATTAAAATAAAAAACAGGAAGTCGTTTTCTTTTTACCCTAAAACAACAACCAATTAAAGTGAATTCCTTACCAAAGTGATTGAAAAGTATGAACAGACAGAGCAACAACATCGCTTTTGTGAAGATTTCTCAAGATCACCGAAAGCCCTTTTCTTTCTTCGGAGGCATTGTGCCGTTCTTTTGTTTGCAGTGACTTTCTCCTCAGCTAGCTCCACCCACTTGTTCTCATATATTACTTTCATAGCTTTACACATACTTCAGAGGTTCTTTTTGTTCTTCCTTTTTGCAAAGTTTGGTACAGAGCTTCTCCATTTAATAGTCTGCATATGGTGTATCAAGTATGTAATTTGGTATGCTGGGAATTGGAACACAGCATAGTCACTTCTTGGTAAAGTTTGCATCTGCTGAGAATATAGCATTTTCCGTATCTAGAAGAAACATGATGTGTCTTGTATTTAAATAGGGTTTGGAATGCACTGAAACTGTGTAATCTTTCTGGTATATGTTTATAACTATGTACAACACTTTCAGAGCTGGTAACTTGCTTTATTATAGGAATTAATTTTTATTAAAATAATCTAGTTTAAGTACTTTTGCGCCGGAGGTTTATTACTGTATATTGTTCACAAATTCTTTCTAATGGTTACATAATTAGTTTTTAAAATGAGGATCTTGTTTTTCATCTTGAATTTCACTTCCCACTCTGTTTTTGTACAGTGTAGTTGTGTTTCCTGTCACTGTGGGCTCCAGGGCACAGTAGTACACGGCAGAGTCTTTCACTTCTGTAGAAGAGATTGTCAAATTCATACTTTTGGCTGCTTTATCAGCTGCAGCGGTCAGACGGAGAGCGGGCTCTGATTTAGGGTTGGTTTCAAAGAATAAAATGAGGTGCTCAGGTTTGGATCCGGGATACTGACGATACCACTGCAAATTGCGAACAGCTTCAGTGTAGTTGCAGATCAGTGTAACATCTTTTCCTTCCAAAACCTGCTTCTCTGTGAAGACTGGTTTTATGACATCTTCACCAGCATTCTCTGTTTAAAACAGTGTTTTAATTAATCATTTCTAATGGACTAATTCAGATTGTCAACAGTATAAAAAGGAGAAAAACAGCATTTCCACAGTAATTGTTATAAATCACTCACCTTTTAGGAGAGAAAATATAATGAATGTGAGGAGCAACATCTGCACTAATGAGAGACAATGACTTTGAGAGTCAAGAACTAAACTGAGATGGAACCTCTTGAGCTCTTCTGCTGAAGTTGACAAAACATGGAGCTCCTCCCACACAGTGCCTACTCGTCTCACCCTACAAGTATGGTCAGTATATGAATAAACTGTAGTCTACACTAAAATGGCATTTTGTCACTCTGATTTATGAAATTATACAAAAATTGCAGTGGCACTGTAACAGATGTCAAATGATTCAAGCATTAAGTTGCTTTTCATATCAAAGGTAGTCTTGATATTTAAAGGGGTCATATGATGTTGCTAAAAATAACATTATTTAGGACACTCTACCACTACATGCACTTAAAATTTATTCCAACATGTAGCAGTTGAGTGTCCAGTTTAGAATGTAGTTCTAAACTATGCATTGTGCATCATCATCTTCCATAAATATATTTCTCATTCAGTTTTTGTACAGTGCAATTGTGTTTCCTGTCACTGTGGGCTCCAGGGCACAGTAGTACATGGCAGAGTCTTTCACTTCTGTAGAAGAGATCATCAGAGTCATACTTTTGGCTGCTTTATCAGCTGCAGCGGTCAGACGGAGAGCGGGCTCTGATTTGGGGATGGTTTCAATGTATAAAATGAGGTGTTCAGGTTTGGATCCGGGATACTGACGGTACCACTGCAGATTCTGAATATTTCCAGTGTAGTTGCAGATCAATGTAACATCTTTTCCTGCCACAACATGCTTCTCTGTAAAGACTGGTTTTATGACATCTTCACCAGCAGTCTCTGTTTAAAACAAACAATGTTTTAATTAATAATTTCTAATCAGATTGTCAACAGTATAAAAAGCAGAAAAAAAGCATTTCCACAGTAATTGCTTTGAATCACTTACCTTTTAGGAGAGAAAATGTAATGAATACGAGGAGCAGCATCTGCACTAATGAGAGACAATAACTTTGAGAGTCCAGACTTACAGTTCTCTTCTAAAGTGTGACTGATTCAATGTTTGTCTGCTCTGTTTTTAAACAACTGAACTGAGACAGAACTAGGATGGATCCTGGAGCTCCACCTTCTGGCAGAATGCATGCCATATCACCTTTTGCTACAATATCTCCTTGTTTAAGCGATGTGTCTTGAACAACACATAAAAGCTTACTGAAAACCTTTGGCCTAGTAAATTTTATAGTAAGAAGAATGAAATTATTAATTGAGCAAATATTTGAAATATTTGAATGTAACTTTTTTTAAGTTATGAAGACTGTCACTGTCCAGAGAGATCCAATTGATTGTAACATTTGTTTGCTGTGCAAAGAAATCAAGTAGCAAAATTCTAACAGTCAGTCAAGCAAAGTTTACAAGTATGCAAAAGTTTACAAAAATTAACAAGTAAATGGTACCCTAACATTTCTGCTGACTGTCACACATGCAAGCCGTTCTGGGCGGATGACGTAGGACGTATGCATCGCGCACGCACCGATGAGAAGTGACGAACGCGGAAGCCTGGAGGAGAGACAGCAAAACAAAACGCCGGTCATAAATTAGCAGCACAAAACGAGGATTTCTAAAGAAAAATGTAGGAGGATTTCGATATAAGCCAAAAAGAGACTGGTTTTCCTTTGGTAAAGTAAGGAAACTTTGCTACCTTTGCTCCTGTAAACAAACTTGCGAGACTAGCATATCTCACAGGCACATGCGCGACGCATACGTCCTGCGTCATCCGCCCGGAACGGCGTGCTGGTATGACAGTCAGCAGAAGTGAGATAAAAATGTTTATAACATTTTAAATATGGATATTTTTCTTACAAAAATGCATCGATTCGCTACAGGAGGCCTTTATTCACCCCCCGGAGCTGTGTGAGGCATGTTTTATTATGGATGCGCACGCTTTATTTGATGTCTTTTGGACTGTTGAACAAAAACACCCGCCTACTCCCATTCTAACGCTTGGAAGAGCCAGGATAATTTTTAATATAACTCAGATTGGATTCGTCTGAAAGAAGAAAGTCATATACACCTAGGATGCTTTGAGGGTGAGTAAAACATGGGCTAATTTTCCTTTTTGGGTGAACTATCCCTTTAAAGAATCAAGGACTGTAATGATTATGTTAAGAATAAAAAAATGCACACTTTTGATTTATTTTTAGTGATGTTCTGGAAAACGGTGCAAATGTGTATCACATTGTAAGACTAACGATACTCACGGTAACTGAGGATAAAAATGAAAATGGATGAGATGAGAAACATGTTTCTGTTTCTTTTGAGTTCAGACTTCTATCAGGATCTGTATGAAGGAAAGTCAGTGTTGTCTTTTTGATTTCTTCCACTGAAGTTGACAAAATCTTAAGCTCCTCCCACACATACCTACATGCTTATTTTACCCTACAAGTACAGACAGTATATAAATAAGCTACTATTATACAAACTAGGGATGCACCGATACCACTTTTTCCAGTACTCGCCCGATACCGATACTTTTATCATTGCAGTGGCACAGTACAGATATTAAATGTTTCAAACATTATTTTGCTATTCATATATTTTTTTAAGAAGTGGTCTGATAATATTAATGGTGAGGAGGACACTACCAATTGTACTGTACATGTGTTTGAAAACTATTCCAAAAGGTAACAATTGGTTGTCCACTTTATAAAGAGTGCAGTTTTAAAAGTCTTAAATATCCTTTCTCACTCTGTTTTTGTACAGTGTAGTTGTGTTTCCTGTCACTGTGGGCACCAGGGCACAGTAGTACACGGCAGAGTCTTTCACTTCTGTAGAAGAGATCGTCAGATTCATACTTTTGGCTGCTTTATCAGCTGCAGCGGTCAGACGGAGAGCAGGCTCTGATTTGGGGATGGTTTCAATGTATAAAATTAGGTGCTCAGGTTTGGTTCCGGGATACTGACGGTACCACTGCAAATTCTGCACACTTCCAGTGTAGTTGCAGATCAGTGTAACATATTTTCCTTCCAAAACCTGCTTCTCTGTAAAGACTGGTTTTATGACATCTTCACCTGCAGTCTCTGTTTAAAACAAACAATGTTTTAATTAATCATTTCTAATCAGATTGCCAACAGTATAAAAAGCAGAAAAAAAGCATTTCCACAATAATTGCTTTGAATCACTTACCTTTTAGGAGAGAAAATGTAATGAATACGAGGAGCAGCATCTGCACTAATGAGAGACAATAACTTTGAGAGTCAAGACGTACAGTTCTCTTCTAAAGTGTGACTGTGATGTCTGTGAGAAAGGTATATTCACTCGACAAGCTCGCGCATCTGCGCCGCCGCGCGCTCAATCCACTCAGCGTGCTTTGTTAATCAGCTCGCGCACATCAGCTATACAGGCGTTAATACTGAATGTTTAATGTTATATTCATTGCATACATATACTTCGTAGTAGACATCCTTAACTCCTTTCTGCTGTCTGTTGTCAGTGTTTCTTTGTTTGAATATGGCGCTTATCACATGCTGTGTGGTATCGGCGTTTGGTATCGGGGCATTTTAACGAGTACGAGTACGAGTACAGGAGACCAGTATCGGGCCCGATACCGATACCAGTATCGGTATCGGTGCATCCCTAATACAAACATTGCAGTGGCACAGTACAGATATTAAATGTTTCAAACATTATTTTGCTATTCATATATTTTTTTAAGAAGTGGTCTGATAATATTAATGGTGAGGAGGACACTACCAATTGTACTGTACATGTGTTTGAAAACTATTCCAAAAGGTAACAATTGGTTGTCCACTTTATAAAGAGTGCAGTTTTAAAAGTCTTAAATATCCTTTCTCACTCTGTTTTTGTACAGTGTAGTTGTGTTTCCTGTCACTGTGGGCACCAGGGCACAGTAGTACACGGCAGAGTCTTTCACTTCTGTAGAAGAGATCGTCAGATTCATACTTTTGGCTGCTTTATCAGCTGCAGCGGTCAGACGGAGAGCAGGCTCTGATTTGGGGATGGTTTCAATGTATAAAATTAGGTGCTCAGGTTTGGTTCCGGGATACTGACGGTACCACTGCAAATTCTGCACACTTCCAGTGTAGTTGCAGATCAGTGTAACATCTTTTCCTGCCAAAACATGCTTCTCTGTAAAGACTGGTTTTATGACATCTTCACCTGCAGTCTCTGTTTAAAACAAACAATGTTTTAATTAATCATTTCTAATCAGATTGCCAACAGTATAAAAAGCAGAAAAAAAGCATTTCCACAATAATTGCTTTGAATCACTTACCTTTTAGGAGAGAAAATGTAATGAATACGAGGAGCAGCATCTGCACTAATGAGAGACAATAACTTTGAGAGTCCAGACTTACAGTTCTCTTCTAAAGTGTGACTGATTCAATGTTTGTCTGCTCTGTTTTTAAACAACTGAACTGAGACAGAACTAGGATGGATCCTGGAGCTCCACCTTCTGGCAGAATGCATGCCATATCACCTTTTGCTACAATATCTCCTTGTTTAAGCGATGTGTCTTGAACAACACATAAAAGCTTACTGAAAACCTTTGGCCTAGTAAATTTTATAGTAAGAAGAATGAAATTATTAATTGAGCAAATATTTGAAATATTTGAATGTAACTTTTTTTAAGTTATGAAGACTGTCACTGTCCAGAGAGATCCAATTGATTGTAACATTTGTTTGCTGTGCAAAGAAATCAAGTAGCAAAATTCTAACAGTCAGTCAAGCAAAGTTTA
>NW_015658063.1:1465322-1466952 GCF_001515625.1 Sinocyclocheilus rhinocerous
CTCTCTCTCTCTGTCTCTCTCTCCCTACCGTTAAGTAACTTGTGCATTGTTTTACTTACTTGTTTTTGACATATCTGACCGAACTACAAACTTTCCAGTGATGTCTGTGAGAAAGGTATATTCACTCGACAAGCTCGCGCATCTGCGCCGCCGCGCGCTCAATCCACTCAGCGTGCTTTGTTAATCAGCTCGCGCACATCAGCTATACAGGCGTTAATACTGAATGTTTAATGTTATATTCATTGCATACATATACTTCGTAGTAGACATCCTTAACTCCTTTCTGCTGTCTGTTGTCAGTGTTTCTTTGTTTGAATATGGCGCTTATCACATGCTGTGTGGTATCGGCGTTTGGTATCGGGGCATTTTAACGAGTACGAGTACGAGTACAGGAGACCAGTATCGGGCCCGATACCGATACCAGTATCGGTATCGGTGCATCCCTAATACAAACATTGCAGTGGCACAGTACAGATATTAAATGTTTCAAACATTATTTTGCTATTCATATATTTTTTTAAGAAGTGGTCTGATAATATTAATGGTGAGGAGGACACTACCAATTGTACTGTACATGTGTTTGAAAACTATTCCAAAAGGTAACAATTGGTTGTCCACTTTATAAAGAGTGCAGTTTTAAAAGTCTTAAATATCCTTTCTCACTCTGTTTTTGTACAGTGTAGTTGTGTTTCCTGTCACTGTGGGCACCAGGGCACAGTAGTACACGGCAGAGTCTTTCACTTCTGTAGAAGAGATCGTCAGATTCATACTTTTGGCTGCTTTATCAGCTGCAGCGGTCAGACGGAGAGCAGGCTCTGATTTGGGGATGGTTTCAATGTATAAAATTAGGTGCTCAGGTTTGGTTCCGGCCGGGATACTGTACCACTGCAAATTCTGCACACTTCCAGTGTAGTTGCAGATCAGTGTAACATCTTTTCCTGCCAAAACATGCTTCTCTGTAAAGACTGGTTTTATGACATCTTCACCTGCAGTCTCTGTTTAAAACAAACAATGTTTTAATTAATCATTTCTAATCAGATTGCCAACAGTATAAAAAGCAGAAAAAAAGCATTTCCACAATAATTGCTTTGAATCACTTACCTTTTAGGAGAGAAAATGTAATGAATACGAGGAGCAGCATCTGCACTAATGAGAGACAATAACTTTGAGAGTCAAGACTTACAGTTCTCTTCTAAAGTGTGACTGATTCAATGTTTGTCTGCTCTGTTTTTAAACAACTGAACTGAGACAGAACTAGGATGGATCCTGGAGCTCCACCTTCTGGCAGAATGCATGCCATATCACCTTTTGCTACAATATCTCCTTGTTTAAGCGAGAGCTTTTAGAATGTTAAAAACCTATGGGGGGAAAAAAAGATATATATATTATTTAACACCCCTACACCCCCACAAAAACAGGATGGTAGTGATCTCACACAGCTCTGGATTCAGAGTGATTCATCCACATTTGAACAGAGTGGACAGTGAAATTGCTGTAAATACAGACTGATAAGGAAGAAAATAAAAAATCAAACCTGCTTTAAAACCCAGCAACACAACTGTAGCTGAATAACTTTACAACAGCAACACTGCTTTAACAAAAATGCAAAACAGCAAGACTTATTTGACAT
>NW_015658063.1:1466976-1467652 GCF_001515625.1 Sinocyclocheilus rhinocerous
CTTTGATGTCATACACAGAATGGTCTGTGCAGTGCTGCTTCAGTCAAACACCTTTTGTACCTTTTGTGGAGACGCACAACAGTTCTTCTGTGGCTTTATAGGTAATATTTTCACTTACACAATTTAGCCAATTTAGCAAATATTGTGTCTAATATAAACCACAATATTAACTTCTTATTATTGAATTGTTGTAAATAAATATCACATTTGGAACTGGTCAGTGCTCAAAAAATGATGGGAAATCACTTCATGTAGCCCCAAGAGTGATTACTGATAAACTGTCTGAAAAAAAAAGACAGTTTTTAGAGAAGAAAAAAACACCCACTGACCTTCAAAGCTGCTAACAACTTTCTACTTTGAGGATCTTGATAGAAATGTAGTGGAGTGAAAAGTACAATATTTGTCTTTCAAATGTAGTGAAGTTAAAGTCATAAGTTTCCAGAAAAAATAATACTCAAGTAAAGTACAGATACTCAAAAAGTGTACTTAAGTACAATACTCAAGTAAATGTACTTAGTTACTGTCCGCCTCTGCAAATAAGCAGAGGTGTAAAGTATTGGAGTAAATGTAATTAGTTACTGTACTTGAGTATATTTTTTGATACTTTGTAGTTGTACTGAGTATCAAAGATATTAGCAACTTTTACTCTTTACTTCACTACATTTTTGAATGAGTA
>NW_015658063.1:1469574-1476310 GCF_001515625.1 Sinocyclocheilus rhinocerous
AACTGTCTGAAAAAAAGACAGTTTTTAGAGAAGAAAAAAAATCTTTCGAAGCTGCTAACGACTTTCTACTTTGAGGATCTTGATAGAAATGTAGTGGAGCGAAAAGTACAATATTTGTCTTTCAAATGTAGTGAAGTTAAAGTCATAAGTTTCCAGAAAAAATAATACTCAAGTAAAGTACCGATACTCAAAAAGTGTACTTAAGTACAATACTCAAGTAAATGTACTTAGTTACTGTCCACCTCTGCCTTTTGCTGCAATATCTCGTTGTTTAAGCGATGTGTCTTGAACAACACATAAAAGCTTACTGAAAACCTTTGGCCTAGTAAATTTTATAGTAAGAAGAATGCAATTATTAATTGAGCAAATATTTGAAATATCTGAATGTAACTTTTTTTAAGTTATGAAGACTGTCACTGTCCAAAGAGATCCAATTGATTGTAATATTTCTTTGCTGTGCAAAGAAATCAAGTAGCAAAATTCTAACAGTCAGTAAAGCAAAGTTTATAAGTATACAAAAATTAACGAGTAAATGGTACCCTAACATTTGCTAAAATGGTACAGTAGTTCTCAGAGAAAGACAACATTATAGGCCTACAGCAAAGCAAGAAAAGTGGGAAAAGAAACACTGCATGTGAGGAAGCTCCGCCCTCCTACAAACGTGACTATACAATATTCAAGAAACAAGTTTTTGCACAGCATAGTTGGTTTTGATCCAGGCTTCTGTCGATACCAGTGGAGACTGTAAGCTGATCCATCATATGAACAGGACAGAGTGGTGCTGCTTCCTTCAGTTAAAACTACAGATGGCTGGTTTGGTCTGATAACATTCCCATTAGATTCACCTGCAAAGACATTAAAGGGTTAGTTCACCCAAAAATGAAAATTAGCCCATGTTTTACTCACCCTCAAAGCATCCTACACTGTAAAAAAAAAATGTGTTGTTTCAACTTAAAAAAGTAAGTGTTCGTGCTGTCTTAAAATGTTAAGTTTAGCTACCTTGAAATGTTAAGTTCTATGAAGTGACAACTATTATTTGAGTTGCCTAAGATACCGAACGATATGAAACATATATCGTTGATATATTTTTTAGCTATAACGCCCAGCCCTAGTATGTGAATACATTTTAGCTTACTCTCTAATTAAAATGAAGATTAAAAAAAAAGAATGGCTGCTGTTTAATCATATATAATGATTTCACAAAAAAATAAAATGTTTCTTTTGGACAATAAGCTATGTGGAAAATATACAGTGTTAAAGTACTATAACCACAAGTTTCGAAGATCTTTACACTGATTGATGTGCAGTTATTAGCTCTCTTAATTATCCTTTCTTTCATTTTTCCTTATTGTACACATTGGTACATGTTAGTAATGTTTGGTAATTACAGTGTGTGTCCTGATTGTCTGTTTTTGTACAGTGCAGTTGTGTTTCCTGTCACTGTGGGCTGCAGAGCACAGTAGTACAGAGCAGAATCATCCATTTGTGTAGAAGATATGCTCAGATTCATAAGTTTGATTTCTTTATCGGCCACAGCGTACAGACGAAGCTTGGGCTCTGACTGACTGCTGCTCTCAGTGTAATAAATTATATTTTCAGGTTTGGATCCGGGATGCTGACGGTACCACTGCAGACTGCGAACATTACCACTGTAGTTGCAGGAAAGTGTAACATCTCTTCCTGCCAAAACATGCTGCTTTGTGAAGAATGATGTTATCAATTCAGCATCAACATTATCTGTTTAAAAAATATCAATCAATCAATTAAAAAACATTAAAATTCATGGACTAATTAAGAGCATATATAAATAGTTGGTTTATTAACACAATCAAAATCAATCAGTAATCTGGAAATTATTCTTATGCATTACTCACCCTTACAAAGGGAAAATATCATGAGGACAAGGAGCAACATTATCAATGAGACAAAAAGTTCTGTAGAGTCAAGACTTACAGTTTCCTCCTAACTGACTCAGTTTGCATGTGCTCTGTTTTGAAATCACTTGAATGTGAGCTCCACCTTCTGGTAAAAGCCATGCTTAACTGTAATACTCTCTGATCTGATTTAATAATAATTAAAAAAATGTGTGGTAACCACTGGTTAAGTATAATGTCATTCTTTTTTGGATGTAACTGAAACAACCAAAAGTTATTGTACAGCAACATATCAGCTATCAACTGTACTTTAGTGACTTTCAAAGGAATACAATACTCTATGTGTGGTCTTAACTGTGAATCTAAAATAATTCTGTGGGTAATAAAGGCCCTGGAAATCTCTTGTATATAAAAACCCAATAACCTTTCTGTGGCAAGATAAAATATTTTAAATACATCTATACTGTAGTTATTTATTTGAACATTCTAGTAATTTATCAGCGAGAAATGTGTCAAGCTTTATTTCAAGGAACAGACTGAAATTCTTTTATCTTGAGTGGTGATTGTTTGTCTTGGTATTTTGTAGTCCATTTTTGTATTGATTATGATTATAGTCCTAAATTATGTTTTTTTTCTCTTTGAGGGACGTCCTTGCTAAATAGAGCAAAATGAATTACAATTTGATAATGTACATTTAAATGCCATATAGATCATCAGCAAAATGGAATATCACAGAGATCATGGTAGAGAAATATGACTGTTCATCAGGCAGATAACAATAAGGTTTTTGTACAGTGTAGTTTGTTTTCCTGTCACTGTGGGCTCCAGAGCACAGTAATACACTGCAGAGTCTGATACAGCAGCAGAGGAGATCTCCAGATCCACAGGTTTATCATTACAGAGTCTGATGGACATATGTGGATGAGGTTGGTCAGCTTTGTTGACATATTTAGTGGACTCAACAATCAGCAGCAGAAACTCTGGTTTTGATCCAGGCTTCTGTCGATACCAGTGGAGACTGTAAGCTGATCCATCATATGAACAGGACAGAGTGGTGCTGCTTCCTTCAGTTAAAACTACAGATGGCTGGTTTGGTCTGATAACATTCCCATTAGATTCACCTGCAAAGACATTAAAGGGTTAGTTCACCCAAAAATGAAAATTAGCCCATGTTTTACTCACCCTCAAAGCATCCTACACTGTAAAAAAAAAATGTGTTGTTTCAACTTAAAAAAGTAAGTGTTCGTGCTGTCTTAAAATGTTAAGTTTTGTGAACCTAAATTGTGAAGTTGTCTTAACTGAAGATAAAGTTGACAGGACTTTATAAATCAAGTGCAATAAACATAATTTACGTTTTGTGAACTTAAATTGTGAAGTTGTCTTAACCGAGGATAAAGTTGACAGGACTTTATAAATCAAGTGCAATAAACAATTTAAGTTTAATCATTTTAATTGTAGTAAAAGTGTCTAAAATCAAACAAGATATTTTACAATGTTACATACATTGGTACGGCATAAAGTACCATGTCAAGAAAAAATGTATTAAACATTCATTGTTTTTAAAAAACCAATAACCAGAAATTCACAAGACAAATCATGAACAACAAAAAGGTGCACACCATGCACCTGCACAGAACCACTGATCACCTCCAAGGTAAATGAAAATCTTGAATGACCTCAAATGTGTAACAAATACTCTAGTTCAGTCAACTTACAAACTAGTTGAGACAGTGAAAACTTAAAATGTTAAGTTGAATGAACAAATTCAGAAGTTGCAAGTTGTGTCAACTTAAAAAAAATAATCGAAACAACTAAAATGCGAGATCATTTTTTACAGTGTAGGGGCCCTATTTTAATGATCTAAGCACATGGTCTAAAGTGCACAGCGCAGGTGCACTCAGGGTGTGTCCGAATCCACTTTTGCTAGTTTAATGACGGGAAAACGATCGGTGCGCCCGGGCGCATGGTCTAAACGGGTTGTCCCTATTCTCTTAATGAGTAATGGGTGTTTTTTGGGCGTAACGTGCAATAAACCAATCAGAGTCTCATCTCCCATCAACTTTAAAAGCCAGTTGCATTCGGAATGGGCGCACAAATGGGCGTAAATGCATTTGCTATTTAAACAACGCGCCGCAGGATGGGAAAATGAGGACTGCGTCGGACTAAAACTAGCAAAAACACTTGCGCCGCATTGTGCCGGGTGTATGATAGGGCCCTAGGTGTATATGACTTTCTTCTTTCAGATGAATCCAATCGGAGTTATATTAAAAATTATCCTGGCTTTTCTAAGCGTTAGAATGGGAGTAGGTGGGTGTTTTTGTTCAACAGTCCAAAAGACATCAAATAAAGCGCGCACATCCATAATAAAACGTGCCTCACAGGGCTCCGGGGGGTGAATAAATGCGTCCTACGTCATCCGCCCAGAACGGCGTGCTGGTATGACAGTCAGCGGAAGTGAGAAAAATGTTTATAACATTTTAAATATGGATATTTTTATCTTACAAAAATGCATCGATTTGCTACAGGAGGCCTTTATTCACCCCTCGGAGCCGTGTGAGGCAGGTTTTATTTGATGTCTTTTGGACTGTTGAACAAAAACACCCACCTACTCCCAACTGAGGATAAAAATGAAAATGGATGAGATGAGTAACATGTTTCTATTTCTTTTGAGTTCAGACTTCTATCAGGATCTGTATGAAGGAAAGTCAGTGATGTCTTTTTGATTTCTTCCACTGAAGTTGACAAAATCTTAAGCTCCTCCCACACATACCTACATGCTTATTTTACCCTACAAGTACAGACAGTATATAAATAAGCTGATATTATACAAACATTGCAGTGGCACTGTACAGATATTAAATGTTTCAAACATTATTTTGCTATTCATATCTTTTTTAAGAAGTAGTCTGATATTAATGGTGAGGACACTACCAATTGTACTGTACATGTGTTTGAAAACTATTCCGAAAAGTAGAAATTGATTGTCCACTTTATAAAGAGTGTAGTTTTAAAATCTGCATTATGCATCATCATCTTCTGTCTTAAATATCCTTTCTCACTCTGTTTTTGTACAGTGTAGTTGTGTTTCCTGTCACTGTGGGCACCAGGGCACAGTAGTACACGGCAGAGTCTTTCACTTCTGTAGAAGAGATCGTCAGATTCATACTTTTGGCTGCTTTATCAGCTGCAGCGGTCAGACGGAGAGCGGGCTCTGATTTGGGGATGGTCTCAAAGAACATGATGATGTGCTCCGGCATGAATCCGGGATACTGACGATACCACTGTAAATAGTTGACAGTGCCAGTGTAGTTGCAGATCAGTGTAACATCTTTTCCTTCCAAAACCTGCTTCTCTGTGAAGACTGGTTTTATGACATCTTCACCAGCATTCTCTGTTTAAAACAAACTATGTTTTAAGTAATCATTTTCATTTCTAATGGACTATTTCAGATAGTCAACAGAATAAAATGGAGAAAAAAAGTATTTCCTCAATAACTGTTATGAAACACTCACCTTTTAGAAGAGAAAATATAATAAATACCAGTAGCAACATCTGCACTAATGAGAGACAATGACTTTGAGGTTCCAGACTTACAGTTCTCTCCTAGAGTATAAATGACTGAATGTATGTCAGCTCTGTTAATAAACAACTGAACTGAGACTGAACTAGAATGGTTCCTGGAGCTCCACCTTCTGGCAGAATGCATGTAAGATCACTTTTGCTACAATATCTTAGCATTTTTTATGGGATGTACAGTATTTCAAACAAAAAATAAGAGCTTACCAAATAATTTTTGGCCTAGTAAATTATACAGTAAGTTATACAATAGGAGTGAAGTGATTAATTAAAGAAGTATGTAATAAGGTACAGTAATAAAGATTGTCACTGTCCAGCAGGTCCGTGCACAGACATTTTGAGGGGCAGTGGCCCAAACCAAAAAAAGGGGCACACTAAGGGGGTGGGTGCTTGTTAAAGGGGTCATAGGATGCTTATTTTCCACAAGTTGATATGATTCTTTAGGGTCTTAATGAAAAGTCTGTAACATAGTTTGGTTAAAATTTCTCAATGGTAGTGTAAAAAACAGCTTTTTTTACCCTGTCAAAAACAGCTCTTTTCAGAGCATGCAGATTTGTAGCATTTTCCGTTAAATGTTAATGAGCTCTGCTGACCACGCCCCTCTCTTCCGAGCCGCTCTTTGAGGGACTGTTTACTTTAGCCGCATTCATCGTGAAACTTGCTAATTAGCACATTATTAGGAAAGGCATTTCTCAATGGTAGTGTAAAAACAGCTTTTTTTACCCTGTCAAGAACAGCTCTTTTCAGAGCATGCAGATTTGTAGCATTTTCCGTTAAATGTTAATGAGCTCTGCTGACCCCGCCCCACTCTTCCGAGCCGCTCTCAGAGACTGTTTACTTTAGCTGCATTCATCGTGAAACTTGCTAATTAGCACATTATTAGGAAAGACGATTTGCAAAGATTCGTTAAAAAAACCTTACACTCACTTCTTCTGTAGGTGAAGCTGGATCACGAATGATTCGCGCGAACATAGACGCATTTATGTAGATCGGGGGCGCATTCCCTTCAGAAACAAACATAATCCACTGCGTCTTCAGCGGCTCAGATGTCGGGAGTAAACGACGACTGCTATGTTCATTATTACATCCAACAACAGAAGACCTCAATCGCTTAGGAGTCATTCTTGTCTACAACTGCTCCAGCGGTGAAACAATGGAGGACAGATGACAGCTCACTCAGGGCGGGTCTAAGGTAAGACGCCAGTCTTATGTGATGTCACACAGACAGGCATCTGAGATCGGCTCGATTTGAGAAAGGGGAAAACATTTAACCAGATAAAAAAAAA
>NW_015658063.1:1476374-1508434 GCF_001515625.1 Sinocyclocheilus rhinocerous
AGTTAACTTAACGCAGTACACGTAGCAAAAAAAAAATTATATAATAAATAAAAAGAAAACAGAATAGAGCAAGCTAGGGTTAGAGGTCTTTTTGCTTTTGTTAATTGTATAATAAAAAGAAAACAGATAGAACACAAAAAGAAGCTAGTGTTAGGTTTTTTTTGTTTAAAGAAAACAAGCAGTTAGTAAATTAATAGAGTGCAAGTCTTTTTTAAATTTTTTTTATTTTAAAGAATAGAATTAGAATAGAGATCGCTAGAGTTAGAGGGTCAAATAAAGATGGAAGAGATGTGTTTTTAGCCGATTCTTGAAGATGGCTAAGGACTCAGCTGCTCGGATTGATTTTGACAGGTCATTCCACCAGGAGGGAACATTTAATGTAAAAGTCTGTGAAAGTGATTTTGTGCCTCTTTGGGATGGCACAATAAAGCGACGTTTACTTGCAGAACGCAAGCTTCTAGAGGGCACATAAGTCTGAAGTAATGAATTTAGGTAAGGGGGAGCAGAGCCAGTGGTGGTTTTGTAAGCAGACATCAATGCCTTGAATTATTGAATTGAATTATAAGAGAAGACAGCACACTCTGTAATAATTTCAGACTTTATTGTAGGTGTTTTGATAGAGTGGGCTCTCCCTCACTTTTTGAGCCTGCTTCTGCCTCATCGTCATTGGAAGTATAAGTATTAGACATTTAATTTATTATTATACAGCATAAATCTATATTATATACTAATAACTCATTTAGAACATTTATATTACTTTTTTTTTTACTATTTATAGGCCTACTATTAATATGGTTTTAAAAAAATATTATAAATATGATGTGTTATAGATTACTAGTATCAACTAAGTGATTATAATGGGAAATATACTTAATTACAAGAATTAAAATGTGAAAAACTGCTAAATATTCAATATGATGATTTACCTGCTGGCTTGCTGGAGCTTTGAATCCAAGTTTGCAATGTTGAACTGCCTTTAGCAGCCCCCTTCGCTCTTTCTCTCTTTGTCTCTGCCTTTTTGTGAAGGCATTGTATTTTTTTGTTTGTTTGTTTGTACCCGATCAGATCTAATATAAATAACACAACATTTATCAGCAAAGGGGCACCTCAGCTGATTAGGGCAGAGGGGCAGTGACTCTAGCCACCAAGCCACCCCCTGTGCCTGGCCCTGCTGTCCAGAGAGATCTGTTTGATTGCACAATTTATGTTTACTGTGCAAAATCACATAGCAAAGTAATCATAGTCTCATCTGCAGGAATTTGTCCTGTTTATAGACATATAAGGAACTTTTGGTCACACTTTATTCTTACTATTAAATAACTGTATTAAGTATGACTTTTGCCTCAATGAACTCCTAATTACTGCTTTTTAATTGGTAGTAAGGTAAGTAAGTTTAGGTATTGGGTAGGATTAAAGATACAGAATATGGTCATGCAGAATATGTGCTTTATAAGTACTATTAAACAGCCAATATGCTAGCAATGTGCATGCTAATTAGCAACTAGTTAATGATGAGAATTGGTCCCTAAAATAATGTGTTACCGAGCTTTGTTTTGCTTTATTGATTTTTGTATATTTAATACTGATTAAATTTCATAGTTACTTGCTGTTTTTTATTTTTATTATTTTTAATTGTTTTGCCAAGTTTTGCGTAAAGGAATGTTCTCCTGCATGTGAGTTCATACTATGGCATGCTGGTTAACTTGGCGTATTGTAAATTTAAATGGTACAGTAATTCTTAGAGAAAGACCACCTTATAAGGAATTGAAAGTTGAAAAATAATGAGACTGGATGAGGGGAAGCTTAAAAATATGATTATGCAATATGCAAGAAAAAGTTTTTGTACTAGCTCTAGCACATTAATACACTGCAGAGTCTGATACAGCAGCAGAGGAGATCTCCAGATCCACACGTTTATCATTACAGAGTCTGATGGACATATGTGGATGAGGTTGGTCAGCTTTGTTGACATATTTAGTGGACTCAACAATCAGCAGCAGAAACTCTGGTTTTGATCCAGGCTTCTGTCGATACCATAGTCTGTATAAAAACGTGGACGTAGTGTCCGTGACGTCACCCGTAGGTTTCTGAAGAGCGGTTTTGAAGCTCAAAGTGGGTGGAGGCAGCCGTCGCCATCTTGGCAGCGCGTCACCACGCGTCACTCCCGGATAATCGAAAATGGGCAAAGAGGCTGCTATCGGAGCTGGTTGCTGAAACCACGCCCACCTAGCTCGACGCCGGTGACAGCAGCGGCAATCCACCTGTCACTCAAGTGGCCACGCCCTTAATTATGCAGAACTTTAAGGCTTAATATAATTTAAACGGATGAGTTATAAAAAAATTCACCTCCCTCACAGTTGTCATGAAGGGCAAAATTAGCTATATAGACCAAAATAATTTTTTGTACCAGGCTGTAAACATTTTTTTCTGATGTTAAGTTCAGTTAAAACTACAGATGGCTGGTTTGGTCTGATGACTTTCCCATTAGATTCACCTGCAAAGATGATAAATAATCAAGCATTGTACTGGATTATGTTTAGAATGAATTTAAAAATGGGCATGTTTTTGATTTATATATAAATATGGTGTAAAATTTGTATGACTAGCAGTACTTACTGTAACTGAGGATAAAAACTAAAACAGAAGAGATGAGTAACATGTTTCTGTAGTTTGAGTTCAGAATTCTCAATGAAGGAAAGTCAGTGTTGTCTTAATGATTTCTTCTGCTGAAGCTGACAAAACCTTGAGCTCCTCCCACACAAACCTACTTTTTCATCTTCCCCTACAAATACTGATTGTATGTGAATACATTTTAGCTTACTCTCTAATTAAAATTAAGATTTAAAAAAAAAGAATGGCTGCTGTTTAATCATATATAATGATTTCACAAAAAAATAAAATGTTTCTTTTGGACAGTAAGTTATGTGGAAAATATACAGTGTTAAAGTACTGTAACCAAAAGCTTCAAAGATCTTTACACTGATTGATGTGCAGTTACCAGCTCTCTTATTTATTTTTTCTTTGATTTTTCCTTATTGTATTTGTTGGTAAGGTTTGGTAATTACAGTGTGTGTCCTGATTGTCTGTTTTTGTACAGTGCAGTTGTGTTTCCTGTCACTGTGGGCTGCAGAGCACAGTAGTACAGAGCAGAATCATCCATTTGTGTAGAAGATATGCTCAGATTCATAAGTTTGTTTCCTTTATCGGCCACAGCGTACAGATGAAGCTTGGACTCTGACTGACTGCTGCTCTCAGTGTAAAAAATTATATTTTCAGGTTTGGATCCGGGATGCTGACGGTACCACTGCAGACTGCGAACATTACCACTGTAGTTGCAGGAAAGTGTAACATCTCTTCCTGCCAAAACATGCTGCTTTGTGAAGAATGATGTTATCAATTCAGCATCAACATTATCTGTTTAAAAAATATCAATCAATCAATTAAAAAACATTAAAATTCATGGACTAATTAAGAGCATATATAAATAGTTGGTTTATTAACACAATCAAAATCAATAATCTGGAAATTATTCTTATGCATTACTCACCCTTACAAAGGGAAAATATCATGAGGACAAGGAGCAACATTATCAATGAGACAAAAAGTTCTGTAGAGTCAAGACTTACAGTTTCCTCCTAACTGACTCAGTTTGCATGTGCTCTGTTTTGAAATCACTTGAATGTGAGCTCCACCTTCTGGTAAAAGCCATGCTTAACTGTAATACTCTCTGATCTGATTTAATAATAATTAAAAAAATGTGTGGTAACCACTGGTTAAGTATAATGTCATTCTTTTTTGGATGTAACTGAAACAACCAAAAGTTATTGTACAGCAACATATCAGCTATCAACTGTACTTTAGTGACTTTCAAAGGAATACAATACTCTATGTGTGGTCTTAACTGTGAATCTAAAATAATTCTGTGGGTAATAAAGGCCCTGGAAATCTCTTGTATATAAAAACCCAATAACCTTTCTGTGGCAAGATAAAATATTTTAAATACATCTATACTGTAGTTATTTATTTGAACATTCTAGTAATTTATCAGCGAGAAATGTGTCAAGCTTTATTTCAAGGAACAGACTGAAATTCTTTTATCTTGAGTGGTGATTGTTTGTCTTGGTATTTTGTAGTCCATTTTTGTATTGATTATGATTATAGTCCTAAATTATGTTTTTTTTCTCTTTGAGGGACGTCCTTGCTAAATAGAGCAAAATGAATTACAATTTGATAATGTACATTTAAATGCCATATAGATCATCAGCAAAATGGAATATCACAGAGATCATGGTAGAGAAATATGACTGTTCATCAGGCAGATAACAATAAGGTTTTTGTACAGTGTAGTTTGTTTTCCTGTCACTGTGGGCTCCAGAGCACAGTAATACACTGCAGAGTCTGATACAGCAGCAGAGGAGATCTCCAGATCCACACTTTTATTATCATGGAGTCTGATGGACATATGTGGATGAGGTTGGTCAGCTTTGTTGACATATTTAGTGGACTCAACAATCAGCAGCAGAAACTCTGGTTTTGATCCAGGCTTCTGTCGATACCAGTGGAGACTGTAAGCTGATCCATCATATGAACAGGACAGAGTGGTGCTGCTTCCTTCAGTTAAAACTACAGATGGCTGGTTTGGTCTGATGACATTTCCATTAGATTCACCTGCAAAGATGATAAATAATCAAGGACTGTAATGATTACATTTAGAGTAAAAAATGCATGTTATTTATTTATTTATTTTTTAGTTATGTTCTGGAAAATGTTGCAAAATATGTGTGAAAAGACATTGTATGACTAACAGTACTTACAGTAACTGAGGATTAAAATGAAAACGGATGAGATGAGTAACATGTTTCTCATAGTTTGAGTTCAGGATCTGTATGAAGGAAAGTCAGTGTTGTCTTTTTGATTTCTTCCACTGAAGTTGACAAAATCTTAAGCTCCTCCTACACAAACCTACACGCTCATTTGACTCCACAAGTACAGACAGTATATAAATAAGCTGATATTATACAAATATTGCAGTGGCACTGTACAGATATTAAATGTTTTAAACATTATGTTGCTTTTCATATCTGTATTAAGAAGTGGTCTGATAATATTAATGGTGAGGAGGACACTACCAATATACTGTACATGGGTTTGGAAACTATTCCAAAAGGTAACAATAGATTGTCCACTTTATAAAGAGTGTAGTTTTAAAATCTGCATTGTGCATCATCATCTTCTGTCTTAAATATTCTGCCACTCTGTTTTTGTACAGTGTAGTTGTGTTTCCTGTCACTGTGGGCACCAGGGCACAGTAGTACACAGCAGAGTCTTTCACTTCTGTAGAAGAGATCATCAGATTCATACTTTTGGCTGCTTTATCAGCTGCAGCGGTCAGACGGAGAGCGGGCTCTGATTTGGGGATGGTCTCAAAGAACATGATGATGTGCTCCGGTTTGGATCCGGGATACTGACGATACCACTGTAAATTGTTGACAGCTTCAGTGTAGTTGCAGATCAGTGTAACATATTTTCCTTCCAAAACCTGCTTCTCTGTAAAGACTGGTTTTATGACATCTTCACCAGCAGTCTCTGTTTAAAACAAACAATGTTTTAATTAATCATTTCTAATGGACAATTTCAGATTGTCAACAGTACAAAAAGCTTGTTGAATCACTCACCTTTTAGGAGAGAAAATATAATGAATACGAGGAGCAACATCTACACTAATAAAAACAACGACTTTGAGAGTCAAGACTTACAGTTCTCTTCTAAAGTGTGACTGACTCAATGTATGTCAGCTCTGTTTTTAAACAACTGAACTGAGACTGAACTAGGATGGTTCCCGGAGCTCCACCTTCTGGCAGAATGCACGCGACATCACCTTTTGCTACAATATCTCATCATCCTTCATGGGATGTACTGTATTTAAAAAAAAAACAGCTTACAGAAATTTTGACCTAGTAAATTATACATTAACTTGTACAAGATTGAAATGATTAAAGAAATATGTAATAAGGTACTGTAATAAAGGCTGTCACTGTCCAGAGAGATCCAATTGATAGTACAATTTATGTTTACTGTGCAAAAAAAAAAAAAAAACACATAGCAAAGTTATCATACATTAGTCTCATGTGCAGCAATTTGTCTTGTCTATAGACATAGAAGGAACTGTTTTATTTTTGTTTAATTGATTTTTGTACATTAATGCTAATTAAGTTTCATACATCCTTTTTTGCATAAAGGAATGTTTTTCTAGCATGTGTGGGTTCATACTATGGTGTACTGGTTCACTTAACTTGATTTATTGTAAATTACAGTGTGTTTTGTCTTGTAAAAGTGGCCTTAAATTACCAATAAATAAGTAAACGGTGCAAAACATTTGCTAAAATGGTAGGCTACAGTAGTTCTCAGAAAAAAGACCACCTTGTAAAGAAAGGAAGGAGGAAAAATAATGAGACACTGCATGAGGGAAGGCTTAAATATATGATTATTATACAATATGCAAGAAACAAGTTTTTGTACAGTGTAGCGGGTTTTTCTGTCACTGTGGGCTGCAGAACACAGTAATACACTGCAGAGTCTGATACAGCAGCAGAGGAGATCTCCAGATCCACACTTTCATTATCATAGTCTGATGGACATATGTGGATGAGGTCAGTCAGCTTTGGTGACAAACTTGGAAGACTCAACAATCAGCAGCAGAAACTCTGGTTTTGAACCAGGCTTCTGTCGATACCAGTGGAGACTGTAAGCTGATCCATCATATGAACAGGACAGAGTGGTGCTGCTTCCTTCAGTTAAAACTACAGATGGCTGGTTTGGTCTGATGACATTTCCGTTAGATTCACCCGCAAAGATGATAAATAATCAAGCAATGTAATGGATTATGTTTAGAATGAATTTAAAAATGTGCATGTTTTTGATTTGTATACTCTTTTTATATTCTGGAATATGGTGTAAAATGTGTATGACTAGCAGTACTTACAGTAACTGAGGATAAAAATTAAAACAGAAGAGATGAGTAACATGTTTCTGTAGTTTGAGTTCAGAATTCTCAATGAAGGAAAGTCAGTGTTGTCTTTGATTTCTTCTGCTGAAGCTGACAAAACCTTGAGCTCCTCCCACACAAACCTACTTTTTCATCTTCCCCTACAAATACTGATTGTATGTGATAGGCCTGGGCGATAAAAAGGTATCGATATTTATCGGTAACAGTACACCTTCATCGATAACGATATAAAAATGTTCGATATAGCGCACGATATAGGCACGTACTATAAGTGATGCAGACGGCTCACACAAACACGAACACATGCTGAATTGAGTGCTGTGCCTGCCTGTGATGAGGAGATTGTGAATAAAAACATTAATATTAGTCTAATTTCGAACGATATGAAACATATATCGTTGATATATTTTTTAGCTATAACGCCCAGCCCTAGTATGTGAATACATTTTAGCTTACTCTCTAATTAAAATGAAGATTAAAAAAAAAGAATGGCTGCTGTTTAATCATATATAATGATTTCACAAAAAAATAAAATGTTTCTTTTGGACAATAAGCTATGTGGAAAATATACAGTGTTAAAGTACTATAACCACAAGTTTCGAAGATCTTTACACTGATTGATGTGCAGTTATTAGCTCTCTTAATTATCCTTTCTTTCATTTTTCCTTATTGTACACATTGGTACATGTTAGTAATGTTTGGTAATTACAGTGTGTGTCCTGATTGTCTGTTTTTGTACAGTGCAGTTGTGTTTCCTGTCACTGTGGGCTGCAGAGCACAGTAGTACAGAGCAGAATCATCCATTTGTGTAGAAGATATGCTCAGATTCATAAGTTTGATTCCTTTATCGGCCACAGCGTACAGACGAAGCTTGGGCTCTGACTGACTGCTGCTCTCAGTGTAATAAATTATATTTTCAGGTTTGGATCCGGGATGCTGACGGTACCACTGCAGACTGCGAACATTACCACTGTAGTTGCAGGAAAGTGTAACATCTCTTCCTGCCAAAACATGCTGCTTTGTGAAGAATGATGTTATCAATTCAGCATCAACATTATCTGTTTAAAAAAAAAATCAATCAATCAGTTAAATTCATGGACTAATTAAGACTATATAAATAGTTGGTTTATTAACACAATCAAAATCAATCAGTAATCTGGAAATTATTCTTATGCATTACTCACCCTTACAAAGGGTAAATATCATGAGGACAAGGAGCAACATTATCAATGAGACAAAAAGTTCTGTAGAGTCAAGACTTACAGTTTCCTCCTAACTGACTCTCAGTTTGCATGTGCTCTGTTTTGAAATCACTTGATTGTGAGCTCCACCTTCTGGTAAAAGCCATGCTTAACTGTAATACTCTCTGATCTGATTTAATAATAATTAAAAAAATGTGTGGTAACCACTGGTTAAGTATAATGTCATTCTTTTTTGGATGTAACTGAAACAACCAAAAGTTATTGTACAGCAACATATCAGCTATCAACTGTACTTTAGTGACTTTCAAAGGAATACAATACTCTATGTGTGGTCTTAACTGTGAATCTAAAATAATTCTGTGGGTAATAAAGGCCCTGGAAACCTCTTGTATATAGAAACCCAATAACCTTTCTGTTCTTTTTATATTCTGGAATATGGTGTAAAATGTGTATGACTAACAGTACTTACAGTAACTGAGGATAAAAATTAAAACAGAAGAGATGAGTAGCATGATTCTGTAGTTTGAGTTCAGACTTCTCAATGAAGGAAAGTCAGTGTTGTCTTAATGATTTCTTCTGCTGAAGCTGACAAAACCTTGAGCTCCTCCCACACAAACCTACTTTTTCATCTTCCCCTACAAATACTGATTGTATGTGAATACATTTTAGCTTACTCTCTAATTAAAATGAAGATTAAAAAAAAAGAATGGCTGCTGTTTAATCATATATAATGATTTCACAAAAAAATAAAATGTTTCTTTTGGACAATAAGCTATGTGGAAAATATACAGTGTTAAAGTACTATAACCACAAGTTTCGAAGATCTTTACACTGATTGATGTGCAGTTATTAGCTCTCTTAATTATCCTTTCTTTCATTTTTCCTTATTGTACACATTGGTACATGTTAGTAATGTTTGGTAATTACAGTGTGTGTCCTGATTGTCTGTTTTTGTACAGTGCAGTTGTGTTTCCTGTCACTGTGGGCTGCAGAGCACAGTAGTACAGAGCAGAATCATCCATTTGTGTAGAAGATATGCTCAGATTCATAAGTTTGATTCCTTTATCGGCCACAGCGTACAGACGAAGCTTGGGCTCTGACTGACTGCTGCTCTCAGTGTAATAAATTATATTTTCAGGTTTGGATCCGGGATGCTGACGGTACCACTGCAGACTGCGAACATTACCACTGTAGTTGCAGGAAAGTGTAACATCTCTTCCTGCCAAAACATGCTGCTTTGTGAAGAATGATGTTATCAATTCAGCATCAACATTATCTGTTTAAAAAAAAAATCAATCAATCAGTTAAATTCATGGACTAATTAAGACTATATAAATAGTTGGTTTATTAACACAATCAAAATCAATCAGTAATCTGGAAATTATTCTTATGCATTACTCACCCTTACAAAGGGTAAATATCATGAGGACAAGGAGCAACATTATCAATGAGACAAAAAGTTCTGTAGAGTCAAGACTTACAGTTTCCTCCTAACTGACTCTCAGTTTGCATGTGCTCTGTTTTGAAATCACTTGATTGTGAGCTCCACCTTCTGGTAAAAGCCATGCTTAACTGGGGCTGTCTGGTGTAAATCTGATTTGATTTAAAAAAAAAAAAACTGAGAGACTATGTAGAATGTGTGTGGTAACCACTGGTTAAGTATGTCTTTTTTTGGATGTAACTAAAACAACCAAAGTTATTGTATAGCAGATTACAGATTACATATATATCTACAAAAGTAACTATAAATCACTGTAGTAACTTTCAAAGGAATTCAGTAGTAGGTGTGGTCTTAACTGAGAATCTAAAATAATTATGTGGGAGATAAACTCTCTGGAAACCTCTTGTATAACCTTAATGTGGCAAGATATTTAAAATATTTTAAATGCATCTATAGTGTAGTTATTTTGATAATGTCCTATTTGATAAATTCTAGTAATTTATCGTAGAGAAATGTGTCTTAAACAACTTTTGAATTTATTCTAAGCTTTAGTTAAAGGAACCAATTGAATTTCTTTTATCCTGAATGGGGATTATTTTTTGTCTTTATAATTCATAGTCCATTTTTGTATTGATTATGACTATAGTCCTAAATTATATTTTTTTGTGTTTGAGGGAAATTCAATCTGCTAATGGTCAGTAATTACCAATGGCCAGTAACGTATGTTTAAATGTCAAATTAGATCAGCAGCATAATGGAAATCAAAGAGATCATATGCAACATATGCAGCAGATCATGCACCTATGCAACAGACAAATGACAAGAAGGTTTTTGTACAGTGTAGTTTGTTTTCCTGTCACTGTGGGCTGCAGGGCACAGTAATACATGGCAGAGTCTGATACAGCAGCAGAGGAGATCTCCAGATCCACACTTTTGTTATCATGGAGTCTGATGGACATTTGTGGATGAGGTGGAGAAGCTGGAACTACAGTTTTAGTAGACCTCACAATCAGCAGCAGAAACTCTGGTTTTGATCCAGGCTTCTGTCGATACCAGTGGAGACTGTAAGCTGATCCATCATATGTACAGGACAGAGTGGTGCTGCTTCCTTCAGTTAAAACTACAGACGGCTGGTTTGGTCGGATGACATTTCCATTAGATTCACCTGCAAATACATTAAAGAAGCAAGCAATGAAATGGGCATTTACAACAAAATTTTATTTACAACAAAACAAACAGGTATTCTTACATACAGGTATTTTTGTGATGTTCTGGAATACAATGCAAAATATATATGAGTAATACTACTTACAGTAACTGAAGATAAATATTAAAACAGAAGAGATGAGTAACATGATTCTGTAGTTTGAGTTCAGACTTCTATCAGGATCTGTATGAAGGTGTTGTCTCTGATTTATTCTGCTGGAGTTTACAAAATACTGAGCTCCTCCCACACATACCTTCTTACTCGTCTCACCCTACCAATAACTGACTGTATAGGAAGATGTATACAAACTAAAAATGATGTTGTGTAAGTCTAATTTATCTAATATTACATTCTTTATTAAATGGACACTTAGCTGCTACATGTTGGAATATGTTTTAAAAGTACAACTGTGTGCCCTGATTCTCTGAAATATCAACCATTGACAGTATCAGACTACTTTTTACAGATATGAGCAGCAAATTAATGCTTGAAACTTTTGACAGTCGTACAGTGCCAATGCAAATATTGAATATAATGTTTTTAAATCATGATCTTCTGTTTAATATCATTGCTCGTTACGTTTTTGTATAGTGTAGTTGTGTTTCCTGTCACTGTGGGCACCAGGGCACAGTAGTACACGGCAGAGTCTTTCACTTCTGTTGAAGAGATCGTCAGATTCATACTTTGGGCTGCTTTCTCAGCTACAGCGGTCAGACGGAGAGCGGGCTCTGATTTGGGGATGGTCTCAAGGTATAAAATTAGGTGTTCAGGTTTGGATCCGGGATACTGACGGTACCACTGCAGATTCTGAAGATTTCCAGTGTAGTTGCAGATCAGTGTAACATCTTTTCCTGCCAAAACATGCTTCTCTGTGAAGACTGGTTTTAAGACATCTTCACCAGCAGTCTCTGTTTAAAAATGTAATTTGGTATTTGTAATGGAGTAAATTTAGACCGTCAACAGGATATGGAGAGAACACTTCCACAGTAATTCTTATAAATCACTCACCTTTTAGAAGAGAATATATAATGAATACCAGGAGCAACATCTGCACTAATGAGAGACAAGACTTTCAGTTCCCTCCTAGAGTTAATGCATGTTAATGTTTGTCTGCTCTGCTTTTGAACAACTGAACTCAAGAGTGGAAGGATTCCTAGAGCTCCATAACATCTGCACTAATGAGAGACAAGACTTTCAGTTCCCTCCTAGAGTTAATGCATGTTAATGTTTGTCTGCTCTGCATTTGAACAACTGAACTCAAGAGTGGAAGGATTCCTAGAGCTCCATCTTCTGGCAGAATAATGCACATATTCAAGAATATTGATTGTTACAGTGACATCGGTGTGTCTAAAATTACACATGGGAACTTGCAAAAAGTTTATATATAAAACTTATATATATATAAATGGTGTGCTTTACCTAAAATTTTCCTGAAATGTCTTGCAATTATTACATTTTAAACTATTTAAGCAGGGGTCATGATTCCATTATTTTGTGTAAATAGTTTCTAATGTGGGTTTGCATTATTTGTACTATTATGTAGGCTATGTAATGTACTTTCTAATAATTCACAAGCAAGTAGTGCATTACATCAGGCATCAGCAGTAGCGTAGTAAAGAAGCCATTGAGATTATCTTTTCATGCTATGAAGCAATATGAATGAATATTAATCAAGAGCACAAGCACTCGGCGTGCCCATTTTTATAAAAACCACAGCTTTATGTAGTATAATGTGTAATGTACGTTATTGTAACATTTCAACAAGTATAAGAACATGAACACAGTGTCAGACTTGCTGCATCCCCAGGACAAACCCGTTGTTGTATTTACGAGGCTCTTTGTCAGCTAAATTCGCATTCTACAAATATCTGTTCATAACATTGGGAAGCTGGCAAAAACGTAATCAACTAATGCAGCAGCAGAGTTGATATTTCGTGAGAAATATTGTGGTCACATTTTTCTGAGAAAAGTGCATCACATTGTATCAGTCAGGAAAGACAACTGGGGAAAACTGTGACTGGTGTGAAAGCACCTCCTAGTAAGAATAGGCCATAAGAAAGTTTTTGTACAGTGCAGTTGTGTTTCCTGTCACTGTGGGCTGCAGGGCACAGTAGTACAGAGCAGAATCTTCCAGCTTTGTAGTAGATATGCTCAAATTCATAAGCTTAATTCCTTTATTGGCCACAGAAGACAGACGAAGCTTGGGCTCTGAATGACCGTTGCTCTCAGTGTGAAAAATTATGTTCTCAGGTTTGTATCGGGGATACTGACGATACCACTGTAAATTCTGAACATAGCCACTGTAGTTGCAGGAAAGAGTAATATCTTTTCCTGCCAAAACATACTGCTCTGTGAGGAATGGTGTTATCACTTCAGCATCAGCATTCTCTGTTTCAAAAAAAAAAAAGTGTAAGCAGTTATTATTATTGACACATTAACATTCAAAATTAGTATTTTTCTATTTGGAAGTTATTCTTATAAATCACTTACCCTTAAGAGGAGAAAATATCAAGAGAACCAGGAGAAACATCTACACCAGCAAGAAACAAAAAGGCCTTTGTGACTTTCCTCAACTAACTCAATTTATGTCTGCGTTAGGGATGGGCGGATCGATCCTTAAGTATCGATACTTTCGATACTGATGTTATATCGAAAGGATCGATCCTCACATCAAAATATCAATTCTAAAGTGCATTTTTAACCATTAATTTTATTTATTTATCAAGAAATTCGGTGCATAAAATAAGCTTCCAAGTGGAAAAATAGACTATATTAGCGAATAATTGTGTAGGACAGAACCATTTATCCTGCTCATCGGAACACACGCAAATGCTGAAAGACGGAACCAATCAATCACAGACAGCGTTCGCTGCTGACGCATGGCTCACAGTGCTTGTTCAAATAGGGCTGCGTTTCCCAAAAGCATCAGAAGCATAAGTAGATCTTAAGAAACAATTGCCACATTATTACATTAGCCTACATAACATTGTTACTATATATAAAATTAATTCTGAAAAATGCATCACGGTTTCTGCGCAAATATGAAGCAGCAATAATAATAAATGTTTCTTGAGCAGCAAATGATATTAGAATGATTTCTGAAGGATCATGTGACACTGAAGACTGGAGTAATGATGCTGAAAATTCAGCTTTGATCACAGATGCATTTTAAATTACATTTTAAAATATATTAAAATAGAAAATATTTATATTTCACAATATTGCTGCTTTTACTGTTTGTTTGTTTTTTAAAATAAGTGCAGCCTTGGTGAGCATGAAACTTAAAAATATATATATTACAAAATCTTACTGACCCCAAACTTTTGTGTACATGTAATATTTATTTTAAATTGGCTAGTTTGTGCAAATAAACTTATTTAAACTGGTTAAAAGTTCAAATGGATTGTGTTATGGTCTGTAATTGCTGTTAATAAATCTGCCAGAAAGAAATAAGCTAAAGTTTCACCTTTAGGGGTACAACAGCCTGGCAGCCTTTTACAAAAATTAACCATGGTTTTATTACAGTAACCACAGTTTACCACAGTATTTGTAGTAAAACTGCAGTAACCACAAATTTACCATGGTAATAATAATAATAATAATACATTTTAGTACTTATGTTTATTTTTCATGAGGTACACTCAAAGGTGCACCTTTGTAACTTATCTACCCTTAAAGCATGCATACTTGTATGGTACTAATATGCTCCCTTTTAGGGGTATAGTTGCACCTTTGAGGTTACTGCCCCAGTAAACGGCTAAAATTCAGTTATAGTATATTTTATTTCTGACAGTGTAAACAAAAAATGCCTATAAAATAAAAAATAAAAAACATGGCTTTAAAATCTAATATTAAGTGAGTATAATTACTGATTATATTCTTTTAATAATTTAAAAGATCAGTTTAGTTTAGAGGTATCGGTACTGATATCGATGATACTGGGCTTGAAAATATCGGTATCGGATCGAAAATAAAATAAGTTATTGCCCATCCCTAGTCTGCGTGCTGTTTTGAAATGACTGAACCTAGAGCGCCACCTTCTGGCAGACTGCATGTTAAATTGAGGCTCACTAGTGTAAATTAGACAAATGAAACGCATTTTAAACATTAACAGCTTTTTCCTGGATGTTTCAAAAGTTGCAAATAATATATTGCAAGGTTATTGTACAGTAACATGATGAAAACAATGTTTTTATTTTAAAGATTGCATGTCTATTTCCATGTCATTGCATGTCTAAGCTTTTTAGTTCAATACAACCTCTTTTAGTTAAAAACACAACTTCCAGAGGATTTAAATATTCCAGTAGATTGGGAGTTCAGAATAGCTCTGGTATTTAGAAATCCAACTGTATAGCAAAGAAAAGGAAACCGTTTTTGTACAGTGTAGTTTGTTTTTCTGTCACTGTGAGCTCCAGGGCACAGTAGTACAATGCAGAGTCTGATACAGCAGCAGAGGAGATCTCCAGATCCACACCATTACTATTACTGAGTCTGATGGACATATGTGGATGAGGTGGAGAAGCTGAAACTACAGTTTTAGTAGACCTCACAATCAGCAGCAGAAACTCTGGTTTTGATCCAGGCTTCTGCCGATACCAGTGTAGACTGTAAGCTGATCCATCATATGAACAGGACAGAGTGGTGCTGCGTCCTTCAGTTAAAACTACAGATGTTTCATTTGGCCTGTTGACATTCTCACATCTGCAAAGAAAGCCATTTTTGTTATAGCTTTACATTTTAAATTCGCATTGCTTTGATAAATAGCTTATTCTTTCATTAGTTTGAGGTGTAGAATATAAGTGATTGTACTTACTGTAGCTTAGGATAAATATTAAAAGAGAATAGATGAGAAACATTTTAGTTCTGGATTCTATCAGTATCTGTATGAAGGTAAGTCAGTGTTGTATCTTTGATTTGTTCTGCTGAAGTCAAACATTGAGCTCCTCCCACATACTATGTCCTGTCCTTGCTCACTTCAGGCAAAGGAAAGGAATAGTTTCTACCATTATACCTATTTAAATGTTTAGATGAGTATTGTTATGTTTTTATATCAGACCAACACAGACAATATAGCAATTATTTTGTCAAAGCTACAGCTTTCTGACTGAAAGAAAATAGAGTAAGTAAATAAATATATAAATAAATAAAACAGTTGAATAAAAGTCAAATATCAGTTAATGGAAATAATTTGTCAGCCAGCCTATGAGCTTTGAAATGTTAAGCTATACCATTGGCAAGATTTTGTGCAGAGGAAAAAGGTTTCCTGTCACTGTGGGCACCAGGGCACAGTAATACTGTACAGAGTCTGATACTTTAGCAGGGCTGATTTCCAGTTCCATGAGCTTTCTGTGTTTGTCAACTTTAGCTGATAACCAGTGGGCTGATGGATCGGCTTTAACTGGATCTCCAGATTCAGTCATGGAGAGAAGGAGTTCTGGTTTGGATCTGTGATACTGACGATACCACAGTAGATTATATACAGCACCAGTGTAGTTGCAGTAGAGAGTAACACTGTTACCATCTTGAGCTTGTTTTTCAGAATCATGAGAAGTTATTAGATCCCCAAGAGAGTCTCCTGTCAAACAAATATGTATTCATAGATATGTATAAATCATTTAAAATGTTAATGAATTACATTTTTATATGAAGAATTAATATGGAAAGAAAAGCATTCTTACCTGCAAGTGCTGAAAGGAACAATAGTAAATAGACCCACATAATGATGTTTTAACTAACAGAATGACAGCACACTTAGCTGTCAGGAATGAAAAATACACTCTCAAAGAGCTCCTCCTTCTGACAGCTTTGAAGGATTACATAAGTTTTATTCTAGCAGGGATGGGAAACAAAAATAATTCAACAGCACTTTTTCAAATTGATCTCTCAGTAGTTTAGATGTAACTATGTGATTGTTTCACTACAAAAACTGACTAATTCATCCAGGAATCAGACTATACTGATTGTACTTTTTTGATTTACTAAAAAGAACCAGCACATAAGAGTTATTTGTTCTTTAACCTGAATATGTAATGCCTGTTTTATGTGATAGATAGATAGATAGATAGATAGATAGATAGATTGATTGACTTTTAAACGAACCAGTTCTGAATGAGAAGCATCAGTTCTCGGTTTGCAAACCCCATTGATCAAACATCTCATACACACTCCTATTCTTTAAGGGGTTATTAAGAATTTATTTGATTATTGAGAGTTAGGGATGCACCGATACCACTTTTTCCAGTACTCGCCCAATACCGATACTTTTATTTTTGGTACTTGCCGATACCGAGTACCTATACTGATATTTTTATTGCATTTGTCAATTTTTTTAAATATTGGGTACATATGGAGCCAGAATGATCTCAATAATAATTCACGCAAAAGACGCGGTGCACACATGCGTAACCCAATTCACATGCATAAGAAATATTTCACGTGCACAAAAAAAAAATATATAGAGTAAATTGTACCTTGTAATTAATTAATCTATAAATATTACCTTCCTGAAATATCATTTTTTCGGCCATTGCCTAATGTCAGTCATTTCATATTCAGAGGTACTTAGTTTGATTTCATTTATAAATTTAAATGTATATTTTGAAACACTACTTTCATATTATTTATTATTTTATTCAAGTGGAGTGATCACACTTAATGTGTGTGGAAATCTGCTGCTAGTACTGGTTTCAGGTTTTTGTACAGTGTTGCAGTGTTTCCTGTCACTGTGGGCACCAGAGCACAGTAGTATATTGCAGAATCTTCCATTTCTGTTAAAAAGATGTTCAGATGCATATGTTTGTTGCCTTTATCAGCTGTAGATGAAAGTCGAAGTGCAGGCTCTGACTGGCCACTGAGCTCAGTGGCAAAAATGAGAAACTCTATTCGGGATCCTGGATATTGCTGATACCACTGCAGTGTGTTAACAATGCCACTGTATTCACAGGAGAGGGTAACATTGTCTCCTGCTGTAATGTGCTTCTCTGGGACCAGTGGGTTTATTGTATTTGCATCAGCATTCTCTGTGTAAAAAACAACAACAACAACAATGCTGTGTAGATTATTTCTTAAATTAACATGCATGTGTTGTTCACACAGAATTTACATAACCTTTGAATTACAAGTAAAAAAAAAACAAAAAAAACTGCATGAAGTATATATGAATAACTGACCTTTGAACAGAAAAATAATGATCAAGACCAGGGACAACATCTGACCAATAAAAGGACAAAACTGACAATGAGAATCAATGCTGCACATTTCTCTCTAAGATGAAACTAACTCATATATAGCAGGAACTGGGTAATGAAAACATTTAGCTCCTCCTTCCAACAGCATATAGGTAAGAAGAGCGTTTCATGATCGTTGTTCTCAGAACCTTTCACTATATTAGACTGGTGAGTGAGTGATATGATCTTTACAAACACATTTCAACTATAGCAGACAGTTTGGAAAGAGTAAAAAATAATAATATATATATATACAGTATATATATTATATATACAAATATTAATGTTGTGTTTTTATAACTAAGAACAAGTAATCATATTACTAGACTTTTAGCTTAACTCTGAATATGAGTTACTCGGTGCTTAGCTGAAGTGAGAGTTTTATATTTTTATGAACAATTAAAATCTACCTTTAGAACAAATGCCTTTGAAACTGAACTAAATAAACTAATATCTCTACAAAATAAATGTCCTTGCATTGATGATCCACCATTGACATCCCATTTCAATTGCACAAAGGTTCTTATGGTGGAAAAGGGTTCTTTGGATTATTAAAATGCTCTTTACAATGAGAAAGGTTCTTCAGGGAACTAAAAATGATTTTTCTATAGCATTGATGTTGGAACCTTTGTTTTTAAGAATGCTGAACTAACTAACAAGTCAGAAGTCAGAAAGAGCTTTATTGCCAAGTATGTTTGCACATACAAGGGATTTGTTTTAGTGTCACAAGCTTCCAGTACACAGAGACAACAACAACACACAGATAATAAAAAATAATATGTGAATAAAAAACACATATATAAATATAAATAAACCACAAAAAAAAAAGAATAAATTGTGTGAACAGGTGTGCTAAATAGAACAGCTATAGAATAAAAAGTAAGTTGTGGGGATGTACTAGGATGTAGGGTGATAAATAAGTATAAGGTTATTGCACATATTTTTATTGCACAATGGGAGAACATTTAACTGTTCATGAGGTTGATTGCCTAGGGAAAGAAACTGCACTTCATCCTGCTTCCACAATATGTTGCACATCAAGTGTCCAAATGTTTAAATCATTGACCATTAAGCAAAGTATAACCAATTCCAGGGTCAAAGTCTGTGCAAAAATAATAATGTCCCATAGTAAAATGACAGTTATTTTGTAAGATAAACTCACTTATAAAAAGGGGCTGGGAAGTGAACTGACAAAGTCTCCTCTATCTCATGTATGTCATATCGCGCCACCTCCTGGCAAATACAGTCATTTGCATTTGATGCATTTGAGACAGGATAACGCAAGTGTTTGAGGCTTCAACATTCTTTAATTTTGACATGGGAGGTTTTTGTATGATGCAGTTAGATTTCCTGTCACTGTGGCCCTCAGGGCACAGTAGTAAATGGCAGAATCTGTCTCTACAACAGAAGAGATCTTCAGATCCACTTGTTTGTTGTCTTGATTAACTGCAGCAGTAAATCTGGGTGGTCTGTCGTCACTCATAGCTCCATGTTGGAAGATGTAAAGAAGGAACTCCGGTTTGGATCTGGGATACTGTCTGTACCATTGTAAATTCTGTATATTACCCGTATAGTCTTTGTAACTGCAGGACAGAGTAACACTGTCACCAACATGTCTATTTTCATTCAGTGACAAAGGTTTTATTGTGTCTGCCTCTGTGCGCCCTAGTAATGGAGAGTAAAAGCCAGTAAGTAGACAGTTAGACAGTATTAGACAGTAACTGGTAAAAAGTAGTAGCAAATAAGTAAAAAGTAACTGGTCTAGATTGGAGAGAAAAATACAACTTTATCTTACCAATACACATCCACAAAAAACTGAGGAGAGTGGAAATAATCATGATAGCAGAAACCTAAAGAAGAATCTGAAAGACTTGAATATCATTCAGACTGGATGCCTTTGAATTCTGACATCCTCCCTCAGATTAAAATGCTTCTACAGCTTGATATTAAGCTCCGCCCTATGGAAAAGTTATTTAGTTTAGCTTGCTTTTTATGGTGTCTTTATATTCAAACCTGTTAACATGACATTTACCAGTCACTGCAGTGCATACTCAGAGGTAAACAGTCACTCACATATATATATATATTCTGAAACATCACCTTCATGCTTCATTTTACTTATTTATTGATTCAAGTGGAGCACACTTTGATTTGTTGAAATGTTTTGAAAAATTGGTTGAAATCTGATGTTGGATCTATGTCTGCTGTTAATGATGTCAGGTTTTTGTACAGTGTTGCAGTGTTTCCCGTCACTGTGGGCACCAGGGCACAGTAGTAAATGGCAGAATCTGTCTCTACAGCAGAGGAGATCTTCAGATCCACTTGTTTGTTGGTTTGATTAACTGCAGCAGTAAATCTGGGTGGTCTGTCTTCACTCATAAGTCCTTGTGGGAAGATGTAAAGGAGGAACCTAATTAGATAAAAGCAACAGTAACTGAATGGTAAAAAGTAAATGAGTAAAAAATAACTGGTTTAGACTGGAAAGAAAAATACAATTATATCTTACCAATACACATGCACCAAAAACTGAGAAGAAGAGTGAAAATAATCATGATAGCAGAAATCTGAAGAATCTGAAAGACCTGAGTATCATTCAGACTGGATGCCTTTGAATTCTGACATCCTCCCTCAGATTAAAATGCTTCTTCATTCTGATATTAAGCTCCGCCCAGTGGACATTTTTTTTTTTTTACTTGTGTTTAATAAAGTCATTATTATACTTAAACCAGTTCATGTGACCTGTGATTTAAAGTCTCTGCCAACGTGTATTAAAGAAAAGACATAAGAGGATTGTAATACTTTATTAAACTTTATCTGAAAAGTGAAAACATTAATTGGTGCAGTTATTTATCTTTCACATATCTTTTTTTATTGCAAAAGCACAATAATTACAAAACAAACTGAATATTGGAGATCTAGTTGCTAATATTTACATTTTTAATGCCTTTTTTTCTTATTTAATTTTTGTCATATTTGTGATAACTCCCAAGTGGTCATCATTTCTTTTTTCACCAATTTATTGAACTTTTATATTATACTTATATTTATATTATACAAATATTCCAGGTAGCATCACAATTGATTTGAGTTATTGATCCTTAAGAGATGCTTGTGTTACTGATGACTGATACAGTCAGAAATAATACATACTGTAGAAAACATGTGCTTGTTAAGAATCAGTGAAAAGCACAATAATACAGAAAGATTTTGTGCAGAGGAAAAGGGTTTCCTGTCACTGTGGGCACCAGGGCACAGTAATACTGTGCAGAGTCTGATACTTTAGCAGGGCTGATTTCCAGTTCCATGAGCTTTCTGTGTTTGTCAACTTTAGCAGATAACCAGTGGGCTGATGGATCGGCTTTAACTGGATCTCCAGATTCAGTCATGGAGAGAAGGAGTTCTGGTTTGGATCTGTGATACTGACGATACCACAGTAGATTATATACAGCACCAGTGTAGTTGCAGTAGAGAGTAACACTGTTACCATCTTGAGCTTGTTTTTCAGAACCATGAGACGTTATTAGATCACCAAGAGAGACTCCTGAAAAAAAGACATAATTTAATATTGTGATCAGATAAATGTAATTCTAACAGTTTTAAATCAGAAGAGGTGGTGATTAAATAAAATAAACAAGTCTCACCTGCAAGTATTGAAAATATTACAAGTGCACAGAGCAGCATGATGGAATGAAATGACTCAAATATGTCTTTTCTTGACTTAAACACTGTGATTTATGTCTGGAGCTCCACCCTGTGGCAAGATTTGATCTTCCATGACTAGATTTGAACTCATTGTGTGCATGAGGGATACAGAAAAGAGAAGAACGCCATCTTCTGGGTGAAAACAAATACATTTAGACCTTCATTAATCACAGATGATGACAGATTAAAATCACAGTATTTGTATTTTTACCTTCTAATGATGACTTCTGTTAAGATAGAAGGTTCTTATGCATCTCTCTTAAATCTCTTTTCTAGATTTATACTTTGGCATTAGTTTGTGGAAAATGCAGTAAGATAAAAATGAGAAAACATTGTTTTAATTATTTTTGTAATCAATTTGTTTTAAACACATTATTGAAGCGTTCTTACTAAAAAGGCAAACAAAAATGTGTTATGCACATGGAAATTACTGTAACACCTCATAATGTGAACATAGATTGCATACTACTTATTCATTTTAAGAAATTGAAATTAAACATGAGTTTTAAGCTTTCTATTTTACTTAAACAATGGGTTCGGATCATTCATTGAGGTGTCAAACTGAAGTATAAAATCAGTAACAGTACAAAATGACAGAATCAGGGTTTTTGTACAGTGTTCCTGGGCTTTCTATCACTGTGGGCCTCAGAGCGCAGTAGTACACAGCAGAGTCTGTCACTTTAGCAGAAGAGATTGTAAGATTCACTTGTTTCTTTGAGTCTTTTGCTGACAGACGAAGAGAAGGTTCAGATGCCTCTGAATTTTCATTTACAAGTATCAGGAACTCTGGTCTAGATCCCCCAGTATTTCGATACCATTGCAGGTCATATACAAGACCACTGTAGTTACAGGACAAAGTCACATTGTCACCTCTTAAAATATGTTTTTCAGAAGACAATGGCTGTATTGTGTCAGCAAAGGAGTATCCTGTAAGACAAAATGTGACTGCATTGATTAAACTGATACTAAAGGTAACTTGTTGGCAATGTGATTGTTATGTGTAATGTGCATTGTAATGTGAAATTTAGTAAGTAAAAAAAAAAAAATATATATATATTTTTTTAAATAAAAACATAAAATAATAAAAAAATGATTTACCTATGAATAATGACAGTGGTATCCAACAAAACAGAAACATGATGGTTTCTGATGAAGAGTGATTGTAAAGCTATCAAAGCAGGATGACTAAATGAATCAGCCTTTCAAACATTCAACTTTGTGAATTTGCTCCACCCTCTGGCTGAGGCTTTATCTTCTTCCCTGATGGGCTGTTTTTCTCTCAAAATGAAAAGACTTGACAGTGTTTCATTAGATTTACAGAAAAAAATTAACTGTTGCATCAATAATTTATTGTGCATTATTTGAAGCTGGTGTGTCACAATTTTTGTTTAATGTTAGCTGTGTTAATGAATTATGTTTTTGTACAGAGCAGGTGGGTTTCCTGTCACTGTGGGCACCAGGGCACAGTAGTAAATGGCAGAATCTGTTTCTACAGCAGAGGAGATCTTCAGATCCACTTGTTTGTTGTCTTGATTAACTGCAGCAGTAAATCTGGGTGGTCTGTCTTCACTCATAAGTCCTTGTGGGAAGATGTAAAGGAGGAACTCCGGTTTGGATCTGGGATACTGTCTGTACCATTGTAAATTCTTTATATTACCCGTATAGTCTTTGTAACTGCAGGACAGAGTAACACTGTCACCAACATGTCTATTTTCATTCAGTGACAAGGGTTTTATTGTGTCTGCCTCTGTGCGCCCTGGCAATGGAGAGTAAAAGCCTAATTAGACAGTAACTAAAAATAGTAGTAAAAAAGTACAAATTAACTGGTCTAGATTGGAGAGAAAAATACAACTTTATCTTACCAATACACATCCACAAAAAACTGAGGAGAGTGAAAATAATCATGATAGCAGAAACCTAAAGAAGAATCTGAAAGACTTGAATATCATTCAGACTGGATGCCTTTGAATTCTGACATCCTCCCTCAGATTAAAATGCTCCAACATCTTGACATTAAGCTCCGCCCTCTGAAAAAAAGAAAAAGTTTTGCTTGTCTTTGTGGTTCAAAGTCTCTGGCAGAGTATATTAAAGCAAAGGCATAAAAAGGTTTTAATGCTTAAACATTAGCTGAGGACATTAAACAGTGGAGATATAATTGCTAATTTTTTATTTTTTTAATGTTTTTTTTCTTATTTAATTTTATCATATTCATCACAATTCCCAAGTAATAATTTTTTCATTTTCATTTTGAACAAATATTCTATGAAGCAATTGTTTTAAGGTAAAAAAAACCTGTGTGAATAAAATAAGAATAAATGGAGTTTAGCTAGTCACACCACAGGACATGCCAACTAGTTTTTAGTTTACTGGCAGTCTACAATACTGACGTCTAAACTAGTTCGATTGGTGGTCATGAGCAGTTAAATTATGATTGCTGAAATGCAGTATAAACAGAGAATCATGGAGGACTGTAAATATGCAAAATCCTCAGTACAAGTAATTTATTCATTTAAAATAATCATCAAAACTTGGCTTTTGTACTGTGTTGCAGGCTTTCCTGTCACTGTGGGCTCCAGAGCACAGTAGTACAGAGCAGAGTCTGATACAGCAGCAGAGGAGATGATCAGATCCACACGATTGTTATTATGGAAACTGGTGGACATATGTGGAAGAGGTGGACTAGCGGGCACTACAAATTTGGTGGATTTATCAATCAGCAACAAAAACTCTAACTTCGATCCGGCCTTCTGTCGATACCAGTGGAGACGGTAAGCTGATTCATCAAATGTACAGGACAGAGTAGCATTACTGCCTTCGTTTAAAGACACAGATGCTTTATCTGAACTGATAGGACTCTTATTAGCTTCACCTGCAATGTAGATGAACAATCCAGTGTTATCAATATCATGAAGCTTTACGTTGATATTATAATAATATACAATTAATAAAAGGTGTCAAAAGTCTGTGGCTTACCATAACTCAAGAAAAATGTTAAAACAGAGCAGATGATGATCATTGTTGTATGTAGTTTGAATTTAATGATCTATAAGTAGGTGTATCAAGCCTCTTTGAGCTCTTCTGCTCTATTCCACATTAAGCTCCGCCTATCTATGGAAATATGTGTTGTATCGATCCTTGTGGACTCATTAAGAGATGCTGTTACTGATGGCTGATGCAGTCACAGAAATAATACATAGTGTGGAATACATGTGCTTGTTAGACGTCAATGAATGACTAGCATGACTAATATGCAAAAAGATTTTGTGCAGAGGAAAAAGGTTTCCTGTCACTGTGGGCACCAGGGCACAGTAATACTGTGCAGAGTCTGATACTTTAGCAGGGCTGATTTCCAGTTCCATGAGCTTTCTGTGTTTGTCAACTTTAGCAGATAACCAGTGGGCTGATGGATCGGCTTTAACTGGATCTCCAGATTCAGTCATGGAGAGAAGGAGTTCTGGTTTGGATCTTTGATACTGACGATACCACAGTAGATTAAAAACAACACCAGTGTAGTTGCAGTAGAGAGTAACACTGTTACCATCTTGAGCTTGTTTTTCAGAACCATGAGACGTTATTAGATCCCCAAGGGAGTCTGAAAAAAAGACATACTAAATTCAATATTGTGATCAGATAAATGTAAGTCTAACAGTTTTAAATCAAAAGAGGTGGTGATTAAATAAAATAAACAAGTCTCACCTGCAAGTACTAAAAATATTACAAGTGCACAGAGCAGCATGATGGAATGAAATGACTCAAATGTGCCTTTTCTTGACTTAAACACTGTGATTTAAGCCTGGAGCTCCACCCTGTGGCCAGATTTGACCTTCCATGACTAGATTTGAACTCATTGTGTGCATGAGGGACACAGAAAAGAGAAGAACGCCATCTTCTGGGTGAAAACAAACACATTTAGACCTTCATGAATCACAGAGAACTTGGACAGTATCTGTATTTTTATTCTGTGATGATGACTTTTGCCAAGTTAGAAGGTTCATATAAATATCCCTCTTAAAGTGGTTCTCAATGTTTATATTTGGGCATTAGTTTATAGACAAATGTAATAAAATTAAGCATCGTAAAACATAAACTTTAAGTTACTGAAGCTTTCTTACCAAAGAGACAAACTAAAATATTATAATTAAATATAAAGAGACAAGCTATAATATAGTGGAACACCTCATAATGTGAACATGTTTTGCATATTTATTCTATTTTAAGAAACTGAAATCAAATATGAAATTAAAGCTTTTTGTATAACTGAAACAATATGGTTGGATTATTCATTGAAGTGTTAAACAGTAGTATAAAATCAGTAACACACAAAAAAATGTAATGGTTTTTGTACAGTGTTCCTGGGCTTTCTATCACTGTGGGCCTCAGAGCGCAGTAGTACACAGCAGAGTCTGTCACTTCAGCGGAAGAGATTGTAAGATTCACTTGTTTCTTCTCTTTTGAGTCTTTTGCTAACAGACGAAGTGAAGGCTCAGATGCCTCTGAATTTTCATTTACAAGTATCAGGAAATCTGGTCTAGATCCCACATATTGCCGATACCATTGAAGATTGTATACCAGACCGCTGTAGTTACAGGACAGAGTCACATTTTCGCCTCTGAAAATATGCCTTTCAGAAGACAATGGCTGTATTGTGTCAGCAAAAGAATTTCCTGTATGGACAAAATGCAACGGTTAATGAAACTATTAATTAAATTAACACTAAAGGTAAGCAACTTATATACAATAAAGCACATGAAAATAATTTTTAGTAAACAAGAATAAAACCATAAATTAAATTATTTACCCATGAGTAATGACAGTGGTATCCAACAAAACAGAAACATGATGGTTTCTGATGAAGAGTGATTGTAAAACGATCAAAGCAGGATGACTAAATGCATCAGCCTTTCAAACATTCAACTTTGTGAATATGCTCCACCCTCTGGCTGAGGCTTTATCTTCGCTGATGGGTTGTCCTTTTCTTACAATCAAAAGACCTAACATTGTTTCTTTACATTTGGAAAAATAAGAACAGTTGCATCATTGATCTATTGTGGTTGATTGGAAGCTGGTGTGTCACAATGTTTGTGGAATGCAAGATGTGTTTATGCATTAAGTTTTTGTACAGAGCAGGTGGGTTTCCTGTCACTGTGGGCACCAGGGCGCAGTAATACACAGCAGAGTCTTTGACTTCAGTAGAGGAGATCTCCAGTTCCACTTCTGTGATCTCTTTTTTAGCCTGTGCTTTGAGACGTAAAGTGGGTTCGGAAGAAACGGCAGTCTCTGCATTAAAAATAAGGTACTCTGGTCTGGATCCTGGATATTGGCGGTACCACTGAAAGCTGGGCCCAATGCCACTGTATTTGCAAGAGATAACAGCACTTTGTCCAACTGAAACATGCTGTTCTGGTAAGAGAGATTCTATTGTATATGCATCAGCACTCTCTGTAAAAGAAGAGAAAATCTTTTAAAGTAATTATTGTTCAACATAACTGTTAAATCTAATGCAGAAGAGAGTTACTTTAACATGTTCAGTCGACTGGTACTGATGTTAATGCAACAGTGAGCATTAAACTTACTTACCCGTAAGCAGTGAAAATACAATGAAGACAACAGTAAACATGGTCACTGTTCAATAGTCTGAAAGCTTGAAGTGTCAAACTCAACCTTGAGTCAGTCACATTTAGCTTGAGCTGCTGTTTAACATCAGGCTGCAGAGCTCCACCCTGTGGCAACAACAAATATATTTGTGTTGGGGCTACAGTATGTTATATGTTATATCTTATATTCATGTTATACTCATACATAAATTACATTTTCTGTACTGAAAGATGTAGCTTATCAGGAAGCTTTATTGATTTAGAGTAATATAGAAAGATCTTCAGAGACAGAATAAACACTGGATTAGTGTTTAATTCTGTACTGCATTGAAGGATCTTCTCAGCTCAGAAGAGCACCCTCCTGTGGGTCAAACTTGAATGACTGCTTCAAACATTTTAGCTTCATGATACAGTGAGGTCACAAAATCAAAAGTCAGAAAATCTAGGAATTATTATGTAATTTAGACCTGGAAATGAATGAATGAATGAATGAACAAATAAATAAATAAACATGTATATATGTAAAACTATGTTAAACAAAAATGAAAAATAGATGCATTTTTATGTTGTCTCCAGACTTTTGGATGCCACTGTATGTATTACTGACGTTAAGATAGGCCTACTTGTATCTCATGGTTTCTTTCATGTGAATATAATAGTGTGCTTAGTTTACTTTGTTGCAGATGATTGATTGAAAGACATTAGACAAATGTTTACACTTGTAAAATTTTATTTAGTATTTTATTTAATATAACATCAAGCTTTCATTGTTGAGACTTTCAAATACATGTAAATTCAGAATTATTATATGTATAAAAGGTTTTTGTACAGTGTTCTCAGGTTTCCTGTCACTGTGGGCTCCAGGGCGCAGTAGTACAGAGCAGAATCTGTTTCTTCAGCAGAGGAGATTGTAAGATTCACTTGTTTTATGTCTTTTGAAGCTTTTGCTGACAGACGAAGTGAAAGATCAGGTTCTGAATATTCTGTGATGAGAATGAGGTACTCTGGTTGAGATCCAGGATATTGGCGATACCACTGCAGATTGTTTACATCGCCACTGTAGTTGCAGGAAAGTATCACATTTTTACCTCTGACAACATGCTTTTCAGAGTATAAAGGTTGTATTGTATTTGCAAAGGAATTTCCTATAAAAAAAATGATATTATTATTATTAAACAAAAGATTTTAGCATCATAAACACATAGCAACTGCTCTCACTTCAGCCACAAAATTTTTTTTCTCATTATTTAATCTTTATAAAGTCTCTAAAAAGCAGAACATCTTACCTATCGATAATAAAAATGATATCCAACAAAGGAGAAACATGATGGATGGTCTGCAGAGAAGGGGTAATGGCAAAGTAAAGTGACTTTGAGCAGCCTCTTGCACTGTCAGTATGTTGTAAGAGAGCACCACCCTCACTTCCTAGTCTTCTTATTTTCTGATAATGAATGAGTTTGTCTCTACATGACAAATATTTAAAGGGATTGATTTCTAATTTATAAGATGTAAAGTTTATTAGAATAGGTTTATTATAATAGATGCAATAGATGTTTCATTTTTATATGGTGCACTTGCATTATGGAAATTTTGTATCATTTAAAAACCTTGTAAGGTTTAAAAGATGGACATTACCATAGAGGATTTGCCAAAAATAGAAATATTATGTTTAATGTCAGGTAATATTGATTTTCCTCTAAATGGAAATAAATACTGCAACACTAAGCACTGATGGTTCAATTCAATGCTGCTTTTGAGCTGCTGCAGTACAGATTGTGACTCACCTCTATATATAAACCTTTTGTATGGTTGCACAGGGCTTGCAAAATTTCAAAATCCCTGGTAGCGCTTCGGGCAGGCATTCTTCAGATTTTGGTAACCCAAAAATGAATTTAACTAGCCCGAATAAAAGTTATTGTATTTTTTCTTCAAATAACAAGTCAAGAGAGTAGGGGTGCAATGGATCACAAATCTCACGGTTCGGATTATATTACATTATCATATCACATTTTGAGTCACAGATCGGATAATTTTTCAGATGAGCAAAAAAAATATGGTTCTTTGTCATTGAAGTAACACTTATTATTTAAAGAACAATTTACTACTTCGATACCACAGCAAAAACTAGTAGCATATAGGGATGTAACGATTCACTCAACTCACGATGTGATATGATTCACGATACTGATTTCACAATACAATTTTCTCACAATTTCTTTTTTAACAAAATGAGATTTAAGACATATTTTAAAAAAGGTGTCTTTTTGTTTTTTCTCAGACCAAAGGCTGCACATTACTTTGTGAAATTGAAAATGTCAAACAATATACTAACTTGAAATTTTAAAACAAATCCCAAATCAAATAAACAAATAATACAAATAAATGTCTCCATGCAAGTAAACTAAGGTTTTGCCTGTGTATTTTAATCACACAAAAACTGCAGACGGGCTGAATGAGATGCAAATGTCACTCTCTAACAGCAGGTGGCGCTTAAACAGCAGGTATTTATAGGCTGCTGCCCCTTTAAGACCGAATGCACGGATCCAATATAATGATGTAAGTGCAATTTCTTTCTCCACTATTTACGTTCAAGACATGAAAATACTTGCCGAGATAGTTATTTTGAGATAATTTTGCGTGTATGTGTCCGTTCAAGCGAAAGAGGAATCAATTCTGTGTTCGTGCTCTGCCTGAAACGCCGCTCTGTATGTGCGCTAAGAGCGCGCAAGCACCGAATTGAATTCTTCATGTGCATGAATGGTTTAAAACGCTTGAATGTTTAAATTGGTAAGACTTAGATAGCTATCTATCGATAGCAGGGCAGTGATACATTTTGGTAGCCCGACTGGAAAACACAATAGCCCCGGGACGTCGGGCTAGCGATTTTGCGAGCCCTGTTGCAGGAGAAGTGTTGTTCAGATATATGTTAAGTGAGCATCATATATCAGGTTTTTGTACAGTGTTGAAGGGTTTCCTGTTACTGTGGGCACCAGGGCACAGTAGTATATTGCAGAATCTGCCATCTCAGTTTTGGAGATCTCCAGGTCCAGTTGTTTTTTGCCCTTTTGGGCTTCAGCAACATAACGGTCCTTCTTCTCTGGACCCAAATTTTCAAAAGCGTCCAAGATAAATTTTGGGGCAGTGTTGGGATATTGTTTGTACCACTGCCAACTTCTTATATTATCTCTTACGTAGTTGCAGGAAAGAGTCACCTTTCCTCCTTCTAAAACATGCTTTTCTGTATACTGAGTTATTATTTCATATGCAAAAATATTTCCTGGGAAAAAAATGTTAAGAACAAAAGAATAACAGTCAGCAATGCATATTTAGTAGTTGTATCTTTTAATTTAAGCATAGTCTATAGATTTAATGCATATGTAGCAAATGTGAATTAATTTATATTTAAATTTAAAAAAGTACCTGAAAGAAGTGCTAAAACTGTGAGGCAAAAAATCAACATCATGAAAGGTGAAGATCATATACAAGACGAGCAACACAAGAGCTGAGTTCTCTTTCTGTGGAAACGTTTTGAACTCTTGCCCACCATCATAAAGCTCCACCCTGAGGATTGAGAAAATATGTCAAGATTAGTGGCAACATAATAAAAACATTATTTATACATTGTTTATGGAATGTTTTCTAAAGCATTTTAGTTGGACGTTCATCTAAGATGGTTAAGAGAACATTGAAAAGTAACATGCCCATAATGTTTACAAAATAATAAAATTAAAAGTTTCCATTCACATAATCAGAAAAAAAGGTTTTAAATGTTTAAAAACTGTATGTTTTGAAAGAACATTCAGAGATAATGTTTTCATAACTTAATGGGAATGTTAGCAGTAAGACATTTTTGTTATCTGGGATTTTTACGCTCACAGTTAATTAAGCTCTTCTTATAGAGTTTTTGTCAAGTGTTTTATATATCCATATATATGTATGCATGAGTTTTTTTTTCTGTGTTTGAGATTGTAACAGAGACATATTACTGTTAATAAGCACTTGATATGAAATATATTTAACAGATTATTCAGTTTTATATTGTCTTGTAGATAGGAAATAGGTTTCATCCTCAAAAGTGAAAAAAGAAACATTGTAACAATGACATGGAAAGCTTTAAATCTAAATTAATAATATTATGTTTTAGTATGGGATAAGTTGCACAGGTGAATCTCTCAAAACAACATCTGTAATCCCAGATCTTCTTGTCTAAAATCTTGATTAACCTTGCCAGACAATTCACCTGGCAAATAAGAGAAAATAGTCAGAATTAACTATTTTACTTAATTTGCCTCTCAAAATTAAACATTTGAGTGCCCCACTCTGGCTGCCTGAGCATGTTTATTTGCATATGATTTAAGATAGCATGTTTTCTTATGCCGGGTTCAGACTACATGATATTTTTGTCACGATAGTCACTGTGTCAGATTACACGATTTTGACTCCTAAAGAACTCGTCATGGACGACGGAAAAAAAAAATTAAACATGCTTGTCTTTCTGTCGTGAAGCATCGCATGAAAAGATGTGGAATCGGTTGTCGTCCACTATGACTCACTACACGTGCTGAAACGATGGAATCTTGCGTCCCGACACCCATTGTCGTTTACGAATCCCCACGACACCCTACGTCAAGCAAATTGTGGCAAAATCGGGCTAAAATCGTGTAGTCTGAACCGGGCATTAG
>NW_015658063.1:1510652-1514696 GCF_001515625.1 Sinocyclocheilus rhinocerous
TGAATTTTACCTTTGAAATTTGAGGCAAGTGCAACTCTGGCGTCCCCGTTGTTTGTGAGCAGTGGTGTGATGGCGATTTAAATAAAATACAGATTTCCAAACAATCCAAACATATGGGTATCCCCTTGAATTTGGTAAAAAGATAATCTGTTTGACTTGAAAATACTGTTTTCATGGTCAGTTTTTCATTTATTATTTGCTAATGTTAATGAATGTTTACATTAGAGTGCACGTCCTACTACGCTGAAATTAATAGGGGAGCGGCTGGAAACTAGCGACCTCTCCTGGTTGGAGATAGTATTAACATCATGAACTGAACGCAATCTTTACGTGACTTGCTTTTCAAATGTTTTAAAATTGATCATCCGAGTCTAATATGATCCAGCGGGCCGTACTAAAAGACACTGCGGGCCGCCAGTTGCCCATCCCTGATCTACAGCATCAAATAATAATAACATCAGTAGTTTGAACAGTGAGGGCATGTTTTAAGATACAGCAGCCTACAGCTGACAATATCATACGTCAGCAAGATTTGTGCATTTTTGTAGTATTAGATGCACACCAAAATGTCCTTTTCTATTAAGTGATAAAAATAAAGAAACCATCCTCCAGACCAGAGATACTGCATATATCATAATTCAGACAAACCTTTGACAGTGTAAAAGAGCCTGAGTTATATTTTCACCCCTACAAGTATACATTATTCTGAGATGTCTGTGTTGTTTCCTTATAGAAAATGTATTAATGCATTCTAGGAAACAGAAGTTAATTGTATTAGAAAGACAAATACCTTTCTGAACAGAAGTATGGATTAATGTAAAATTTTAAACTGATAAATGAATACTTGCTCATTTGTTAAACTTGCTCTTAGTTTTTGCTTAGATTTGTTTTAAATAACTTTTTTTTTATCAGTGTTAATGACCATGAATATGAATTAATCTCCATTAATATCCATCATTCTGTGAAAAAAACAAAAAACAATTTCACATGTAGCACCAGGATCAGAGACACTATAGTCAAATGTGAAAGTCATATCTCAAGTTTTTGTACAGTGTTGAAGGGTTTCCTGTTACTGTGGGCACCAGGGCACAGTAGTATACTGCAGCATCTGCCATCTCAGTTTTGGAGATCTCCAGATCTAGTTGTTGTTCATTCTTTTGAACTTCAGCAACATAGCGGTCCTTCTGCTGTGGTCCCAAACCTATAAAAGCTTGCAAGATAAATTCAGGTGCAGTATTGGAAGACTGTCTGTACCACTGAAGACTGTTAATATTGCTTCCACTGTAGTTGCAAGAAATAGTAACTTTTCCTCCTTCTAAAACATGCTGTTTAGTAGAGCGAGATGTTATTGCATTTGCAAGAACATTATCTGGAAAGACAAAAAGAGACGATAACATTAATTCAGTGTCAGTTAAGATGTATTTATATATGCTCAACAAACAACATATAGCTTTGATATAAATATAATCAATCACCTGTAAGAAGCGCCATGACGGTAAAGTAAAAGAACAACATTGTCATACTGAGATACAGAAAGAGCAATAGCAGTCTTAACTTAAGTGCCTTTTGTAGTCCCACCCTAAGAATGACTCCCAGCTCTGTGCAGGAGACTTCCTTGTTCTCAAGTCTTTTTTTAATTGCTAGAAAAGAAACAGCACCACATTGAAATACAAGATTTATCTGATTGAAGTGGTATAATAAATGAAGCAACGTTTCTACCTTTCTAACTTTGCTGAATACACAGAGAGATCAACAAAAGTAGCTGTTTGGGAGTTGGTTGGATAGACATTATGTGAAATTGAATTTACCTGTCTTATTTTATTAGAAATGCAAACATTTTCAGGGGAGTAACCATGTTCTCTTCCAGTGAATACTGTCAGAAACAAACAAAAATGCTCCAGAAAAATGTACTAGGGGATGTGTAAACTGAGTAATGGTAACAATTATATGTTTACTGTTACATTTTTAATCAATTTTTATTGAAATTGATTAAATTTGACCTCTATGTGTCACACTAAATGTAAACAAACAGTACTCTCGTGAACACCGATTTCTAATGGGGGAGGACAAAATTTTAACTATCAACTACTAAAATTTCAAGCACATAATTCATATGGACTATCTTGATGAAACTTTTGGAGATTGGCAGTTATGATCACCATTCTCTCTCTTATCTCAAACATGTTTTTTACGGATGAACATCATATGGGTTTTGTGCAACATTAGGGTGAGTAAATTATAGAATTTAATTTTAAGTGAATGATTTCTTTTGTATTAGTCACACAAAGCGGTATCACTTTATTTAGTCGTTTATTGTTGGCTTAAATCTCATCTGCAAGCACCGAAAATATCTGTACACAGAACAGCATGGCTCAAAGAAATGACTCATCTTTCCCGAGCACTATGATTTCAGCCTAGAGCTCCACCCTGTGGCAAATGAAACATTTTTGAGCTTATTTTTATTTTATTTTATTTTTTTATGTGAATGAAGAGTTAATTTGTTACATACACAGTACATAGTGCTGCTGCTGTATACCGACTGTTTACAAAATTGTTTATTTACAAGAAAACAGTGATGAATAGATCAACTGTGGATGAATAACTTTCTGTGGTAATTAACCATCATGCTATGCACTGAGGCTGACTTCTGTACTGTAGACTAAAAAAATATACTGTACTATATATTATTCAGAAAGTTGTGTAGTGATTTTTGAGATCATTATATGCATGAGGAGCATTATAATTCTTAGTGCAAAGCACCCTTGTCCTGGGCTAAGTGAGTGACTTGTGAGACAACAAACACATTACCTTTTTTTTATTATTACTGGGGTTTGGAAAGATATTTTTATTCTGTGATGACCTATACCTGTGTTAACAATTTCTGCTGAGGTTTACAAACCAAGGTTAACATACGTGTGGTTATGGCAGGTTTTTGTACAGTGTTCTTGTGTTTCCTGTCACTGTGGGCTTCAGGGCGCAGTAGTACAGAGCAGAATCTGTTTCTTCAGCAGAGAAGATTGTAAGATTCACTTGTTTTAGGTCTTTTGAAGCTTTCACTGACAGACGAAGTGAAAGATCAGGTTCTGAATATTCTGTGACGAGAATGAGATACCTTCAGTAATTGTATATCTGTTTATAAATGTGTATCTTTTAAATGACTATAAATATAGTAGATATGTTACCATATGTGAATATCAAATTTACATACCTTTATGAATTACCAAAACAATGAAGCAAAACGAAATAAACTTTTTTCCTACATATTATTTGAAATGATACATTTCATTTTCCTAGTTCACTGCAAAAAACTCATTAAATAAAAGGCATCCACAAAATATGCTTTAAGGGTTTAAGGGCTTCTGGTTGGGAAAACTAGGTTGCTGTTGGAAGAGGTGTTAGTGAGGCCAGCAGGGGGTGCTCACCCTGTGGTCCGTGTGGGTCCTAACGCCCCAGTATAGTGACGGGGTTCAGCTATTGGACTGATTTCACATATGATTCAGAGCGTGGGTCGCAGAAGGCGTTCCCCTAGCGTTTTCGACGCAGCTCGAGTTCCTGAAGAGGAACTGAGGTTTGGAGCTGCTGTATTGACGATACCACAGGAGAGAATCACTGCTGTAAGACCCATTGTAATTGCAGGTCAAAGTAATGGAGTCACCATCGTTAGCAAGTTCAGATGAGGAGAGAGGGGCTATTCCTTCTCCACCTGCATCACCTGAAAAAAGCAAGAGCATTGCAGTTTAATACTCATTCATCACACATTATTAATGTCTGATGACTTATATTTGGAAGGTTTACTCAAAGGATTCCAAATAAATGTCACATACCTTACCTGAAAAGAGAAGAACGAACCAGACACTGCATAGAAACATAATGGATCGTCACAAGCAGCTCAAACTCTATAACTCGCTGCTGATTTTATATCAGTTTATGTCTGTGCTATATAGATGAAACTGCTGACAAAGCTACAGTGTGTTATGGAAATAATGCCACCATATGTCTGCAGTAAATTAAGTTGAATCAATCAGCTGTGAGAGAGCAATGCAA
>NW_015658064.1:0-307 GCF_001515625.1 Sinocyclocheilus rhinocerous
TCCATTGCAGTACTCAGACTCAGAACTTGCTCTGTTAGTGTATTTCCCCTGACAGGACTCAGACTCAGAACAGTGCATCTGTTAACGTCTTTTCCATTGCAGTAATCAGACTCAGAACTAGTGTATCTGTTACAGTACCTTCCTTGACAGGACTGAGACTCAGAACGGAGGTTGATCGGCTATTGTCTCACCCTTGCAGGCAGGAGACTCAGAATGGGTTGTTTCTGTTGCTGTCTTCCTGGTAACAGGACTCAGACTCAGAACAGTGTATCTGTTAACGTCTTTTCCATTGCAGTACTCAGACTCA
>NW_015658064.1:636-1103 GCF_001515625.1 Sinocyclocheilus rhinocerous
GATCTGCTATCGTCTCACCCATGCAGGGCTCAGACTCAGAACAGTGAGTGTCTTTTGGGAAGGTACCTTTATCTCTTTCCGATGAGTAGGAGATTGCAATCTGGCGCTTCTCCATTTCCAGGCTGTGATTGGCTGTTTCCATCAGAGTGGGGGGACACGGTGTGGCCCACCCTTCTTTCCTCCTGTGGAACTTATTTGCATAGTCCAAACACACATTTAGAAAAGTGTTACTAAAGCTTACCAATGCATTATTCACTTACCAAACCACAACCAGAAAACTTTTGGCAATGTTATGAACATATTAAGTCCAAACATGATGGAAAAAGAATGAACTTTCATGCATGCATTCATTTGTCCATTAACAGCTGAGTTTGTGTAAGATGTTGCACTACACGTCGCTGTCACTGAGAATACTTATTTCTCTGAATAAGTATAAGATGTGTGTGTTGTAGTTTGCATCAGTTTAA
>NW_015658064.1:1197-1821 GCF_001515625.1 Sinocyclocheilus rhinocerous
CTCTTTGTTTCACCCACTGCTGCTGCATCCAGAGGTCCTAAGGAATTTTTATGGCGGTCACAGGCCAAAACCTGAGGAATCAGTCTGTTGGTGGGTGAAGGGCAGAAACTGCATTTTGATCAATAGGAAGTCCTGTCCTTCCCGGGCTTTGTACCGAAGGTCTTCTTCTTGCCCTCTAAGAGGTGTCTGGCTGTTGTCCTGGCATCTTTATCAGATGATGTTGGACAGTTTGCTTGTGTTAGTCCACCAAGATCCAATCAAAATGTAGCAAACCTTTGTCCACTATAGAGGTCAGAGAGGGGCCCCGCCATAAACTGGGCCCTGGAATGTGCTGTCCACTACAATTCCCCTGATCAGCTTGATTGAGGACATGAAGTTGTTGATCTGGGCGATGCACTAAAAGGAACAGCAGGAACAAAACACACATACACCTCACCTCCTTCTGACCAAAGTACAATTTGGCTCAATATGTTCTATATAGAGCTAAATTAACTAAATATAAGGGTCATTAGAATAATTTCTAGTCTAACCACAACCTCACCCCTCCCCACCCCCCAACCATTAGAAATTCCGTAGGCGGGGAATTATTTTAATGATATTCTAATGGGCCGCTTTGTGACATCA
>NW_015658065.1:0-209 GCF_001515625.1 Sinocyclocheilus rhinocerous
GCCACACGCTCTCCACAACGCCGAGGCTTAACCTCGCCTCCACCGTCGAGACTTCAAACTTCCCCGACGTCCTCGTATCATTCGGCCATGCCAATATATGCTCCGATCGGAAAGTGGATAGTATTTAAGGCGGAAGCAAACGCTGATTTTTTTTCAGACGAACCATTCTCACGGAGGGTAAACAAAGCTGATCTGTACGATCTATTCTT
>NW_015658065.1:244-736 GCF_001515625.1 Sinocyclocheilus rhinocerous
CCCTGCAAATTAGCCAAGGCGGCCAATAGATCGAGCAAAGCCTCGAACTCGCCCACTCGACACTATCATTGTCCCGCACAAGACCCGGCTCTCCTCGAGCTTTGGGTCGCAGCGGCAGGTCTTAAACGAGCCTGGGCCGCGCCCCAGTTCTCACCGCAGCAAAACCGCATTCGCTTCCCGCTTCGGCTCAACTTTTCACCGAGGCTCTTCCGGCAGCAGCGCCACATGTAGCCGGGCCTCCAGCTCACGTAGCAGTCGCCAGTGCGAGACTGCCTCCGCTAGCACCGCAGGCCTTGTTGCAATAAAATTTTTAGGTAAAGTCGCTAACGGTAGGTCGTTTGTTAAACGACGTGATGACATTATGGATGTTGATGTCATTTTTGTAACCAAGACGCAAAACTGCGTAGAACACGCAATGAAATTACTCAAATTTTCTGTATTAATTTTCACTAGCTTTTTACCTGTATTTTAAATTACACATTTTAGTCGGAT
>NW_015658065.1:877-1193 GCF_001515625.1 Sinocyclocheilus rhinocerous
ATTATTATTATTATTATTATTATTGAACAAGTACAACTAGCAACCTAATTAGCATGCGTTGTGCATACTGCTAGGCACCTCTCTCCAAGTCTCTACCAGCTGATGTGCTGCTTGGCTGGCTAGCTGTTTCAGTACTTACTACTTATTGTGTGGTTAAGAGGAAAAGCATGGCTTTTCGTCATTTTATGATGTTGTCAAAGTCGTCATATTTCTCCTGCTACTTCTAACCTCTCTTCCTTTTCAGTGGTCTCCAGCTCCCGTAGCACACAATAGCGTGAGTCTGCCTCCGCAAGCTGTGCAGTGTGCAGGCTATCCA
>NW_015658066.1:0-245 GCF_001515625.1 Sinocyclocheilus rhinocerous
GATGAACAACACTTTATACTCTTCACTGGATATTTCCATTTCTTTAGTTTCAGGGAAAAACAAATTAAGAAGATCTGAAAGACTGAGTGTTTTGTCCTTCATCAGGTTGATTTCTCTGAAAGGAAGTGGAAATATGAGCTGGACGTCCTGATTCTCTTTCCCTTCAGCCCAGTCCAGGATGAACTTCTGCACAGAGACTGTTTTTCCAATGCCAGCGACTCCCTTTGTCAGCACAGTTCTGATGG
>NW_015658066.1:332-1045 GCF_001515625.1 Sinocyclocheilus rhinocerous
TGTCCTCTGTTGCTGCTCTCCTGGATTGTGTCTCAATCTGTCTCACCTCATGCTCATTACTGATCTCTCCACTCTCACTCTCTGTGATGTAGAGCTCTGTGTAGATCTCATTCAGCAGTGTTGGGTTTCTCTGCATCACTGTTCCCTCATACAGACACCCAAACTTCTTCAGAAGATTTGATATAAACATGCTGAGGTCTTCATTTCTGTAAAATAAAAATTCAACATTATTGCAGGAGTTAATAAGCCCAATGTCTCATATATTCTGTCTCATATCTTCAAATCATATCTTTTACAGAAATTAATCATATTTTTATATGAACATTATACCTGAGAACAGGCCGTGAATCTCCACTGTTAAACTTTATTGGTACAGGCATAGACGCGTCACTCTTCATAGACACACAGCTGGACTCTGCTTCTGTTCTATGTCTTCTAACCGAGCTAAAACAGAGAGATTCAATTTCATCCTTTAAATTACTGTATGCAAATGATTGTATTTAAAGAACACTTTGTAATCAGTTCATACACTGTTTATACAAAAATAGTGAACTGAACTGTTATAATATATGACAATATTAAATGTCATGTTATAATCATATTTTTATATGAACATTATACCTGAGAACAGGCCGTGAATCTCCACTGTTAAACTTTATTGGTACAGGCATAGACGCGTCACTCTTCATAGACACACAGCTGGACTCTGCTTC
>NW_015658067.1:0-927 GCF_001515625.1 Sinocyclocheilus rhinocerous
CTCATATTTCCTTAATGTCTTGTACCTTTGACGGTGTTAAACATGTTGTCACGTGGATGGAAATATGCATAGAAATGATATGCAGATGAGGTTATGCATAGTAAAACTAGGCATTGTAAGCTCCATATATGGTGATTTCGGGGAGGAGTCGGGGTGGAGATGCACGTACGCACAATCTTCCCCTGACTGGGATTTATAAAGGGATTTTTCCGCAGGTTCTGGCGTACGTAAGGCTTTATAAATCTGAAAACTTTTGAGCGTACGCAAAATCTAGATTTTGTGCCTACGTAAACTTTTAGGATGAAATCTAGAGACTTTTATAAATGAGACCCCTGGGCTGTGCGCATCTAACTTAGGGCTGCTTGGGCTTTACCTGCGCACTGAGGAGAACCTGTGGCCGTGGTGCTGAGGGGTGCCTGGACTGACGCCATAGCACTGAGGGGTGCCTATACTGCGGCCGCAGCGCTGAGGGATGTATGAACTCTGGCGGTAAGGGGTACCAGGGTTGTACTACTGGGTGATTCTTGTACTATAAGCTGCTTTTCCACCGAAATTCCCAGGAACTTTTCCCCCCCCAGACGTAGTTCTGCACGCATTTCTCAATACCAAGTATGCAAATTTCGGACTTGCATCCTCGGTAGTTCGGACTTCGCGAGTTCGACTCAGGAGTGTGAACTCCTGGGGACAGGACGACACAAGTATGGTAATTCTGCAAATGAAACAGCAGGGTACTTGATAACGTCAGTCAGCTCGCCTTGGCTACTGCAATTTTCCTCACTGTATTTACAATAAGACGAAATATGATATCAAACACCACTGCCTCTTTTCGTTTTCATTTAAACATTAATAGCCGCAGAAATGTAATTCAGGGAACATGCATGCATTACAATGAAACAGAATATTATATCAAACAGTATTGCCTCTTTT
>NW_015658067.1:955-1591 GCF_001515625.1 Sinocyclocheilus rhinocerous
TCAGGAAGTTGGCTCTTTTCATTTTCATTTTAACATATTAATAGATTAACAGAATAAACACCTGTTAGATTTACCCAAAACGAATTATATCTTATGTTTAACCACTACAGAGACATAAGAGCCAGTGGCAAATGTCAGAAGGACTAGCCGAGTTGTGGCTGCTCTCGTTGGGAAACATGAGCACTGAGCACCCGCTGTTGGCATGGAGCTCATGTCTCCGAAATCAGCGACACACATTTTCAAATAGGCGCTGTCTTTATAAATAAACCACAGATTTGAGTTTTAAACAACTACAGTCTTGCCTGAAATACTTTTAAAACGACATTTCATGACACAATAAAAGTCATATTTTAAAAAAATTATGCAAATATATGGTGGTTGAAATACAATGCTGCGTGAACTCAACCAATCAGCATGTTCAGCGCAACTGTGTGGAGAACTGTAGGAATTTCAGTCCTTCTAGAGAAATCAATGAGACATCGCAGTGGAATCCACATATATGTTCTGAAAGAAAAAAAGATTATCAACTATAGCCGCCTTTTCCACCGAAATTACCTGGAACAATTTGTCCCGGGTGGAAACACCGAGTACCGGCCCAAAGTCTCTAGTTCCTGGGGAAAGTTCTTGCGGTGGAAA
>NW_015658068.1:0-366 GCF_001515625.1 Sinocyclocheilus rhinocerous
CGCTTTCTGGGTCGCCGACAGCTGCGGTTCCATGTCCACTACTGGAGGCCCGGTATGAGCCAGCGCAGCGAGTTGCTCGGGCCGGGGAACCCACTTCTTGAGCAAGTTAACGTGGTAGATTTGCTCCGTCCGTCGGCGGCCAGGTTGCCGCACCCGGTACGTCACCGGTCCCATCCGTTCCACTACTGTGTAGGGCCCCTGCCAGGTCGCTAGGAATTTACACGCAGCTGTCGGGACCAGTACCACCACCCGATCGCCCGGCTGGAACTCCCGGGCCTGGGCGGGCCGGTCGTACAGCCGTTGCTGGGCGCGCTGGGCGGTCACGAGATGTTCCTTAACCAGCGGCATGACCCGGTCAATCCTCTC
>NW_015658068.1:599-932 GCF_001515625.1 Sinocyclocheilus rhinocerous
CGGGCAATGTTCTTGGCATTGGCCGCCCGAAGGGGAATGGCTTCCGGGTACCGGGTGGCATAGTCCAGGATGACCAGGATGTGCTCATGTCCCCGGGCAGACTTCGGCAGCGGTCCCACCAGATCCATCCCGATCCGCTCGAAGGGCACATCGATGACGGGTAGTGGAATGAGCGGGCTGGGGGGAGGACGACAAGGAGACGTCTGCTGGCAGGTGGGACAGCTACGGCAGAAACGTTTCACTTCCGCATCTAGTCCGGGCCAGTGGAAACGGTCCCTGATGCGTTGTACGGTATTTTCGGCCCCTAGGTGCCCCGCCATTGGGTGGCCATGT
>NW_015658069.1:0-153 GCF_001515625.1 Sinocyclocheilus rhinocerous
TTTTCAGTGGATACGCCGTCATTTTTACTCATAAAGGTAAGAGTAGGCCTAATACATCATCACTGCAACTTACAATCACAACTTCATTGTGCTGTTACTCCTTTCGAGCCGAATTTCACAAAATTGGTCAGCTCCCGACAGCATCAGGTGTTT
>NW_015658069.1:203-596 GCF_001515625.1 Sinocyclocheilus rhinocerous
ATAATTTATTTATTTATTTATTTATTTATTTCAATGAATGTAATCGATTAGATATCATTATATTTAGGCTATAATAGGCTATTATAAATCTGGTTGGTTTGTATTGGTGACATAATATATAAATGATATGCGTGCGGCCCACTGCTATAGGGTTTTAGACTTTTTAAGGTTTTGTTCATAGAAAGTGGTCTGTATGCTTTGTGCCTGTGTGAAAAAAATGGGAAAGAAGACAGCTATATTAGGCACGCTCAATTTTATATGTATATTATACAGTATATAGTCAATCATATAGTATCCATTTCCACCTGCCATTTCCTCCTGCCACCTAGAGGTGTCGCCAAAGGAATGCTAGCAATGTTGAATGTCTGAAGAATGCTCCAGCTCTCTCCTGAG
>NW_015658070.1:0-4401 GCF_001515625.1 Sinocyclocheilus rhinocerous
ACACTTGTTTCGCTAGGTATTTGAGTAAATGAAAACACAATGCTTGCATTTCAATGTGAATTCCCCCACAGAACTCTTACCCGCCGTGCTCTTTGAATATAAACTCTGTCGTCATCTGCGCACAAGGGATTCTGGGATATGGTAGGGTGCGAAGTGTCCATCAGATGTACACTTAATTTTCCTGGGAAATGGAGGGTGCATTTGATGTCACTTTAGAAATATGTCAGCCTTTGTCGCGCCGCGGTGTCCTTGGCATTCAAATCGGCCTTGGAATGCGGTCTTCGGAGGGTGCATCCTGAATTGGGACAGCTTACGTTGTGACGCTGTGATGCAATTGCATTTCAAATGCACACTCCGGAGTCCACGCACTTCAGTTTGGGACACAGCTCATGTCTCCTTAATCAAACACACCTGATTCAGGTCATCAGCTCATTAGTAGAGACTCCAAGATCTGAGATGGGTGTGTCAGACAAAGGAGAGATGCAAAATGTGCAGTGTTGGAGGTCTCCAAGAATGTAGTTGGGAACCACTTATCAAGCAGCTGTCAATACAGCGTTTTGATGTCAAAATAGTAATTTATATGGGACTGTTGAATGATTTAATCTGATTGGTTAACGTGTAGTTATTTAGTTGTTCCATGCAGGTCTTGATCACGTTACATGTCTATATCACTTTGTCAAATGTTATTTCAAATTAGGTCCTTACAGCCTACAACAGTAAAAGAACCAAAACACTAAGTGACACTGACCAAGCAAATAAATACAGTAAACAATAGAACAGTGCGGGTGGCTGCTGCCAATCCCTGTTGAAAGATGAACAGATTCAAGTAATTCCCACTCTGCTTTGCGTTGTGGCTGCATCACCAACTCGGGTGTGCATTATTCCTTACTTAACCCTCATGTGGTGTTCGGGTCCTTTTTGCTCTGAAAATGTTTTCTTTTTCCCGAAAATACTAGTTAATGTTATCGCATTGGACTGAAATTTTATGACTGTGTTCACAAAGGGTATAACTACTTCTAAAATTTTTTTTGATAATTTTCATACTTTTCTGGGGGAGATTTTTCACCTTGTTACACCTACGTAAGTGTGAAAGGGTTCTGAACACAACACAAGGGTTAAATGAAACCATTGTAATCCTGATAGCATTCCCATTTTTTACTAAATGTAACTGTAATCTGAGTGCTTTGTTTTTTGACATAACTAATTACAGTTACCAATTTGTTTTTCTGTATCATGATTACGTAACACCTTTACATGTATTCCGTCACTCCCCCCAACCCTGTCAATACAGTACATCTATATTTTGACCAAAAAAACTATGCATTGTCGCTTTAATTCCACGAGAGGAACGCAACAAAAATACACTTGGTGCCGAAATGATCGTGGCACTGCTGCTTCTGCTATGCACGGCTGCACTGCCTCGCCGCCCAGTGTGAGTGCTCTAATCTATTAACATGGGCACCAAAAAAATATGCACATCCAGTATGAAACAGTCCTTACCTCTATTCCACAACAGTTTTCCAGCATTTGACCCCGCCCAATTGCAACTATGTCTGAAATTAAACTCTACCAGATAAATCCTTTCTCTCCATGGATCCTCCACCGCAATCAGTTGGCCCTAAGATCCCCTTTGCCAAGCACCGCTGTATTGGTTAGTCCAAACTGGTGCACACCAAGACAATGAGGCCTCCCCTCGCCCCCAGCTCCCCTCATATTGACTTCACTCCCTCCTTCGAAATCAAATTGGCAAGGCAAGTGTCAAATTTACAGTTACTCTAAAAAAAACAAAAAAAACAACACAAACACACACACACATCTTTCTTATATGTATATCTATAGTTGTTGTTTGGAAACTTTGCAATACATTTGAGACATATGAATGTCAGATGTAACCACACCCTTTTTTGTAATACAGTTACAGCATACCCTACAACAGTAGTGACTGTGGTGGTTATATATACCAAGGCATAATTTTCACCTCACATTTGGAGTGGTTTCTTGCCTATAGAGAAATGCATGTTAAACTTTTATTGACCTTGACACTACTATGTATTACCAGGCTTTGTCCTGCTGTGTGTGGGGTTAATATAAACAGCTGCATACTCCAAGGTGACCCTCAACCCCCTGCTCTCTTTGAGGATGGAGACTTTGTCATTGGAGGGGCTTTCACCATTCATTATTATGTGAGGACTGAGAAGCAAACCTACACTCAACGGCCACAACCACTTGTGTGCAGTGGCAGGTTAGAGTTTTATATGAATTTGATTAAAGTCCATAGAACAATCTTGAATGGATTGAACTGCTTGTGCTGAAAGAAATAGTTTTTGTGCAAAATAAGCTAATGGATTATTTTAATTCATATGTTATATATTAATACTAATATTAATAATATAGTTTTTGCATGTGTGCACTTCAACAGTATGAACTTCAGAGAACTACACTTTGCTCGTGCCTTACAGTTCGCCATCAAAGAGATAAACAACAGCTCCGATCTCTTACCGGGCATCACTTTAGGGTACCATATATATGACACTTGTGCCTCTGTGACAATGGCAATCAAAGTAGCATTGCAACTTGTCAACGGACTAGATCCTGTATTTAACGACACTGATTCCTGTGCAAAATTGAATCCAGTTCCCACACTAATCGGAAATTCAGCTTCCACTGCAGCTATAAGTATTTCAAAAGAACAGAATTTATATGAAGTAGAAAACCTTTCTAAAATTATAAATGCCCTTTGTCAATTTCAGTAATTTTAAAACATCCTTGCTGAATAGAAGTATTATTTTTTATAAAAAAACAACTCACTGACCCAAAATTGTTATATGTGCCAGTAAAAAAAAAAGATACACTCTGTTACCATTTCAACCATTTACAAGTCATCAAAAATAGTAATAATAATAATAGTAATAATAATAATAAAATACAATAAAACAAAGGCAAGTATGGGAATTATATAAAAAAAACTCATCTTATATCTTATATTTGAATTTTGTCAAAATACCTCTTACCTAGATTACAAAAAACATGTTGGCAAATTCATAACTATGTCAGCAATTTTAATGATTTAAATCCCTATGTCATAAGGTTTTTAATATCATAGGAAATTCGGTGTTGAAAAGTGTATTGAAACTTTTGTCTGGTGTTTGAGTCTAGCCTATCAAGCCGTGATCCTGTTTTCTTTCTCTCTCTCTCTGTCGCTCTCCTTTTTCTTTCTGCTGTCCTAAAAAATAATAAAATAATAATAAAATAAAAGTGTGGAGGTGTAAATAAAGACATGTTCAATAAGACCTATTCAGTTACTTCAAAGTGAGAAGTGTACTTTTCTTTTCTATGCAGTGCCTTCTGTCTTGTATCAGAACACAGAGAGGAAAAAGGAAGGACAAAGATAGCAAAAGAAAACAAAAACCTTTAGAAAGCTTGTAGGTGACCTTATTCCTTTAGCTGCTTTGTGGCATCACAAGCAGCCTCTTAAAACCTCATAAAATTGCTCAAAGCCATAATGTCCTTTAACACAGGCTATGAAAACACTGCTTTCACAAATGCTGACATTACTGTAACGCTTGAAGGAATGAACTTCAGGAAAGAATGTAAGATTATGATTACAGCCTCGGCTAAGTAAAGAGGACAATAACAATAGGTCACATACTCGTTAGCACATTAAAGGTTTCTGTGGAACTCCAGCAGTGAAGATGAATCGAAAGGAGTGAAGATAACACTCGAAAAAAGACAAAAAAGAAAAGACAAGCATTTATCTGAGGGCACAGTGGGACAATATTTATGCTGACATAATGGTGTGTGAAATGAAATTGATCAGAACTGCAGTGAGAATTAATTAGCTCTGCAGAGTAAACAAGGGTCCTTTCAGCCCTTTTCTTCCTATTGATCAGCACTCCAGGAGAAAAACACACAAATAAAATATAAAAAAGAAGCAGCTAAACTTTCAAAACCAGATCCACAAAAAAGGAAAATTCATGTAAAAAAATAAATAAATCATCATTCACTGAAAATATATAATCTCCTATAGTGGAGGGCAATATTTTCATTAAAGGGGTCATATGATGCGATTGCAAGTTTTCCTTTCTCTTTGGAGTGTTACAAGCTCTTGGTGCATAAAGAAGATCTGTAAAGTTGCAAAGACTAAAGTCTCAAATCCAAAGAGATATTATTTATAAAAGTTAAGAGTCAGCCACGCCTACCTAAAACGGCTTGTTCTAAACACGCCCCCACATATCTACCTCACTATGTGGGAAGATTTGCATAACGCCGCCCAAATATTCACGCATAGAAAGAAGGCGTAACTTTTATTCTCGCTGTAGTATTGTTGTTGCCATGTCGTGAAGGCGCTGAGTGTTTCGTTGTGAAAGCGAAACTACTTTGTTTGGTCTCCCAAAAGAGGAC
>NW_015658070.1:6579-12666 GCF_001515625.1 Sinocyclocheilus rhinocerous
GTGCACTTCAACAGTATGAACTTCAGAGAACTACACTTTGCTCGTGCCTTACAGTTCGCCATCAAAGAGATAAACAACAGCTCCGATCTCTTACCGGGCATCACTTTAGGGTACCATATATATGACACTTGTGCCTCTGTGACAATGGCAATCAAAGTAGCATTGCAACTTGTCAACGGACTAGATCCTGTATTTAACGACACTGATTCCTGTGCAAAATTGAATCCAGTTCCCACACTAATCGGAAATTCAGCTTCCACTGCAGCTATAAGTATTTCAAGACTTTTTGGTCCTCTTGGAATCACACAGGTGTGTGCTAACTATTATATATATAGGGTTTTGCAATCCCGCGGTCTGTTATTCCGGGTTTTCGCAACTTTCTACTTGACCTGTCTCCAGAACAAGCGCTAAAATTCCCCCTGCTCACAGAATTCTGGGAAAGTTCATTTAGCTGTAGTTTAAAACAGCAAATAGGTTCTTCTATTGGTATGCCAGCATGTGATGACACAGAGGACCTGCGCGCTTTACAGAACCCGTACACAGACACATCCTATTTGGTGTACAAAGCCACTTACGCTGTAGCTCATGCCCTCCATGGCATCGTCTGTCATGAAATGCGATGTGACAAAAACATCAAAGTTGAGCCCCGGCAGGTACGTTTTCTCATTGTGAAATATGTTAACTAAATTTTGATGATTCATTCACAACACATATTTAAAAATCTTAATATTCCATCACCTTCTGGATATAGCACTCCCAGTATTTGTGTGCTGATTATTCAACAAATAATTGAAATAACAACCCATCATGCAGGTTTTTGATCAACTCAAGCGACTGAACTTCACTAAAAATAATTATTCTGTTTCATTCGATACCAACGGAGACCCTGTGGCTACCTATGAATTTGTGAATTGGCAGCTTCAGGGACACGGTTCAGTTGATTTTGTGACAGTGGGTCAATATGATGCATCCAAGACTAAAGGCCAAGAATTCAGTCTGAGCAGAGCTATCATTTGGTATGATGGCAGTGAAAAGGTATAAAGTTTAGTTCTATTCTGTGTGTTTGTGATTAAGATTTATGTGCAGTAGGCTACCCCTTGTTTTTATGGGAGTGTCTGTAGACATATGTAGACAATTTAAAACACATGTATTGTTCATGGCATATAGTTTAATTAAATAAATTAATTAAAATAAACCATTAGCTATTTTGCCCGAAGCATTGTTTAATTTCTGTCACCTGCAGGTGCCGGTGTCTGTGTGCAGTGAGAGCTGTCCTCCAGGTACTAGGAAGGCTGCACAGGAAGGAAGACCTGTCTGCTGTTATGACTGTATTAATTGTGGAGAAGGAGAAATCAGTAATGAGACAGGTACTTTTTCAGAACATATTCTTGTCATATTCTTGTGAATGAATCATATTTTTTTTTATAGGTCAGTAATATATAAGAGTGTCCATGATAAATTAAAGAGAGAGGAAAAAAATATAATAATAATAATAATAATAATAACAATAATAATAATAATAATAATAATGATAAATGCGTCGTCTCAATAATTTGTTTCTTTTAACAAGGCTTTTTTTCTTCTTCATTATAATACGAGGACAATTGTATCACCCTGACACTTTTACTTTATATTTCTATCAATCCATAAGCCATTCTCCATACAGTTTGTCCTGTGTAGGATATCAGAGATGCGTTAATTGATCCAGAGCCGGCGCCAGCGCAGCACTGATGAGGGGGCGGCTGAGGTAACGAAAGGGGGCGATGACGTAGCACAAAGTAAAAAAATAAAAAATAATAATTGTGGCCCATTCACGTATTTGTCAGACCGTGAACAAACCTGCCCGCTAACGTTACTATTAGAATACTGGGTTCACACAGATAGTGTTTTGGTCACGAGGCAGGTCAGTGGAAGTTTTTAGAAGCTGCATTTCTTTGAACTTGAGCGCCGTTTTTTAGAATGATGTAGCCTATTATGCGCGACAAGCTGCTATAAAGACCTGAGATGCGCGCAGCATTCAAACACAAATTCAAAGACGTCCTTAGCGCATTTAGTTTGAAATACAATGGAAAAGAACCGCGGTGGATTGAAAAATGTGTTCTGAGTGAATTACCCTACTAAAAGGTACTTAGCAAATACAGATGGCAGAGTAGCTATTGAATAAAACAAAATTGCATAGGCAACAAATTTGAAAATCTGACATCAGGAAATAATAGGCTATGTCTTAGGCAGCAGATTTACCACAAATACAGACAAGTGATACCACCACAACCACCAGAAATACTTAATTGTGTCTGCTTTACAATGAAACACAAGCTTATTGCGACCGATTCCCTGACATAACACATTCAATGCGACCCATTTAACAGATGCGTCATTTTAAGTTAGAACAACTTGAACAGCAACAATCAATAACAATACAGCAAAATAATCAACTAACTACGACCATCTAGCCCTCTATTAAACATTAAATAATTATTTCATCATACCTTTAGCTTACTCGCCCTGAATTAATCCCTCCCAAAAATACATCAAAAATTAATGTAATAATTATTAATCTATTAAAAAATACGAGGACAATTTTTAGTCTTAAGTTTTTTTTTTTTCTAAATTCTGAGAATGATGTAATTTTGCCCTTATCCCTACACTTAAAGGGATAGTTCACTCAAAAAATAAAATTCAGTCAGTATTTACTCACCCTGTTGTTTATATAATGATAAATAATAAATGTTAAATGTTACACTGCTATTATATGGATACGAAATTAAGTGTGATTCATAAAAGTACATAAGTGTTCTCTAGGCCTCAGCTCTAAACGATTCAAGAGTGATAGAGATGTCTCCTGTCCTAGTTTGGAGTACTATGATGACTGTGATATGTTGAAACCACACACTCTTATACACTAAAAAAGTGTTTTAGACTTGCATAATAGTGAATTTAGACACACTTAATTCATAGTTAAACAAACAAGTGAAATCTAAATCTATTGATATGCTGATTTACTGAATTTCTATGAATGTATTGTAACTCTTTATTGTGTATATAATGTATATATTATATGACAGTGGTTCCCAATCCTGGTCCTGTAGAACCCCCAACACTGCATGTTTTTGATGTCTCTCTTATCTAAAACACACATTTGAGGTCTTTGAGACTTTACTTTGAGACAATAAACATAACATTTCTCAAGAGCAATTTTTGAAGGGGACACAAATAATGCAGCTAAAATTGTACTTGTAAGGATATGAATACACAGAGGAAAGCCTTACTACTATTAGTGCAGCAGGGAGGCCATGCCAAATTAGACAACTTAAAGCTGTTGTGGTTGCGCCGTGACAGAGGTCGTGTCCGTTGTAGACATTACTATCCGTCACAGTGTTGCCAAGTCCGCGGTTTTCCTGTGGAATTGGACTACTATATCACTGTTGCTGCAGGTTGTTTTTTTATGTTTGAAGCGACCCCAGTAACGTTTATTTTAGCCCCTGGAACGTGATTTTACCGGGGGACCCCCTTTGAAACGCAGATAGTTTGGGCTAGTTTTGAGTAGCAATTTGGCGGGTTTTGTTATGAAAACCTGGCAACCCTTTCCCTCAAGCAGGTAACATAATTATTGCTAACATAGTGGACTCATCGAAAAATATATTGGCATCATCTGTATTAAAGAGAAAATAATCACTTCATCCGATGTTTAAATTGCCTTGTTTTTTTCCAACGAAAATTACTTAATTTGCACATAATTATGACATCTAAATCTGAGGTATGCTACATTTGCTAAGTCTCCTTAGGTAAGTGAATAGTACAGTAGACAAACATTATGTTGTTGTCTAGATACCTCGTTTGACCAGATTCTAAGGCAGCATCACATTATTCCCAGGGAAGGTAATAATAGTGTTTAGGTGATGTAAAAGAGGAAAGCAGGCATTTGGACCAAAGCAGAGGCAAGGGAGGGGAAAACTCAAAATGTTTCTAAACTTAAAATGCCTTTTTGCCCCGTTTGTGTTGTTTTACTACTTACACAATTATTTAACGTTTAAAACATTGTTATTTACAATGCACAGCGTGGTTTTTAATCATATTTTTAGGGAGGGGGGGCAACCCTTAGATGGGGGGGACCTTTCCCCCCGACCCCCCCGGGTTTTCCGCCTATGTGTGAACTCAGTCAGCACTTGTAAATCTGTCTAAGACATTGCTTTTAGATTATTTTTTTAAAAAGCTTACAACAATATATGAGTAGTCATACTTTTTACTAAGTCAAAACTTTTAAGTCAAAACTTAAGACTATTCTTAGGAGCACTTCTGAGAAGTTTTATTTAATTGCATTTTTTTTTTTTATAATAATATTATTAACTAATAATATTAGTTTTAGTAAATTCATGTATAGGACAAAAAGAGCATTGTGTCATTGAGCCTTTTTTCCCTGATTTCGTCATTTTAAAACAGCATAGTCTAATCACCTATATGTCTTTATTTTGTTCATGTGGTTCATGAATGGCTGTTAAGCACTGATTTCTTCATCTTCCAGATTCTTTAGATTGTCACGAATGCCTACCTGAGTATTGGCCCAATAATGAGAAGGACAAGTGTCTTCCTAAACCAGTGGAGTTTCTCTCCTGGGATGAGATGCTTGGGATTATACTGGCTGCTTTCTCTGTTGCTGGCTCTTTAGTGGTTTTAAGCATAACTTTAGTATTCTACAAAAACAGGGCCTCTCCAATAGTAAGAGCCAACAACTCAGAGCTGAGCTTCCTGATGCTCTTCTCATTGACTCTGTGTTTCCTCTGTTCACTTACTTTCATTGGTCAGCCCACTGAGTGGTCCTGTATGTTGCGTCACACAGCATTTGGGATCACTTTTGTCCTCTGTATCTCCTGTGTTTTTGGGAAAACAATAGTGGTGTTAATGGCTTTCAAAGCTACACTTCCAGGAAGTAATGTCATGAAATGGTTTGGGCCTCTTCAACAGAGACTCAGTGTTTTGGGTTTCACTCTTGTACAGGTACTTATATGTGTGCTTTGGTTAATGATATCCCCTCCATTTCCTTACAAGAATATGCAACACTACAAAGAACAGATCATTCTAGAATGCAGTTTAGGATCAGCTATAGGTTTCTGGGCAGTTCTGGGATATATTGGCCTCCTAGCTTTCCTTTGCTTTGTTTTAGCTTTTCTTGCCCGCAAGCTGCCTGATAACTTCAATGAGGCTAAATTCATTACATTCAGTATGCTCATATTCTGTGCTGTATGGATCACCTTTATTCCTGCTTATGTCAGCTCTCCTGGGAAATTTACTGTAGCTGTGGAGATATTTGCCATTTTAGCTTCAAGCTTTGGTTTGAGTTTCTGTATTTTTGCTCCTAAGTGTTTCATTATTGTATTTAGGCCAGAGCAAAATACGAAAAAACACTTAATGGGTAAAATACCATCAGCCAACTAAAGCCATCTGAGACAAGCACAACTCTCATTCACATTAAATGTGTTCACATGTTTGTTATATGTAACAGTTTAGAAAAGAAAATGTATCCAAATTAAATAAAAAACTGTATTGATATAGTTTAATAATTACACATTACACAATTACAATGTATGAAGCATGTTTCTGAGTTTAAAGACTAAATTTTAAAATAAAAACATTTCACAGGAGAAGAAAATATTGTGCCACTATCACATTTCTTATCTCTCAAACTCTACTCTATGATCATGCACACATCTCGGTCACTCAAAATTGGCTGCCAGTGAAATGTATTATATGTGATGCACAGATAAAAATAATAATAATAATAATAATAATAATAGTGATTAATTAATTAATTTAAAAAATATATACATACATTCATAACAGTAAGATGTGTAATGTTTTTAAAGAAGTTTCTTCTGCTCACCAAGCCTGCATTTATTTGATCCAAAGTACAACAAAAACAGTAAAACGTTGAAAATTTTTTACTATTTAAAATAACGGTTTTATTCCTGTGATTTCTAAGCTGACTTTTTAGCATCATCATTCCAGCCACATGATCCTTCAGAAATCATTCTAATGTTCTGATTTGCTGCTCAAAAAACATTTATTATTATGATTAAAAAAATGCAGGCG
>NW_015658070.1:12833-20675 GCF_001515625.1 Sinocyclocheilus rhinocerous
ATATATATATTGTTGAAAACAGCTGAGTAGATTTTTTTCAGGTTTCTTTGATGAATAGAAAGTTCAGCATTTATCTGAAATAGAAATCTTTTGTCTTTTGTAATCTTCACTTTTGATCAATTCAAAGCATCCTTGCTAATACTAGAACTAGATGGGAAGTAAAACCAAATTTAATGTTTAAAACAAACATGCTTCCGTGACAATTTCCTTTGGATTGACATGTGACAGGTGACAAATATGTAAAATATTAATCAATTAACCACACCTTCTTAGATTTTCCAGTACAGAGTTACAACATAAACAGCAGCGGCAGGTGGGTATATAAAACAAGGCATAATTCGCACCTTACATTTGGAGCGGTTGCTTGCCTAGCAGGAGAAATGCATGTTAGTCTTTTATTGACAGTGATAACACTGTGTATTACAAGGCTTTCCCCTGTGTTTGGGGTTAATTTAGGCACCTGCATTCTCCAAGGTGACCCACAGCTCCCTGCTCTCTTCAAGAACGGAGACTTTGTTATTGGAGGGGCTTTTACCATTCATTATTATCTGAGGACAGAGAAGCACACCTACACTAGACAGCCACAACCACTAGTGTGCAGTGGCAGGTTAGAGTATGACAAAATTGAATGTAATCCTTAAAAAAGCAGGGTTGAATATGTTATATTGATTGTGCTTAAATTATGTTCATAGTTGTCTTTTTGTTTATGCAAAATGAGCTAATATGAATCAGACAACACGTGTAAGTGCTTGTATTTAAGTTGTTATAATACACTTTTTCATCTGTGTGCTTGAACAGCATGGACTTCAGAGAGTTGCGCTTTGCTCGTGCCTTACAGTTCGCCATCCAAGAGATCAACAACAGCTCTGATCTTTTACCGGGCATCACATTAGGGTACCATATATATGACTCATGTGCCTCTGTGCCAATGGTAATGAAAGTAGCGGTTCAACTTACCAACGGAGTAGATCTTGTATATAATGACACTGATGCCTGTGTAAAATCGGCTGCAGTTCTCGCATTAGTCGGAGAATCTGGTTCCACTGCGGCTATAAGCACTTCCAAGACTTTTCGGTCGTTTCGGGATTCCACAGGTGCTTACTCTAACTATTTCTTGGTCTTCTTTAAATTGTGTAATTGTTGTAATTTCGGACACATTTGACATTTGTGTCAGCAGATATCATGCATGTAAATGTAAAGTATTAATATTTCTTTACTGTGCTCTATAGGTGAGTCATTACGCAACATGTGCATGTCTCAGTGACAAGCGGCAGCATCCTACTTTCTTCAGGACCATCCCCAGCGATCACCATCAAGCGGCAGCACTGGCACGGATGGTCAAGCACTTCGGATGGACGTGGATCGGAGCAGTGCGCAGTGATTCAGACTACGGGAACAATGGCATGGCATCATTCCTGAAAGCTGCGGAGCAGGAGGGAATCTGTGTGGAATATTCTGAGGCCTATTACAGGACCCAGCCGCGCAGCAAACTAAAAAGGGTTGCAGATGTCATTCGTAGGTCAACGGCTCGTGTAATAGTTGCCTTCGTGGCAGCAGGTGATATGAGATTTCTGTTAGAAGAGCTGAGCCAGCAGCCGCCTCCCCCGATGCAGTGGATTGGCAGCGAGGCGTGGGTTACAGATCCACAAATGCTGCGGTTTAATTTGTGTATCGGTGCTGTGGGTTTTGCAATCCCACGGTCTGTTATCCCTGGTTTTCGTAACTTTCTACTTGATCTGTCTCCAGAACAAGCGCTAAAATTTCCCCTGCTGACAGAATTCTGGGAAAGCTCATTCAGCTGTAGTCTAAAAAGCCAGACAGGTTCTTCTGCTGGTATGCCAGCATGTGATGGCACAGAGGACCTGCGCGCTTTACAGAACCCGTACACAGACACGTCCCAGTTGCGGATCACTAACATGGTGTACAAAGCCACATATGCTATAGCTCGTGCCCTCCATAGCATCATCTGTAACGAAAAGCATTGTGACAACAACATCAGAGTTGAACCCTGGCAGGTACACTTTCTCATCGTGGAACAGCTGAACTAATTATTTTATTTTTATTTTTCCCCCAATGCATTTACAAAAGAGATTTGAAAATTCTTAATATAGTAGCTATTTCTTTTAGGTCTACTATAAAATATACAACCACACCCAGTATTTCAGTACTGATTATTTAGCAAATTACACCAGTCTGTATTTGTCATGCCTATCATGCAGGTTTTTGATCAGCTGAAGCGAGTGAACTTTACCAAAAATAATTATTCTGTCTCATTTGATAAAAATGGAGACCCTGTGGCCACATATGAACTTGTGAATTGGGAGCTTCAGGGAGACGGTTCAGTTGATTTTGTGACAGTGGGTCAATATGATGCATCCAAGACTAAAGGCCAAGAATTCAGTCTGAGCAGAGCTATCATTTGGTATGATGGCAGTGAAAAGGTATTTATTTATTTTATTTTTTATTTGTGTGTGTGTGTGTGTGTGTGTGTGTGCTATCTTGGTTCATTTCTGACTCTTGATGCTATGTCTGCCTGTTACCTGCAGGTGCCTGTGTCTGTGTGCAGTGAAAGCTGTCCTCCAGGTACTAGGAAGGCTGTGAAAAAAGGAAGACCTGTCTGCTGTTATGACTGCATTAACTGTGCAGATGGAGAGATCAGCAATGAGACAGGTACTTTGTCTGGACATTCTTGTGAATAAATCATATATGCTTGTTGAATACAACCTGAACTTACATTGTCTTGTCATAAAAAGTCAAATTTTGTGACATTTTATATTGACCTTGACGCAAAATCATGAGGGTCTGCAGGTGTGCTTTCTATTATATAACTTTCTTTCTTTCCTTTCCTTTCTGGACATTCTTGTGAATAAATCATATATGCTTGTTGATCAATTATATTTGACTATCTAAGATAAAGAAAAATATCTTTTAAAAATGTTTTAATAATTTAGCTTGAAAAGTTCTTAGAAGTATTTGGTCACACTTTATTTATTACTCTCTTTGTCTCTTTGTTACAAAGTATTTATACAATTTAATACCGATTAAGATTAATCAACAACATTATTTAATGGAGAGTTCAACGTGTATAACATAGACACTGTAAAATCAAGTATTACCAAACAATTTTATAACAATGTTTTATACAGTTTCTAAGGGAAAATAATGAATAACACAACAATCAAGTTAACAGTAACGACATATTACCCTTACACCTTGAATGTATGTGATTGTACACACCTTAATCATTATGGTCAAAAACCCAAAATATATTTTTCAAGGTAAAACATTTTTTTAACAAATATCATGAATTTCTTTCTTTCTTTCTTTCTTTCTTTCTTTCTTTCTTTCTTTCTTTCTTTCTTTCTTTCTTTCTTTCTTTCTTTCTTTCTTTCTTTCTTTCTTTCTTTCTTTCTTTCTTTCTTTCTTTCTTTCTTTTTGTTGGACCACATGACTTTAAGTTGGTGGATTAATACGATTTGAAGCAGTTTGTTAAAAAATAATTATAATGATATTATTTTAATAGACTAGTATGTTTACACTTAATGGTTTTTTCTTTTTTTCTTTTCTTTATTCTGATATCAGGAAAGTTGTCAGCCTGTTTTTTTTTTTCTTTTCATTCATGCCCCCATACCAAAATTTATTGATTTTATGTTTTCTGAGGTGCACTTACAATGATTAGCAACATGTTTGCATAAAAAAAAATTAAAAAAAAACCTTTAGAAATGAATGGCTATTTTGTACACTGATTTAGTTCAAAACATAATAAACATATTTACCAGCCCATTTCATTAAATTAGTAATATTTGGTAAATAGTGTTATTTTTAGTCCAGTGATTCTGCTGTAGTAATTATTTTGTCTGTTTCTATAATGCTTCAGTAGGCGGGCTAAAGATACAATAATTAAGACATAGACATTGATCTATGTCTACGCAGTCACTCTTGTGCTGTTGTATTAATCTCTATTATGTAGTACAAACATACATGTAGAAAACGTGATTTTGCCAGTATGGTTTCAATAAAAGCTGTTTTTTGGTAGTTTTGAGATCTGAAACTTACATATTTTTATAGTACGGTAACCTCTTAAATTATATTTAACAATTATTTAAAAAACATACACATGTGGTTAAATTAAGTCACTGTATGTATGAATTGTATTTCATAAATATAGGATACAAATTAGCATAATGGCATTGACCCTATTTCTGGGTTTGTCTTTTTAAAACAAAGTAGTCTGATAATCTGTATGATAACCTGTTTTATTCATGTTGTTGCTTTCTTCGTTTTGCAGATTCTTTAGATTGTTACAGATGCCTGCCTGAGTATTGGCCCAATAATGAGAAGGACAAGTGTCTTCCTAAACCAGTGGAGTTTCTCTCCTGGAATGAGATCCTTGGGATTATACTGGCTGCTTTCTCTGTTGCTGGCTCTTTAGTAGCTTTGAGCATAACTTTAGTGTTCTACAAAAACAGGGCCTCTCCGATAGTAAAAGCCAACAACTCAGAGCTGAGCTTCCTATTGCTCTTCTCATTGACTCTGTGTTTCCTCTGTTCACTTACTTTTATTGGTAGGCCCACTGAGTGGTCCTGCATGTTGCGTCACACAGCATTTGGGATCACTTTTGTCCTCTGTATCTCATGTGTTCTAGGGAAAACAATAGTAGTGTTAATGGCCTTCAAAGCAACACTTCCAGGAAGTTATGCTATGAAATGGTTTGGTCCTCCTCAACAGAGACTCAGTGTTTTTGTTTTCACTCTAATACAAATACTTATATGTGTGCTTTGGTTAACGATATCCCCACCATTTCCTTACAATAATATGCAACACTACAAGGAAAAGATTATTCTAGAATGCAGTTTAGGTTCAGGTTTTGGTTTCTGGTCTGTACTGGGTTATATTGGCCTCCTAGCTTTTCTTTGCTTTGTTTTAGCTTTTCTTGCCCGCAAGCTGCCTGATAATTTCAATGAGGCTAAATTTATCACATTCAGTATGCTCATATTCTGTGCTGTATGGATCACATTTGTTCCAGCGTATGTCAGCTCTCCAGGGAAATTTACGGTAGCCGTCGAGATATTTGCCATTTTAGCTTCAAGCTTTGGTCTTATTCTCTGTATTTTTGCTCCTAAGTGTTTTATTATTGTCTTTAGGCCAGGCCAGAATACCAAAAAACACTTATTGGGTAAAATACCAACAAAATCCCTCTAAAACACACAACTCTCATTAGATATCACATGATTTTACTGTGTCAAGTCTCACACCACTGAAATTCAAGCTTTACATGTTTGTGCTGTATGCACAAATAAGTACAAATATTGTGAACATTTTGATATGTCTACTGTTTAAAAATATGTATGCATTGATAGTCTTTTATAGTCACACTTATTCGCCCAATAGAAGATATATATTCAAGTGTTCATTCAGCATATCTTTAAGTTCAAGACTATAAAAATAAGAACGTTTTTATTTAACATGGCTTTGTAATATATAAAAAAAACTTGTAATGTTGTACTAATTCAGTTTAATATTGTATTAAAATAACATGAAATATCAGATACTAAATTCATTCAGAAATGAATCACACTGTCACAGTCGTGGACTTTTGTGTTTCCTTTTTTTTTTCTCCTGCTTGAGTTCGTTTGACCTAGTTTTCCCTCGTGTCTGATTAGTTATCCCTCTCACCAGTTTATGTTAATTATCTTGTTAGTCTCCAGTCTTATTTAAGCCGTGTGTTTCTCCCCAGTGTTTGTCCGATCTCGTCGGTGTATGGTTGTGTTTGTCATTCTGTGGATTTATTAAAGACTCTTTGAACTATCATCGTCTTCATCATGCTTGTGGTTTACAACCTAGTTGTGACAGAAGACAGAAGGAGGGGCAACACATTGTTGAGAGGGAGGACAGTTTTTATTTTCCAAGATGGCCATAATCTGGATGACTATATTGAGGAGTTTATCATCACATGCCACCGTGCCAGCTGCTAAGATGCTGCTTGATGGAGGGATTTCGGTGTGGTCTGGATGACGACATCCACTTCGTCCTGCCCAGGGGAGATCCGCACTGGACCCTGAAAGATTACATCAGTTTTGCGCTGTGGGTGAATGGATCCACACTCACAGCAAATTAAGCAGATGTCGACTGTAACATCAGCATCCAGCCAGACCGCGCAGACGTCTCGCAGCCAGACCCAGAGCCCAGCCCACCATCACCCTGCTCCGTGGAGCTTCAGCCAGAGCCCACCACAGACAGAGAGCCAGAGCCAGCCGCGACCGACGAGCCATCGCTAAGAGGAGCGACAGAGCTGAGGTTCGCCCTGGAGCCAGAGCCTCATTCTACGTCTGACCAGGTGTGTGAGCTGGCAGCAAAACCCGCCACAGAGGATTACACGGGGAGGGGGGCAATCTGTCACAGTCATGGACTTTTGTGTTTCTTTTTTTGTTTTTTTTCTCCTGCCTGAGTTCAAAGGAAACCTAGTTTTCCCTCGTGTCTGATTAGTTATCGCTCTCACCTGTTTGTTAATTATCTCATTAGTCCCCAGTCTTATTTAAACCATCTGATTCTCCCCAGTGTTTGTCTGATCTCATCGGTGTATGGTTGTGTTTGTTGGTTTGCCACTCTGTGGATTTATTAAAGACTCTTTGACCTATCATCTTCATTGTGCGTGTGGTTTACAACCTAGTTGTGATGCACTATTTTTATCCAATTAACTGATACAAATATGGCATACATATTTCACTTAGAAATGTATAATATTTTCATGTATTTCAATGTAAATGCACAGACAGAAAAATACAATGTCCTAGAAGTTGGAAAAATGATTAATTAATTGAAAAGACATAAAAAGACACTCATTTATCTTAACAATATCTCTTGGCAGCAACATATCACATTTTCAGAAATGAATTAGTGACATGACATGTGACCTTAACTAAGGCAAATAATAAAGCTGGTGTTTTTTAACTTTATGAGTTTCTACAATACTCAATTGTGATTGGTCGGTTGTGACATTCGGAGGCATGTTATAGAGTTGTGCAGGTATGACATCAGAACCCAGAAGACTAATTTCCCTATGTAGTTTTGTAATGGGGGTTTTAAATGTATGAGTAAAATAAAGTCTGTGGTAACCATAACTCTTTTTTTTTTTTTTTTTTTCCTACAAAACTTTTACGTACTCATACCCCAAACTGTCTTGGCTAGTTACTTAATAGAAACATACATTTTCAAAACAACCGCTTTAAAAAATTGTGTTTTCAGTATGGGTGTGTGCAGTTTACGTTGTAGAACAAAATGCCAAAGTATTGCCAAGTTTACATTTACATTTAGTCATTTAGCAGACACTTTTATCCAAAGCAACTTACAAATGAGGACAATAGAAGCAATCCGAAACAACAAAAGGGCAATGACATGCAAGTCTATAACAAGTCTCAGTTAGCTTAACACAGTACACGTAGCAAGGTGTTTTTTTAATTATATAATAAATAAAAAGAAAACGGATAGAATAGAAAAAATAATAGAGCAAGCTAGTGTAAGAGGCCTTTTTTTGCTTTTGTTAACTGAATAATAAATAAAAAGAAAACAAATAGAATGCAAAAAGATTAGAAAAGCTAATGCTAGTTTTTTTTTTTTTAAGAATAGAATTAGAATAGAGAGTGCTAGAGTTAGAGGGTCAAATAAAGATGGAAGAGATGTGTTTTTAGCCGATACTTGAAGATGGCTAAGGACTCAGCTGCTCGGATTGAGTTGGGCAGGTCATTCCACCAGAAGGGAACAGTTAATGAAAAAGTCAGTGAAAGTGATTTTGTGCCTCTTAGGGATGGCACAATAAAGTGACGTTCACTTGCAGAACGCAAG
>NW_015658070.1:20888-26466 GCF_001515625.1 Sinocyclocheilus rhinocerous
GTTTCTTGAAGATGGTTAAGGACTCAGCTGCTGGGATTGAGTTGGGCAGGTCATTCCACCAGGAGGGAACATTTAATTTAAAAGTCAGTGAAAGTGATTTTGTGCCTCTTAGGGATGGCACAATAAAGTGACGTTCACTTGCAGAACACAAGCTTCTAGAGGGCATATAAGTCTGAAGTAATGAATTTAGGTAAAGGGGTGCAGAGCCAGTGGTGGTTTTGTAGGCAAATATTAATGCCTTGAATTTTATGCGAGCAGCAATTGGTAGCCAGTGCAAATTGATAAGAGGTGTGACGTTATAAAGTTATGTTTACCATTGGCTTTATTTTACTCATAAATTGAAAAACTCCATAGGAAAATCTGACATAGTGACACTATAAGAATATGGCAACTCTTTTCACTCTGCTGCATTATTTCCTTCCTTATTTTCATATTACCTTTGTATTCCGCTGTAACTAAACTGTAAAAAAATTATCGTGAATTTAACCGTAAAAGACTGTAAAAATGCTACAGTAAAAACCCGTTAAATGGTTAGCGGTAAGTTCCCCTACTATATACGGTGAAAAACTGCATTGGACATTACATGTAATTTTACGGTAGTATACCGTTTTTGGAAGTGGAAAAAGAACGTATAATTTACAGTGAATAGCCGTAAATTAACATTCCCAGAATTCCCTGCATTACATTTCAAATTTGATGTTTTTTGTTTGTTTGTTTGTTTTTGTTGTTGTTTAAATAACTATGTTTCTTCTTAGTTTTTTCTTATCAGTTTTGTACATTAGGGTTGTATGTTACATCTAATGTTGTTAACTTAATGTTTATTGCATTATTTCAGTTTCATGTGGATTACCCTGATTGTGTTTAATGTTTGTGTGAATGATACTGTTCACCTTCTATATATGTTAATATTTAAAAGCTGCTTGTGATAGGCTTTGGTTCATCATGTGACTCTCATCATCACCTGCTTTTGGTGGTTATTCGTGTATTACAAAGGTACAAAACAGATTTTAGTACTTCCCTGGACTCTGTTTGTCGTCCTCCTTCCGGTTCCGGGGGCGATCAATCACAACTTCACACTGTTTGGACTTTGTTTTCAGTTTGCACCATTTTCACTGTCTAGTTAGTTGTCATAGTTTCTGATTTGAGTTCTTCTTTAGATTCAGGTGTGTCTTGTTAATTATCCTCATTTTGTTTTGTGTATTTAAGTTCCTGTCTGTTCAGTTTGAGTTTGTCAGGTCTCGTCTATGTTACGTGTGTTATAAGCCTTCCCTCTGTCTGGATTTACTGTACCTTCTGTGGATGTTTTAAAGCGTTGTCATAGTTTCTGATTTGAGTTCTTCTTTAGATTCAGGTGTGTCTTGTTAATTATCCTCATTTTGTTTTGTGTATTTAAGTTCCTGTCTGTTCAGTTTGAGTTTGTCAGGTCTCGTCTATGTTACGTGTGTTATAAGCCTTCCCTCTGTCTGGATTTACTGTACCTTCTGTGGATGTTTTAAAGCCTATTTACCTTCATCATCATCTTTATGTGTGTTTAACTACACAGTATCCGTGACAGCAGGTAGCCATGTGATAAGTGGGACAATGTACATCCAGCTGGTTATAGCAGAATAAACCCATTAATTTATTCTGCGATAGCAACTGTTTCGATGTACAATATCCCTTATTTTTGCATAGTCCTGCTAGGAGCTGCATGATTAATTGTTAAAAGATTGCGATATCAATTCTAAATGTAAATCAATAAATGTCAAACACCCACATTGTTAGCTTCTGGTCTTCAGAAAGCATTCTGTGTGTGTGAAGTTGTCTATCTTTGGTGTTTTGTTTATGAGAGTGAAAGTAAAAGAAGTGAATGAATATGGCGAGCCATTGGCAGTTCAAAAAGTGTGTTTTTGTCCTTTGCCCTAGACATCTTACGAACAAGGACACTTATGATTTGTGTGTTGACTGCCTCTCGAGGAAACTGCATGTGTGCACTGTGAGCTGCTGTGTCCATGCTGTGTCCAAACATGTGTCCATATTTGATGAGAAAACTTGCCAGGCTAAGCACTTCCTGAAAATCCAAGCACAGACACGTTGGGGCCTGCATTTCTTTCTCGATCTCCATACCAATGTATCGAGATTGTGGAAAAGCTGTTCTCTTCCTGCCTATTGAGCCCACAGTTCATAACTACTGTTCCATCTTGGGTGTGAACAAGAACAGTTATGGGATGATGCTGCGTGTTGAAGAGACACTTGACATCTCTCACCTGACATTGTGTCACCCCTAAAGGACCCAATGCTGCCCACAAAGCCTGCCAAACTGCATCTACAATTGTGGGCAAGGCTTATATGGCAGCAGGTTGGGCCAGTGCATGCCTGCACACCATGGCAATTATGCAGGCATAGCAGGCTGACCTGCTAAAATACCTGGCTGAAGGCGAGGGGGTCGGGTCTGACAATATTAAAAAGCTCCATTGTGCCACAGACCCGGCTCTCCAGGCCAGCAAGGAGACGGCCCAGGCCATCGGTCCATGGCACCACTGACGGCAACGGACAAGCACCAATGTTTGGACCTCTTGTGATAAAGCTTTCCTCTTTGATACCCTGCTGTTGCCTTCTGGCCTCTTCAGCATCGCTATTAGTTTGGTCGTTGAGAGGTTTCAGGAGGCGAAAGGTCAATCAGCACCATTTTAGAGATTCTTCCCTTGCTGATTCAGGTCTCATGGAGCTGCTGCCAGGGAGCAGCCCCAGCCATCAGTCAGTAGATCTACATACAGGCTGATGAAGAGGAGGAAATAGATATGCAGAGTGTTATTCTCTCGAAGAAAGCTTCGTTAAAGAGGTCCTGACACCAGGCACAGGTCTCTGAGAGCGGTCCCTTCCTGGGGGAAGTGGTTGGAATTTGCTCCTCTGCGGACCACATTGGAACACATCTTCGGAACACATGGGTTTCAAGCAAACACTAATCGCAGTATCTGCCCAAAGTCATTGTGGCCTTGCAGAGTTTGATCCCTCAGACGTGGCCTGTAGAGAAATTTGTTTGGGATTCCCCTGCCAGTCAGCCACTTCAGGGCAACAAACCCAGTATTTGCAAAGCACCCGAAGTCAGTCTTGAGAGCCTCTCCCCCTTAGTAGATTACGTAGAAGCATGGCAACTTTGAACCAAAGTATTTCAGTGGGTATGGTGGAAAGAGGCTACAGAATCCAGTTCACCCAAGTTCAACGGGGTGGTTTTGACAGAAATCATCCCGAGAAAGGTTGGGTGATGGAACAGAAACTACAGTCCCTCTTATCGAAGGAGGCCAATGAATGTGTTCTTCCTTTCCGAGAGGTAGTCCAGGTTCTACAGTGGTACTTCATAATTCTGAAGAAGGATGTGGATTGGGGGTTGCATCCTTTGACCATTGGCATCTGAAACGGTCTCTGAGGAGATTTAGGTTCAAGATGCTAACAATCCCTTTAATCGTGAGTCAAATCAAGTCCAAGGACTGGTTTGTAATAATAGATGAACATATGTATACTTTCACATATCCATCCTTCCTCAACACAGCTGGTTCCTGAGGTTTGCTTTGGGAGGTGAAATGTACCGATGTCAGGTTCTGTCCCCTCTCACCTTTATGAAATGCATGGATGCAGTACTAGCTCATTTGAGACTCTAGGGTATTCATGTTCTCAATTACATAGACAACTGGTTGATTTTAGTCAAGTCACAAGAGGTGGTAGTTCGGCATCGAGATGTCATCTTTGGTCACATAAGTTGCTTGGGGTTGAGGCTCAAAACCAAGAAGAGCGTGTTGTATCCCCTGCAGAATACTTTGTTTTTTGGGGATGGTGTGGGACTCGACTATGACGTGGGCACAATTGTCTCCTGCTCGTATCATGTCCATCCTGGTGACAGTGTCCGGGATCAAGCTAGGCTAGGCCATCACTGTGAAACACTTTCAGAGGATGTCTGGACTCATGGCAGCTGTGTCCAACATGATACCTTTTGGATTGCTGTACATGAGACCCCCTGCAGTGGTGGCTCAGGACCCGAGGGGAAACCCATTCAGTATGACCAGGGTTAGGTGCAGATGTCTTCATTCCCTGGCCATATGGAAGAAACTGTGGTTTCTGTCCCAAAGTCCTGTGTTGGGGGACGAAATGTCATCACAAAACAGTGGTGACTGATGCATCCCTCACAGGCTGGGGAGTGGTCATGGATGGCTGCTTCACATGGGGCCTGTGGAGAGAAAATCATCTCTTGTGGCACATAAACTGCCTAGAGATGATAGCTGTGCTTCTTGCCCTGAGGCACTTCCTCCCAGACCTCAGGGGCCACCATGTTCTAGTACAAACAAACGACATGTTGGTGGTCTTCAATACATATCACCAGGGGGTTCTAAGTCACACCGTCTGTGCAGACCGGCTCATCAGGTCCTCCTGTGGTCCCATTGGGGCTGGAACCCATGGTACAGGTGTGGCAGAGGCTGCGCCTGTATGCCTTTTCCCTGATTACTGTGCTCCCAGGAGTGCTAGAGAGGGTCCGTAGGGATGGGGTCAGTCTACTCTTGGTAGCACTATTATGGATGGCACGAGTTTGGTTCTCAGACCTCATAGCACTCCTAGTGGGCCCTCTATGGGAGATTCCAGTGAGGAGGGACCTTCTCTCACAAGTCGGGGGCATGATACACTACCCTCGGGCAAAGCTGTGAAAAGCAATGGGTCTGGCCCCTGAGGGGATCAGCTCCTAAACTCTGGTCTCTTGGCTGAGGTCGTAGAGACCATTTTAAACTCTCTTTAAGCCCACCAAGAGGGAATCAAATGGAGGATTTTCACCTCCTGGTGCAGAGAACTTAAGCTGGCAGTTAACTGCCCAGTGGCTTCAGTGTTAGAATTCCTCCTGGAGTTCATATGGAGTTGTGCCTGGACAAGCTTCACACCAGGGCAGGCATTAATCATTTGGTCACAGTGGGTATTTCGTTCCCCAAAGTGTTGTCATTGATGCTTCCCTTTGCCTTAATCCTATTAGAAGCTAACAATGTTTAGTGATGACTTACATTTGTAGCATCCGCGTATACCCCCACATTTCGTCACGCCGCAACACCAAACAAGATTGACTAGTTTCACACATGCTTTACACGCTGCCACAATGAAGGCTTCCCCAAAGTGTCATCAATGACTACGTTTACATGGACATCAGTAATCTAATTATTTACCTTATTCTGAATAAGACAATATTATGATTAAGGTGTTTACATGAGTTGCTTAATGAATATTCCTTTCATGTTCCCGTTTTACATGTTATAGTACATATATCGATTATAATGGCACATCTTTACGTCACCAAGCAACACCATCCGACATCCCCCCCAGAATTTCACATATAAACGTATAGTTTGTGTTCGTTATGATGCCATATACAGTTTTGGGTGTTTCATTTTTAATTTGCTGAAAGCTTCAAGTGCCGTTAATTATTTGTCATGCTATACGTGCAAACAGATGACGGCGGTGTTGAAGCCATGCTCTTTTGTTTGCCGTCAAACGGTTGACCACTGCCGTGTGTGTATCCTGTTGCAAAATGCGGCGAAAAGTCCTACACAACGGTAATAATGTGATT
>NW_015658070.1:26562-30878 GCF_001515625.1 Sinocyclocheilus rhinocerous
TCTTCGTTATGATGCCATATACAGTTTTGGGTGTTTCATTTTTAATTTACTGAAATCTTCAAGTGCAGTTAATTATTTGTACGTGCATACGTGTTGAAGCTCTTTTATTTGCCGTCAAACGGTTGACCACTGCCGTGTGTGTATCCTGTCGCAAAATGCGGCGAAAAGTCCTACACGACGGTAATAGTGTGATTAAGGTATGTACATGTCTATACTACACTTCAATAATGTGACTAAAATAGGAATACTCCACGTCTTAATTCGATTTCTGTTTACTTCGAATATGACTTTAGCTGGATTAAGGTAATCAAAAATCTCTGTTTACATGGTATATTCTTAATCAGAGTATTGTCTTAATCGTGTTAAAATCGGATTATTTTTGTCCATGTAAACATACTCATTGACGCAGCATCTCTTCCCCCTTTCCCTCTTACGGCATCAGTAAAAGCAGATTATTAGAAAGTGAAAATTTACTTTTTTTTTTGAAAATTAAGAATACTTGAGCAGACATACAGAGCTAGGGGGCGGACTGGCCATCTGGACTTTCTGGAGAAATCCAGAATGGCCGGCGGCCTGGCTGCACTGTAAAAAAAATAAATTGTGTAAAATACCAGCAGCTGTGGTTGCCAGAATTTCACCGTAAAATATATGGTGACAACGCGTAACACTTTACAGAATGCTTTTTGGAAACTGTAAATTTTACAGTTGAGAATTGTTTGTTGTTTACAGTACATTACTCTTAAATAAAACAAATATAATGTAAACCTGTTTACAGTAATTTACTTTAAAAATAGCAGCTGTAAATGTAAACTTGTTTTACGGTAAACTTCTTTAACAAATAACAAATATACTTTAAACCTATGTACTGTCTATATCCGTAATTAATACAATACCACTGTATGAAATATTATAGTATTTTATTGTAAAGTTCAATTTTACAGAAAATTACTGGCAGCTGTGGTTGCCAGAATTTCACAGCAAAAAATACAGTACAACACAAGGCATTACAGTAAGTTGCCATAGATTTTAAATTCAACAGTCAGTCAGGTTATCGTAAATTTCTAAATGAACTATTAAATACCACCCACTGTAAATCAAGGCACAGACTATCATTAATAGACTTTAAAGAAACTGTTTTTTTACATACAGACACTGTTATAATAGTTTGAGCTGATACAATAACTTGTCCAGTATACTCACAAAGACGTGTTGATCTTGGAAAAACTGCATGTGTACATAATAAATTAAGGATAACCAATGGTGGAATAAACATCAATCAGAGCCACTTGCTCTGGTTGAACAATAGTAATAAGTCCACTCTTGACTGAAGACATGGCACTGAGTCGGTTCGAGAAACTGGAAACGTTAAGTTTGCATTGTCACAAGTACTACCTGAAGACTCACATGTTGTCACTGTGGACCAGCATGATCTCTCTGCAGGAAACAGACACAAAGACAAGTTAGATTGATACAGTCCATGAGCATTATGCCTACAAAGAGATAAGTCTTCTTTTGTTAAACTGAATTCCAATGAACTACACAAAAGCAAGCAACACTCTGGCCACTCTGACAATCAATAGAGTATCAGGGCAAAAGATTGAAAGACACATCTCAGCACCTAGCTAATCACAAGCATTTGTTTCACATCTGTCAGCTTGCAGCCTAAATACACAGTTGCCTCCACTCAAGCAATCCGACAATCATATTTGTTACAAATCATCAGATGAGACCAGTTGCTAGCCAAATACATAAAGGTGGTGAAAATTTACTGAACTATACCACTACTTACCAATAATTATCCTTGAGACTGGTGTCTGAATTACTGGCTCCAGACTTTACTGAAGAGAGGTGCGACAGAGTCTCTTTCAGACAGGTAACAATGTTCTGAAAACTGGAATTTTGAGCAGGTGGTGTCATTGTTTCTTCTTGAAGAATCACAAATTGCCAACAGATTGTGCTTTGACATGATCCTCTCTGCAAGCAAAACAAAAAACAAGAAAAAAATTATCACAGTAATAATTAGAGATGCACCAACTGACCGGCTAGGGACCGGAATCAGACAATTTTCAGCGTGGACTCGGTCAACCTCAGACTGGACCGGTGATCGGCCAGTCAGTCTCACGTTGTTCCCTTGATTTACTAAATAATGCACACAATGTTTCCTCATGATAAACATCACCCACTGTTGTAAACACGCAACTGCGTGCTTGACCCGCAACAACAACATGAGACTGAGCAAATATAATCTGGAAGATATGAAAAGATTGTGATTGCAATGAAAGATTGAAAATTGTAGTACTGCAATTTTATCCATATCAATGACAATAGAGTTACAATAGATGAGCAAGTGACCAAAAGGTAACATGTATGACCTGACAATTATTGATGCAGGGCAGTTTTTAGTTTAAATCTTATAAATCAAGTGTACTCAGTGAAGCTCGGTGCTGATAAAGCTTATAAAAAAATTAGAGACTTGGCCATTCCCCATTTCTGCAAAGTTGGCAGCACTGAATTTTACAGCCATGCCATGTTAAAGGCAGAGTAAGTGATTTTTCAAAAACACTTTAGAAAACTGATTCGGGCCGAGGTTTTATGTAAATAAATGATTTAGTAGTACTTAAAAATTGTTATAAGGAAGTCATTAATGTATGCTGAATAGTACAACTTACCGTTGTTTATACTCTAATCCAAAAGGAGACTTGCAGGAAAAAGAGATTGATGAGGGACCATGTCACGTACAACCTCTTGTAGACATAAGAAAGAGGAGATAAAAGAAAATACATTATCCTAAATAATACAAATTTGTTTCAAGCATGTCTTTCAATCTTCTAAATCAGGGCTTGAATTTCGGCGTGGGATTGCGAGGATTGTTCATAATTCTACTGATTCCCGCAGTTTCCACGCGTGTAACGCGGGAAATTCCCGCAAATATTTCAACGTGAAAGACACTCGCGACAGATGACAGAATGTATAATTTGCACATGCTTTTGAGTCTTACAATTTTAAACATTCAAGTGCTCAATTCAGTACTTGCGCGCTCTGTGACTGTGAGACCCTTTCTGTGAGCCGCACACCCAAAGCGCGCGCACATAGAGACGCATCTGAGAGCGCACGCCTTATTGCGCGTAAACGGCCAAATACATACAAAAAATATGTCAAAGTGCCCGTCTTGATGAGTATTCATGTTGTAGGATCTCTGTTTTTGAACGGACCCACTTACACTTTTGAGTCACACATGAAACAATCACATTCCATTGAGACAAACTGAGGCACCCCTATGCAACCAGCTGCGAGGAAACAAAACTTATGTGTAACAGTTTGATCCGTGCATGATGTCTTAAAGAGACAGCAACCTAAATAAACCTGCTGCTTTCTGTCATTAATGTTTATTTATACATTGAAGACTAACCAGTGTTATTTTAAAGTTAATAGATTATTCTGTTGCTGTGGTATTTCTGTACCTGAATATTACTGTTAAACCTACCTGAATAGATAGCGTCCATTTTCAAATAAATATTGATTCCAGCTTTGAAATGGCATTTGTTTCATATAGAATGGTCACTTCAGAGCAAAATGAGCCCTCCCAGTCTCTCTCCTTCAATCACAGGCGATGTTATAACCCAGAACAGAGACGGAGTCGCTGACAGGTTTAGCGAGGTGCCAATCTGCGCAGCGCAGTTTTTGGGTGTTTGAAGCCAGCCAATGCCTAGCCAGCAAAGTTTTGATGGATGGAAGTGTTAGCCAACCACAAGGACGTTTACAGTGATTGACAGTTTGCACATTTGACGTAAGTAGGTTTGAAGAATAGCCGTGCACAAAGTTAGTGTGTGTTCGTGTGCTCTCTTCGTTACGCACGCTGCTTACACAGAATGGCGTTGCGGCGCTACACGGAGTGTTTATCCGTGAGCGGATTTTCTCCGAAGCTTACATCTGAATCTCTCCAGAGGTGGGGGCAAGTCACACATGTTCAAGTCTCAAGCAAGTCTCAAGTCCCTACCATCAAGTCTCAAGAGTCATGAAGGTCAAATCAAGTCAAGTCTCAAGTCACTGGATCTCAAGTCCAAGTCAAGTCAAGTCATTTTCTTTATTTAGTCAAGCAAGTCACAACTCCTTACATTTGCGACTCGAGTCAGACTCGAGTCAAGTCATGTGACTCGAGTCCCCCACCTCTGAATCTCTCCATCATGGCACATCGACTTTGGAAGAGTTTGTGTGGTGTTTGAAAGTGTTTTGGAGGGCGTGATGTGAAGCAGTGGCGAAGAGCAGCAGAAAGACCCGGAGAGATGCATGACAGGCAGGGATAGCATTAGCACGTA
>NW_015658070.1:30923-33734 GCF_001515625.1 Sinocyclocheilus rhinocerous
GTGTGTATGTATGAGTATTGAGTGTGTTTGTGCGTGTGTATGTATTGAGTGTGTGTACGAGTATTATGTATGTATATTTGTGTGTGTGTGTATACAACATGTAAACACAGTGTTGCAAGTTTGTTTACATGCTCTCTCTCCCTTTCCTGTGTTTCAGTGACTGGTATCCAGTTGGTCAGAGAACAAACCTTTTTAGTGACTGCCTTGAGTGTCTTCCTACACTGTAAATACTGTAAATAGTTGCTTTAGTTTTTCAGTAACTGGATATTCATAATAATTAGCAGAGAAAAAAATTACAATTACAAATGTAAAAAAAATATATTTTGTGTGTTTATTAGCTCTAAAATTATCACTGGTCAAATCTGTTTTGGTTTACTGTTTTCATTATTAGAATTGTTCAAAATAAATACTGTTTAGTTAATGTTCAAATGTTGTTCTGAAATAGTTTTGTGTTTGTGTGTGGTTTCATGGGTAGATGAGTTCTGAATTGATATACATATAGCCTATGTAGTATATGTAGTATGCAGTGCCATATGGAGTCTCTAAATAGCCTTTTTGAAAGGATTCCTAGACTTTTCTTGAAAAAGAGCTACAGACATTTTTATTTGGGTATGTCGTTTTTCAGAAAATGCTCAAAAATAGGGGCGCACAGTAAGTGGTTAAAAGCCAAAATTAAACACATATTACATTATATGCAGGTAGTTTAATCAAGAAATATGCAAGTAAAGTTGGTCTTTCCCTCAATTCTTTTTCGACCAAACTGAAAAAACGCAGCCTCTAACAAAAATTAACAAAATATTCTGTTACATTGGCCTCAAGTAATCATTAGACATTAGTAACTTTTACCAAAATGTGGAATAATCCAGTTTGTCAATTTAACAGAACCAAAAACAATGCTTATTAAAACAGTAACGTTAAACCAAAACCTCAAAGAATACTTTTTCTGTTAGTGGTTAACAGAACAGTAGGTATAGTAAAGTGGATACTGTTCCATACAACTAGTGCTGTTTAAGTGTTATGTCGTAACACTTTACATATTTAACATGTCTCTCTCCACTCATGATCAGAGAGATCAGCGATGAGGGTGAGGACTCTTGGATTCACTGACAGTTGCTTCTTGTTTTTCTTCGTTTCCACTTTTGTGCCCTTCTCAGGATTGATGTTGAAGAAACACCTTTCTGAATGCAAGAATTCAAAATCAACCACTAGATAAAGTAATTTGTTCTAAAAGAGAGAAAAAAAATACCTCTGAAGGAACTCAAGTGTGGAGCCCAGACCCACAGGATAGTGGATATTGAGGCAGTAATAGCTTGCAAACATCATGCAGACAGCAGTGATGAAGGTGGGGATACTGGTCGTTCACAATTATTTGGTCTACACTCAGCATGAATTGCTTTGCAGCATAGCATGATGTTCCTGCAAGAAGATATATTAAGAAAATAACTTCACACCAGCCAATATATAATGTATATATATATGTTTTTTTTTTTTCTTTTTCTTACATGAGCACAAGCTCCTTCAGTAAAACAGATGAACTTACCACATACAATGACACATGGTGTCACAGGCAAGCTTTCCACTTGTACTTATTTTGCCGTACAGGTTTCTTCAACATAGTAGAAGATGTTCTCCTCTTTTTCTTTAAAATAGGAGAGTAGGAGGAGCACCAGATCCTTAACATCTTCTGAGCAGCCCTCCAACTGTCCTCTCAACATTTTTGACTTTGTGTTACAGCCTGCAAAACTTGTTTGCTCTTGTCTGCACAAACGCCTCTCATGAAGTCCAGAACCCGTTTTCCTTTTTTCTCCACATTACTGAGGAAGGTCTCTTTTAGTGATACACCAGTAAGGTCATGAAAGTGAACCATCATGCCAATCTCCTTAAACAAAAAGGCCACTCTTCCATGAGTGACTGCAGATCTGTTCCATTGATTATTGCTTTACGCTGGGAGAAGTAGGTGTACTTCATAAGAGTCTTTACCTCCTCTGGACTGAAGGTTGCCTGTTCACTGAGCTCCTTCAATTTTTCTTTTTTCTTCTGTTGACTTTCCAGTGTCTCACTCACTGGCATGAATTTCATGTCCCACTGTATGCAGCCATATGTGTCCTGAACAGCTGCCCTTCGTTCAGCTGGGATTTCATCTGTATCATACTCATCTGACACTCGTTTGCGCTTTAGTATCCGTGGTACTGAAGAACGCTTTACATTTTCAATTCGAGCTTGTAACTGTTTGACCAGTGAGTGATATCCTGGTCCTATCACATCACCTTCTATAACACCTTGCAGTGACTGCGGATACTTTCCAACCATTTTCTTGGCAACTTCTGTCGAGGCTTGTCTATTGGGAGAAGCACAGGCATGCATCATCTCAGAAGCAACAATCCTGATCATTTCTCTACGCAACCATGGGCTTGGCCTTTTCCCTCTCTCCAAACACTGCATCAAGGCTTCAGGAAGCTTCTCCCATGGAACCTGGAAGCTGTCAACCCAATCTGCAGCAGTAATTAGGTGGCTGAGTGAGGCTGTGGGTGAGGGAGAGAGTGAGATTGAGGAGCATGCTGAGGATGCTGGAGAGGTTAATGTTGACTGGCCATGGAATTCCATGGTCTGTGCTCTAAAATTTGCGGGCTGGTCCACACAGATTACTTTACTTTACTTTACTTTTAGTCATTTAGCAGACACTTTTATCCAAAGCGACTTACAAATAAGAAAAAGTAATTAAAATGAAGAATTGTTAAATAAATTATTTTTATTTTCTTTGCGCTCAAAAAGTATTCTCGTAGCTTCACAAAACTGAAGTTGAGCCACTGA
>NW_015658070.1:33781-43245 GCF_001515625.1 Sinocyclocheilus rhinocerous
CCCGAGTTACGTCTTCCGCCATTTTAGAGTATCAAAACACATACGCTCACTTTCTCCTAAGCATAAACAATGCTGATTGCGGTCATGCGCGTGCTTTCTCCTCCGAACGTAAACAACGCTGATTACGTTGATTACGCTCTTGGGTACTCTCCAAAATGGCGGAAGACGTAACTCGGGGGGAGAAGAATTGTTAAATAAATTATTTTTATTTTCTATATCTTAATTCGTGTTCCGAAGATGAACGAAGGTCTTACGGGTTTGGAACAACATGAGGGTAAATAATGACAGAATTTTCATTTTGGGGTGAACTAACCCTTTAATGTTGCACTCACCACTTGCATGCAGATCAAGCTGCACAGTTCACGTGACCCTCAGAAGCGGGAAGGTGCTTCTCTTCATGTTGTGCGCGGCTGCGTGGGGCCGGGTGTGTGTATATGTTTAGCGGTTCGTTAATAGATGGTCTTCTTGGTTTTTCATGCTTTTGATAAATATGTCTCAATGCCACTTACTAGCACACTATTATAATATAATAAATAACATATAATTATAATATATAAAATACTATTATAATACAATAAATAATAAATAACCACACAAATTTTCATAATTTTCTTTTAGAACGTGCAAGATACATGATAGGTCTAAGCCCTTTTTTCGCTTGTTGTTGCTTTTCTTTTTTGTGTCATTTGCTTATTCTATTCAATTGTAATGCATAGTCTATATGTAGTTGTGATCATTAGCATTATGAATTTATTAATAATACATTAAGTATTATTAGTAATATGGAAAATCACTATTTTAATATAAAATACAAGATATCTGTATTCTTAAAACCATGTGGACAGTGCAAACATAACAGTCATAGGAAAATAACACACACACACACACACACACACACACAAAACACATAGAAAACCCAAACAGCAAGCATGGGCAACCACACATAATTCCTGACTATGCTTTGGTTAATCAAGAAATTAATCTTTTTGTTCTTTATTTTGTTTTGTATTGCATTTAGCATTACCTATCAGATTAGACCCCTATTTAAAAGAACATTACACAAAAGTACTGTAAATTACAGTCTATCTAAACATGTTTTACCATACAATAGACGTTTTAAACAAACATATACCATTTGTTTAACTTCTTGTTACTGTAGAATTTAAGGTATGTGTTCGGTGAATTTTGAAAGGTTTTATATTGTAAACTTTATAGTACACATCAACAAAATGTGCAATTTACACAGAATAATACCTTTGATTTTAGGGTAATTACTTGCTTGTGTAGTTATGGTATTTTCCCATTAATAAAAAAAAAATTCATATTTTCACAGTAAGAATGTGTTTTTTACATATTAGGAGACTAAAAATTACATGTATGTACCGTTTCTTAATTTACAGTAATTTAATGTATGAAATACAGCGAAAGTTGTTTTGGTTTAAACAGTCTTTTACTGTTGCTATTTTACAGTTATTTACTGTAGTTTTCACTGACATTTTTTACAGTGTGTTTCATCATCAAAGAAAAAGTGTCAGATTAAGTGATGTTGAAGACCGACAAAAAGGGGTGCTAATGCAATCTATTTTTTGTTTATAGTAAAACTAAACTGATGCAAAGGAGAGTGGGCTCGTGATGGCAGGCAAAAAAACATTAAGATAAAGGCGGTTCAGAGAAGCAAAAAGAAAAAAAAAGCGAACATCAGGTTACCTTTGCCAGCCTCTCTCACAGAGCATGTACTGTAGCCTATGAGCGCTATAGTAAAATCTTAGGACACCCCTAGTCCGAATGTCCACTGCTATTTATCACTCTGCATTTTCTGACGTGAATATTCCATTAATTCGTAACGAGACAGCAGCGATTCTACAACGGGTTACATTTGAAAGCTATTGAGTTAGAAAATAGAGTAAATGAAGTAGCCTATAAGGTGATTGCTCCGATTAACATGAGACACATTCACACACAGACAGACAGACATATGAATACTCAAATTGAAGAATTCTGTTGTTTCAGGTTTCTAGATTCTAGGTTTATGTTTATTATGTCACACACATTTTTGTGTTCTGCTCTTTTTATGTAGATTTCAAGTATTTTAGTTCATACAATAATACATTTATTTCAATCCCCTGCTAAAAAAAATAGAATCCATCAATAGAGTTTGTAATGGTTTTACTGGTTATAATGGAAATTGTATTGTTTTGAATGGAAACTGTAATGGACCATGTTGGTCTCTACTGGTAATTGGTCGCCTATTATTTGTGGCTTTTGTTAAAATTACTAAATCCTAATAGAACATGTCCCAAAACACACTACATGAAACCATTATTTAATTGTTTTAATGGTTAAAAGTTGATGGTTTGTAATGATATTTGTAGTGGAAACCATTAGAATTTATGTGATGGTTTCTATTTTTTTTTTTCAGCAGGGTCAGCGTGGGTTTTGTGATGTTATTTGCCATAAATGTGATACATTTGTAACGTCTGCTTAGGATCATTGAGGGTCATGGGGGCTTTTTGTCTCAGAGACCCTTTCAGCCTTTTGACATTTGCATATAAATTACAGTCCTGGCCCCAGATTCTACATTTATATGGGTGCTAAATTACCAATGGTCCCCCCCATTATCAATTAGAGGCTAACCAGATCAACTCTCTGGTCTCCCCATCAACTTCAAACACATTCCAATGTCCTAAGAAACAGTCAGCCACAGTACCTGGCACCAGATGTCTGATGGCCAGCGAACTACCCCCCATGCTGGCAATACACATAACACACACACATAAAGACATTTTCTTTATTTAGACTATAATTAATCAGTTACAATTGTATCTTTTATAGACCAATTATAGGATTGTAAACATCCGGGATGTGCGCGCATCATGGTTGCAGAAAACCCACCTTTACGGCTAGAGAATTACACGGATACGGTACAAAATAGTTAGATTTAAAAAGATTATAGATTATTTTGATTAGATGTTATTTTCAAAATGTTCTCCGCATATTACAATAACTTGTCACCCAGCGATAAACACTGTTATTCAACGAAATTGACGTTAGTGAGTGGGATACGTCTTACAGATCCGTTTGTCATACCACCTTGTCAATGGGTAAACGATTAAGCGAAATGGCCAAGCATCCAGTGGCCAGAGATATATAATTACCTGATCGACACTCCAAGTGTATATACCAGGGAGAAGTTAAAAGCGTACAAGTCTCTTGATGCGTACAACTTTGTTCTGTGTGGTCATGTCCAAGACATACAATTTCATGATTATCAAGTTCAAAACTTCGTAGTTCTGAAGACGGAGGTCCTGCCTAGCCAAAGACAGGGAAAGAAGATGGACTTGTACAAGGCCTGGGTTATCGACAACAAGACAAGCAACTGTATTCTTACTGCGAACTGCACCTGTATGGCTGGGTATGTAACCAAAATGTACTATCTTAAATTGTCATTATTTTTATTCAGTGTCAGCAATTTAATCAAACAAAATTTAACTGCTTATTTGCTGAAATCATACAACTGTTGTTATATGTATAGCCTAAAGCACAATTTAAACCAATGTGTTTCATACATTATACCACTTTGTGCAGGTTAGGATCATGCTGCAGCCTTGCAGCTGCACTTATGTTTAAAGTTGAGCTGTGTGTCAGGATAGGAAAGACAGAGAAGTGTTGTACTTCAGGGACAAATATGTGGATCCAGCCATCCAAGAGAGAGGTGAAACCAGCCAGACTAAGAGAGATCAGCTTCAGAAAGGCTAAGAGGACAGACACCCAACTGCAGCCAGTCAGAGTAAAGCGTAGAAAGAACAATGTAAAAGGTAGAAACAATCTGAATGTAGACGAGATCAGGTCATGTACATATAACAAGCAGGTATTAATTATATTTTTATAACCTGTCTTTTTTCAGAACTGACAGATGAAGGCATGGCAGAACTAAAAGTACTGGCACCAAACGCAGCTGTGCTCACTAGCATGGACTACTTCAGTGACACAGATTCCGCATCAGAATCTGACACGGAGACCGGAGACCGGCCAGAGCCACCGGTAGCTCTGTATGATGACAATCTGAGATGCCTCTGCCAAAATGAACTACAAGAGAGGAGTGAAGAGACTTTTGAGAGACTGGGGAAGGAGTTAACTAATGAGCAGTGTGTAAACCTTGAGCTTACGACTAAAAATCAGGCCCACTCTCAGGCCTGGCACACACACAGAACTGGAAAGATAACAAGCACAACCCTACATTGTGTATGTACTGTAGTAACCGAGAGCGCTAAAACAAACCTTGTAAAACAGGTAATGCACTACAACAAACAAGATTTGTCCCATGTCCCAGCAGTACTTTGGGGAAGAGATATGGAGGACACAGCCAGAAGACAATACACAGAAATAATGAAAGCACAACATCAAAACTTTGACGTGGAGCTATGCGGTCTTGTTGTGCGGTCAGACAAACCACAACTTGGGGCATCGCCGGATGGAATAGCAAACTGTACCTGCTGTGGGAAAGCAACTATAGAGATTAAGTGCCCCTACAAATATCGTGATGGTCTGACAGGGAGTAGTGAGGACACACAGTTCTGCTTAGACAAAACACTACAACTAAAGAAGAATCATGAATACTACCATCAAGTTCAGCTCCACATGTTTGTATGCAACACCCAGTACCACTTTGTGCAGGTTAGGATCATGCTGCAGCCTTGCAGCTGCACTTATGTTTAAAGTTGAGCTGTGTGTCAGGATAGGAAAGACAGAGAAGTGTTGTACTTCAGGGACAAATATGTGGATCCAGCCATCCAAGAGAGAGGTGAAACCAGCCAGACTGAGAGAGATCAGCTTCAGAAAGGCTAAGAGGACAGACACCCAACTGCAGCCAGTCAGAGTAAAGCGTAGAAAGAACAATATAAAAGGTAGAAACAATCTGAATGTAGACGAGATTAGGTCATGTACATATAACAAGCAGGTATTAAATATATTTTTATAACCTGTCTTTTTTCCTTAATTGACTTTTTAGTTGCAATATTGTATAAATAAAGCTTCTGAGGGTGTATTAACACGGGCTGTTCCAAGGTGTTTACACATTGGAACACCTGTAGAAATGTGTTTTTGCATCAACTTTCAAGGCTTTGTTTACTTCCATTGCTGCAGAATACCTTGGAGTTGTTAATTCATTACTTTATCCCTGAAAATTGTATATCTCTGAAAATTGCATTATTTCTGAGTTTTGCTGATCTAAACTTTGTCTTTACCTTCTTTGATTATTCTGAAGCAATGGAAGTAAATGAAGCCTTGAAATGCTGATTATGCTGAATAAATAAGCTTTCCATTGATGTATGGTTTGTTAGGATAGGACAATATTTGGCCGAGATACAACTATTTGAAAATCTGGAATCTGAGCGTGCAAAGAAATAAAACAAATATTGAGAAAATTGCCTTTGAAGTTGTCGAAATGAAGTCCTTTGCAATGCATATTACTAATCAAAAATTAAGTTTTAATATATTCAAGGTAGGAAATAAAAAAAATATCTTCATGGAACATGATCTTTACTTAATACCCTAATGATTTTTGGCATAAAAGAAAAATCGATAATTTTGACCCATACAATGTATTTTTGGCTATTGCTACGAATATACCCCAGCGACTTAAGACTGCTTTTGTGGTCCAGGGTCATATATGTAACCAGCTTTGATTGGAATTTGTATTAAAATAAGTTATCTAACATTTATTTTATTGTGTATTCAGAACTGACAGATGAAGACATGGCAGAACCAAAAGTACTGGCACCAAACGCAGCTGTGCTCACTAGCATGGACTACTTCAGTGACACAGATTCCGCATCAGAATCTGACACGGAGACCGGAGACCTGCCAGAGCCACTGGTAGCTCTGTAAGATGAAAACCTGAGATGCCTCTGCCAAAATGAACTACAAGAGAGGAGTGAAGAGACTTTTGAGAGACTGGGGAAGGAGTTAACTAATGAGCACTGTGTAAACCTTGAGCTTATGACTAAAAATCAGGCCCACTCTCAGGCCTGGCACACACACAGAACTGGAAAGATAACAAGCACAACCCTACATCGTGTATGTACTGTAGTAACCGAGAGCGCTAAAACAAACCTTGTAAAACAGGTAATGCACTACAACAAACAAGATTTGTCCCATGTCCCAGCAGTACTTTGGGGAAGAGATATGGAGGACACAGCCAGAAGACAATACACAGAAATAATGAAAGCACAACATCAAAACTTTGACGTGGAGCTCTGTGGTCTTGTTGTGCGGCCAGACAAACCACATCTTGGGGCATCGCCAGATGGAATAGCAAACTGTACCTGCTGTGGGAAAGCAACTGTAGAGATTAAGTGCCCCTACAAATACCGTGATGGTCTGACAGGGAGTAGTGAGGACACACAGTTCTGCTTAGACAAAACACTACAACTAAAGAAGAATCATGAATACTACCATCAAGTTCAGCTCCACATGTTTGTACGCAACACCCAGTACTGCGACTTCGTGGTTTGGACAAAGCAAGATGTTACTATCAACCGCATCAGCAGAGATGAAGAAATGCTACAAGCAGTCCTGTCTAAAGCTGAAGTGTTCTTCAAACAGAGTGTTTTGCCTGAGCTGTTAACGCGCAGCATGAATCCACTGATGCATGCACCTACAGTCTGCTCACACTGTCAAGGGCCAGACTTTGGGATGATGATTGACTGTGCAAAGTGCAAGAACCATTTCCACTACACATGTGCCAGAGTAAGAAGAAAGGTTGTGGATTGGTATTGTGAACAATGCAAAAAAAGTCAGAATGAAATGTACTTCAAAGCAAATTATTTAATACAGTACTAGTATTTTACAGTAAAACACTTGAATGTGCAATAAATTGTGTATTACAATAAACAGTTGCATGAAAAATTAATCTAAATCAAGCTATCTTTTTGGGACTATACATTTACAAAGGTTTGTTAATGCTCCACACACAATTACTATATCATTTAAGAGGTCAACCTGTGTGAGTGGAATATCAGTTGTCAGAATTTTGAAAATTTTCCATCTACCTATTACTCTTTCAATGTGTATTCTCACATTAGACAAACGCCTTGATACGTCCACTTTTTGAGCAGAGAGCTGCTTCCTACCTTTGGTAAAGTGTGGGATCCTAAGGGTGGCACCACGTGTGGCAAGCTCATCTCTGATGGTAAAACCACAATCTGCTAGTATCTCATCATTATGCTCTAGGAGGTCATAAAATCAAGACTCAGCTGTAATTTGTTTATCCGAAACACGCCCACCCCAACCTGCCGAGAGAAAAGTAATTGCACCTGCAGGTGACATGCCAACCAAATATTTAACAGTGTTGTGGCTTTTATAAGTTGAGTACGTCTGGGCTCTGGAGGTTAAATTTGTGGGTCTGTCAATCAAAATTTCTGTACAGTCAATAATGCACCTGCAACGTTTATATTTAGGTTTAAAACATTTTAGCATATTCTTTAATATTGCATGCTTGCTTGGCCACTTGACGAGAGGCTTTAAAGTCGCAGACATAACAGGGAGCCAACTTCTCAATTTTAGAGAGGTCACATTCTGTGACATTAAATCTGAAAGCAATATCCTTGTTGCTGAGCCCTAATCTTAGTTTCATTAGGATGGCTAATAGATGATCCTCCAGGTTCATAGAGTCACACACAACCACTACACTGTCTTTAAGTTTGTGAATCAACCACTCAAAAATGACACTGGTCAGACCTGTGAAAAACATGCACTGCTTTGCTCTTGATAGAGCTAAAGGAAAATTGTGTTTTTCTGAGTGTTGACTTTAGTTCCTCATTCTCAGATTTCAGTTTGTCGATCTCCAAATGCAGGTTGACACACTCTGTAGAAAGTTGGCTGTACTTGTGTTTCAGATCATCATGGAGAACCTTTGGGACTGTGGTTTCTGAAATAGAGAATAGATTGTAACTGACTTGTAAAAGATGCACTGTCACTTGTTTTAGTTTAGCTTTTCTCTATTATTTGATTACTTCAAACATCATGTGCTAAACAGAATAATGTTCAACTTCATTCACAACACAGTTCTGCTGTATTGAACAATATATAAACAGGATGACCTGATTCATCCTCCTAATAATGACTGCCCTACATTAGTTAAGATATCACAAGTTCTTACCAGTGCCAGGACCAGCACCATGCTCCATTCTGCAGTCATCTGAGGACAGGCAAGCTCCTGAGGATTCTGATGCAACCTCATCAGTAACTTCTTTGGACTGCTGTACATCATCTGGTGGTCTGTGGGCAGTTTCATCCCTTTTTCTTTTTCTCTTAAATCTGATACTCAAGAGATGAGAGCAAACAGTCAGTCCAAAACAGTTTAGTTGCTTGGTAGATTATAGAGGTTATCAGATACCCAAATCAAGTCAAGTGCAAATTACATAGCATGCCTCAACAGGCTTTACAAGACAATGCAGACATAACAAAAACGATCAAGGTCTAACAAATTATCTTTACCAAAACAATGTGACATTACTTGCCATACATTCTCTGCATTTTGATGCATGCAATGTGATCACAGTTAGCAACTAAATAAGGCTCAAGTGACAATATTTACCTCTCAAGTTTTTCATCGCCTTTGTTTATTTCACACTGGGTTGAGTAGGAAAAGACAGAAGGGACAAAGTCGGGACTATTGAAGTCTATGGATACCTCTCCTGTACAAAAAAAAAAAAAATTGTATTCTAGTGATTGACAGTACGATAGTGTAACAGCTCACTTTAGCCTGAGTTTGCTATAACGTATTAGCCAAGTACCAACATTACTAGCCAAGCTCACGAGACTAGCTAGCCATCAGGCTAATTACTAGCCAGACAACATAACAAAATTGAAGGTTAGCTATTAAACTAGTTCAACTCAAACTTGTACATTATTCTGTTATATTGTTAGATAAGCATACAACTCACTATTTACCGATATTTTGTTGCTGTAAGCCAAACCGAGTGATGTATCTGATTTAGCGTAACGTTAACTTACCTGATATGAAGTGTGAACTGCAGAGTCGGGCATTTTTTATTTGGTCCTCTTTCCAATCGGCTCTTCTGAGGGCTTGTAACCAAAGACGTCTGCGGTTGGCATTAAAAGTAGTGTGAGTTGATGGTATTCGGTAAAACTTAAGACCACAGTTTACAGATTTCCGATTCTGGCATCCCACTGCACAACACAACATTTTCCCGCTGTTGTCTTTTGCAACCGACATGCGCAGTTGAACCTGCGTGACGTCTGTGTGACGTAGGGGGATAATTGGTCTATATGCATGTGTTGTTTGTATGTTTCCCTATTATATTAGCCTAGTTACAACTCTTTATTTGTATTAGTTAGACTCTCAATGCTTATATTCAGGTATATGAGTGTATCTCTGCTTTAAGTTCTTCTAGATGTTTCGTTCTTGGTATCAAAATGATCTGCTCTTTATTCCTCAAACA
>NW_015658070.1:44792-47386 GCF_001515625.1 Sinocyclocheilus rhinocerous
ATCTGCTCTTTATTCCTCAAACAATGATGTACACTATGTGATCGTGAAATGCATCATACTATTTGTACAATATTTTGGGTAAAACTGCACCAATTCTCCAGACCAGCAATAAACATGCAAATGGTCCATAAACAGAGACAAAGAAAGATTCTCCCGCTCAAAATTCATGCCTCTGATTGGCCATTCAAAAGGTGGGTGTGGATAGGAACTTTCAAAAGTCATTAGCTCAGACTTTAGATGCGTGTTTAAGTTTGAGCCCCTTTTAAGGTGATTTTTGATTCTTTGATGATTCTCATTAGGTTGTGGTTAATTGATGTGAAATACTGCCATTTTTTCCTTCATTCTGTGCAGGGATGGGCGGTATTTATGATACATTTATTTCAAATATGTATTTCAAATACAAAATAGTATTTTGTAATTTGTATTTGATAGGGTTGATGAAAATGGCTTCGTATTTTGTATTTTTGTAGTTTTAAAATACTGTAAAATACTTTGTAAGTCTACCTGATGACACCATAAAAATGTCATCACTCTGCACTCATTCAATACACTCCCTCACACACACACACACACACACAAACTTACTTTCTCACCCACATTCACACATAAGTTTGATTGTTTCTGTTAGAACGTTTCAAATGTTTTGGAATACCTGCTCTGTAGAATTCTCTTTTGGATTATAAGTAAATGTTTTTACTACACTATTAATGTGTATATGTCCTCTATACTTCTATGGCTCTCAATAGATTCAGTGGTTGGAGTTGGGTTAATACTCCTTGACAAGTTCTGTTGCTACATTCTGATTACGTTTCTGGCTACGTTTAAAAACAAAACATATTGATCACTTAATAATTGTTGAAAGCTCAAATGTTTGTTTTCAACTTCCAAATAGATGTCCAATGATTGATAAATAAATAAATGTTTGATTGCTGAATATTGTACCCTAATTGAAGTAGCTGTTTAGTAGGATCATGATTTTGCATACAATTACATACCTGACACATAATATATTATAATATTTATGATTAACATTCAAATGATTAATTAGTTAGAAACTAGTTGCTATGAATACAGGTTCCATCAGTTGTCTTCTTATGAATGACTTGTTTGTCATTAAATCAGTGTTGCTGATGCAAAGTAGGCCCTTCGTTACCAAACACCAAGTAACTAAATTAGGATACAATTATGAGTCATTCGCAAACTGTTAAACATTAAACTGTTGGTTACTTTAAAACTAACCTTCATCTGGGAGATCTCAGGGATATGTGAATATTTGATCTGTTAACTGATTGCATATGTCAGATTTATTGCATGACTCGGGCAGAGAAAAGCTGTTGCTATCAAACATTGTTTACTTAATCATCTGAGTCAGTGCAATGGTGAAGGGATAGATCAAATAGGCCAATTGATGGAAGGTTTGCGAAGAAATTTCATGCTCCCTTGTAAAAGTATTTTTTAGTATTTTTAAAATACAAAAATACAGTAGTTTATTTTGATACATGGTGTGGCTGCTGTATTTTGTAGTTTATTTTAAAATACATGTTGATGTATCTTTGCCCAACCCTGATTCTGTATATATGTGTTTTGCTTAGTCTTGTTGTATGTTAGCTGTAGTTTCATTTATTAAATCCTTTATATTCACAATTGATTGTCTCTGTGTGCTGCTCACAATTTGGAGTCACTGAAGGCTGATCCCTTGCTACATGCTAAATTACTACTAGTACTGCATAAAAGTAGGAAGCTATTGTTCCTTGGCCAGGAAAATAATCTTTCCTTGAATTGATAAATGATTACTGTATATTGTCTGCTCGGTGGACGGACAGATCAAATAATTATAATATTGATTCTGCTACAGTTAATTCTAAGATCTAATCTAAATATTTATTATTAATTATAACCAGTTATAATTAATTATAAATATTTCCCTTTTGAGCTAATTTGCTACACATTGATTGCTGTAATATTGTCAGATAGTAGCTGCTGTTTGTAGTTGTGGTGGGCCTATTTGTAAGAAAATCCAGGGCCGTTTTATTTATATATTTATTTTTTACTTCCAGTCCGTCCCTGCAGAATACTATAACAAAATGTTCAAATGTGAATACAATTCCATTTAAGGTCAAATAATTGGGTGCCTTGTATTAAACTAAAACAAAAGCACTTTAAATTAGGTGTTTATAGCTGGAAACTTTATTGTCAAATGAATTAAGAGGACAGTAAGCAAAGCAAGAAATTCAAAAAATCTAAACAAAGACAGGTAAGATCATAACTGATCCAAAAGAGATTAATGAATGTTTCTAAAAATTTCACTCTGATCTTTATTCCACAAAATGTAATAATAGGCAATTAGATTGAATTTATTTATTTTTTTGATAGTCTTAACCTTGGTCCAACTAAGCAAAACTTCAAAGGATGGGTTGGAGCAGGGCTGTCCAAACTCGGTCCTGGAGGGCCGGTGTCCTTCAGAGTTTAGCTCCAACCCTAATTAAACACACCTGAACCAACTAATCAAGCTCTTACTAGGCATAGAAACCTCCAGTCAGGTGTGTTGAGGCAAGTTGGAGCTAAACTCTGCAGGACACCGGCCCTCCAGGACC
>NW_015658070.1:56207-58318 GCF_001515625.1 Sinocyclocheilus rhinocerous
TGAAATACTGCCATTCTTTTGCTTTTCTCTCTCTCTTCCTTACTTTCCTTCATTCTGTATATATGTGTTTTGCTTAGTTTAGTTGTACGTTAGCTATAGTTTCATTTATTAAATCCCTTATATTCACAATAATTGTCTCTGTGTGCTGCTCACAATTCGGAGTCACTGAATGTTGATCCTTGCTACATGCTAAACTGCTAGTACTGCATAAAGTAGGAAAGCTATTGTTCCTTGGCCAGGAAAATAATCTTTCCTTGAATTGATAAATGATTACTGTATATTGTCTGCTCGGTGGACGGACAGATCAAATAATTATAATATTGATTCTGCTACAGTTAATTCTAAGATCTAATCTAAATATTTATTATTAATTATAACCAGTTATAATTAATTATAAATATTTCCCTTTTGAGCTAATTTGCTACACATTGATTGCTGTAATATTGTCAGATAGTAGCTGCTGTTTGTAGTTGTGGTGGGCCTATTTGTAAGAAAATCCAGGGCCGTTTTATTTATATATTTATTTTTTACTTCCAGTCCGTCCCTGCAGAATACTATAACAAAATGTTCAAATGTGAATACAATTCCATTTAAGGTCAAATAATTGGGTGCCTTGTATTAAACTAAAACAAAAGCACTTTAAATTAGGTGTTTATAGCTGGAAACTTTATTGTCAAATGAATTAAGAGGACAGTAAGCAAAGCAAGAAATTCAAAAAATCTAAACAAAGACAGGTAAGATCATAACTGATCCAAAAGAGATTAATGAATGTTTCTAAAAATTTCACTCTGATCTTTATTCCACAAAATGTAATAATAGGCAATTAGATTGAATTTATTTATTTTTTTGATAGTCTTAACCTTGGTCCAACTAAGCAAAACTTCAAAGGATGGGTTGGAGCAGGGCTGTCCAAACTCGGTCCTGGAGGGCCGGTGTCCTTCAGAGTTTAGCTCCAACCCTAATTAAACACACCTGAACCAACTAATCAAGCTCTTACTAGGCATAGAAACCTCCAGTCAGGTGTGTTGAGGCAAGTTGGAGCTAAACTCTGCAGGACACCGGCCCTCCAGGACCGAGTTTGGACAGCCCTAGGTTGGAGGATTAATTTGCAGATTTCCCAACTAGCAAAACACCAGGGCCCATATTCACAAAACATTTTATCTTACCACTAAGAGTTCTCCTAAATAGCAGTATCAGTTTTTAGCTAAGAGTTTTCTCTTAAAACCTATTCACAAAGCTGCTGAGACAAACTTTTACTAAGGAATAGACAGAAGTCTTAAGCTAAGAGTAAGGGCGGGGTTGACCTTGTTGCTATGGATGATATCAGCATACTTACTAACTATGCACACAGTGATTGGCTGATAGCTTCACGGTTGGGATGGTGTTCTTGGGATTGTACTCATCCTTCTTCCTCCAAACACGGCGAGTGGAGTTTATACCAAAAACTTCTATTTTGGTCTTTTGAACATTGCCCGCGAACTGTTTCTGCTGGCCAGCCGCGTCGGGATCCCAAAGGAAATCCTGACTGACCAGGGTACCCCCTTCATGTCCCGGGTCATGGCGGACCTCTGTCACCTCCTCAAGGTCCAACAATTGAGGACGTCGGTCTACCACCCGCAGACGGATGGCCTGGTGGAGCGGTTTAACCAGACGCTCAAACGGATGCTGAAGCGGGTGGTGGCCGAAGATGGGCGTGACTGGGACCTCATGATCCCGTACGTGCTCTTTGGAGTCCGGGAAGTACCACAGGCCTCCACAGGCTTCACCCCCTTCGAACTGCTGTTTGGGAGACAGCCCAGGGGCCTTCTAGACGTGGCTCGGGAAGCATGGGAGAACCAACCCGCCCCCCTTCGGAGCCTCGTCGAGCACGTGCGGGAGATGAGGGAGAGGATTGACCGGGTCATGCCGCTGGTTAAGGAACATCTCGTGACCGCCCAGCGCGCCCAGCAACGGCTGTACGACCGGCCCGCCCAGGCCCGGGAGTTCCAGCCGGGCGATCGAGTGGTGGTACTGGTCCCGACAGCTGACTGGGTGTGTTGCTCCCTCAGCTAAGTAAATAACTGCTAGCTGTTCCAGCATTGGAACATGCTGTAGGTCGAGCCCCCTCTCGA
>NW_015658070.1:58565-58712 GCF_001515625.1 Sinocyclocheilus rhinocerous
GCTGAGGGCTTTGCGCGGCAGCTTCGTGCCCTTTCTTGAGCTGGTTAAGCCCCCGTTCCACCTTGGGCACCACTCTACCTATGTATCCTCCGGATACCCACTTTTAATAGGGTGTTGCTACTAGGGGTCTGTTGAGACAGTTCCTTC
>NW_015658071.1:0-117 GCF_001515625.1 Sinocyclocheilus rhinocerous
TATCGCAATAAATATCAGAAATTATCGTGATATATTTTTAAGCCCGTATTGCCCATCCCTAGTCTGTGCCGACTCGCGCATGTGATCCGCTCCGTGCTATCGTGTCTCTGGACCGGA
>NW_015658071.1:287-499 GCF_001515625.1 Sinocyclocheilus rhinocerous
GTGCCATTCACTGTACAGAAAATACTAATTCTGTGGACAAGTGACCGATTTCAGCCGCGACTTCAGCGTCTATTTTATAGTGTAGGGGGCATTTGATTGGACAGAAAGTTTGATGAGAAGCTTGAGATTGCGTTTTCATCATGACACTAGTGGTCGACCGATATTGGTTGACAGCCGATGCCGATATCTTGGAAAGCAGGGGGGCCGATATA
>NW_015658072.1:0-403 GCF_001515625.1 Sinocyclocheilus rhinocerous
TGTTAACTTTGTGGTTTATTACTTTGAGTCGTTTGGGACGCGGTACACACGGCCCTCTCACTGCTTTACAGATCTATCACTTTTGCCGCTCAGAAATGTTCACGCAATCATGCTGCACGTATCAGAAGTTCAGCGCTCGGGTGCAGTTAGCGCTCACACTCACTGATCTGTATATAACTGAACCGCGCTCTGGCCCACCTCTTCCAACCGAGCGAGGCACGGAGCGATCACACTACATGCGTACCGCGCCCGAGCCCAAGTGAACCGCGCTCTGGCCCACCTCTTCCAACCGAGCCAGGGCCGGCTAAACGAACTGCGGCACGGAGTGATCACACACTAGTCAAACGAACCGGGCTTTGGGGGTCAAGACGTGCTCGGGCACGGTTAAGATTGCCTAGTGTGA
>NW_015658072.1:466-553 GCF_001515625.1 Sinocyclocheilus rhinocerous
ACGAGTATCTACCCGCCCGCACTCGCCCATCAAGTGTTGTCCCGCGCCACACTCTGCTGCGTTAGGTCCCGCGATAGTGCAGGTCTC
>NW_015658073.1:0-227 GCF_001515625.1 Sinocyclocheilus rhinocerous
GCAGCAGATTTAGAAGCTAAAAAAGCTTCAGGGTGTCAGGTAGCACTATTAGCACCTGTAGTACTTATCGAACCTCAACCTCAATTGGATGATATAATTCGAATTCAACAACAAGCAGGCCCCTATGAACAATCAATGTGGCGTACACATGAAGGAAACATTGTTGCACCTACTTCACTTTTGAATATTCTTATTGCAGATGCGCATGGTTTTGACCATTGCGCAAG
>NW_015658073.1:424-564 GCF_001515625.1 Sinocyclocheilus rhinocerous
AAGCATCTGGTAATGGACTATGTAGATATGATAAAGCGAGTACAAGGCAAAAAATACATGCTTGTGATCATAGACAGATTTAGCATATGGGTGGTGGCAGTACCATCAGCAGATCTGGGAGCAGGAACAGTAATTAAATT
>NW_015658074.1:0-494 GCF_001515625.1 Sinocyclocheilus rhinocerous
CAATGACCAATCAGAGGCGTTCAGATGAGTCATCGCTAAAATGCCTGTGTTTTCTTCACTAGCTCGCTGACTGAATAGCTCTTTCTGGCGAATTCTCTCGTTAGAAACAACAAACTGCAGATGTGTGTATGAATCTTTAAGTAAGATATTCATTTCACAGTGTAAACAGCTTCAGTGATTTTAAAGGGGTCATATGATGCTATTTTATTTATCATTATTTTGTGTATTTGGTGTAACAGAATATGTTGACATGCTTTAATGTTCAAAAAACACATTAATTTTCAAATACTGTACATTATTGTAGGTCCTCTATGCCCCGCCTCTCTCAAACACGTCGTTTTCAACAAAGCCCCCTCCTTTGACAAGCGCAGTCTGCTCTGATTGGCCAGCTGACCCAGTGCATTGTGATTGGCCGAACACCACAAGCACGTGTCGGAAATGAAACACCTCTTACCATAATCGCGAGCTTAAGCTTTCAAAGTAAATATCAAGAC
>NW_015658075.1:0-1280 GCF_001515625.1 Sinocyclocheilus rhinocerous
GTGCAATCCAGTAGCCTACAGCTGGAAGAGAAAAGTAGTGACAGAACTGATTTTATTCTTAAATTCAGTTTAAGATTTTTGTAAAGCTCTCAATGCCTCTGTTTTACTCACTATGATATTTAGTGTCATCAGTTTGGTCTTTATCAGTGTCGTGCAGTTTCTCATTTCTGTGCTGTCCAGTTTTTTCTTTGATTCTGTACTAGGATCCTTTGATTCTGTAGAGGATATTGAGAGGTTAGTCACACAGTTTAGCATCAATTTGCTGTAAAAATCATGATGAATAAACCTCAGCTGTCCAGTATTTTCTACATATCTATTGATCTTCTCACCTGTGACTGTCACTGTGATCAAGATTTCTCCATCAGAGTCCAGAACTCTGTATGTTCCTGCGTCTCTGGCTGTAAAGTTACTAATGATCAGGTTTCTATCTCTGATGGTGATTCGTTCGCTCTGAACTCCATCACTTCTGCTCCAGACCTTCATCCACTCTGTGCTTCTTCTGCTCTGATGCTGCACTTTATCAGCTTCTGACAACAGAACATCTAACTCCAGCTGCTCACCGATGCTCACAGAAATCTCATCTGAGGAGAAACACAGACAATCATTATTATGATGCTGTCACTCAATCAAGGCCATTAGCACATATTTAGGATTGGAGGACCAAGTGTAATCATTCATTATTTAGATGAAATCAGCCATCAGAAAAACCCATATTGGTGACTAATATTCAGAGTCTCTGCTGGTTACATTAAATATCACACAATTACTAAAGAAAACCAGAAAACACATGCTGATCAGTTTTGACTTTACCATGAATATGAAGTTGGTACGTCCTGATTAGTCGCTCCAGCTCTGTCTGATCATTATTGTAATAGACATGCAAGTAGTATTTCCCAGCGTCACTGAAGCTCAGATTCTTGATGACGACGTCACAGTTTCCTTCTTTAAACACTCGTCCACTACATTCTTCATCCTGACACACATCTATGTCTTCTGACTCACTGAATAACTCAGTGTGAACAATATTATTGGCCTCAGATTCACATGTTAGTGTGACGTATCCTCTCTTTTCTCCTGACACAGGTTTAGAGGTGTTTTCTGCAACACTCAATAGAAAGTATCAGTAATGAAAAATACATGTGTTTGTGTCTATTCTCAGATCTTTATTACAACACAAAGTTCAATATAAAGTAAACAGAAAAATAAATGTTGCTTCTCTTTATTCTCTGTAATGATGAGTGTGTGTGTGTGTGTGTGTGTGTGAGAGAGAGTGTGTGTGT
>NW_015658076.1:0-492 GCF_001515625.1 Sinocyclocheilus rhinocerous
GGCGCGTTTCTCGGAAAACTAAACCCTTTAATTTCCGATTATTTAAAAATTAATGTTAGTTTCAGGCCAGAGGGAGCACCCAACCACCGAGCAACAAGGATCTAATTTTAATTTTGACATTTTAAACAGCAGGATTAAATCAATTATCGTAATCCCACTGTGCATCAAGCGCCTGCCGCCATTGTTTTGAATGCGCTCAAACACTAACCGGAAACGTCCAAGGAACAAACACGTCACTTCCTTAAACCGCCGAATATCCGTTGAAATGGTCCATATAAAACAGTTCAAGCATATAACAATGTTAGTTTAAATGTTTAACCTATATAAATGTGCGCTGTTAGACGCAGATCCAATCGTTTGCGGAGAGTGGAAGCTGAAGCGCTCGGCAGCACATGGGAGGCGCCAGCGCCATCACTTGCGTTTTTTTCTAACAGTGGAAACAACTTAAAATACGCAGTCATTTTTGCTCATAAAGGTAAGAGTAATACATCA
>NW_015658076.1:730-848 GCF_001515625.1 Sinocyclocheilus rhinocerous
AAACTCTTTCATTATGTAATCCGTAAAGATGCATTTCTCTCTAAAGGCACGTCCAATGATTAGATGGAGAAATGTTTTTTTCATCACCATAATTGATGGATGTCTAAAATATAAAAAT
>NW_015658077.1:0-264 GCF_001515625.1 Sinocyclocheilus rhinocerous
CATATTTTTACTTAAATAATAAATTAAGAAAATGAAAGAAAAACTATGCAACAAGTAGCCTTGTATGCAGAGTTTCGGTTCATTTTTGTGCTGCGCGAAAGGAAACAGACGGCAGAAAGCGGCATCCTATTTTTCTTTAGGCCTATTTTACAAAAGCACAAAGATTTGTTTTTATTGTGAATGTACACAAATAAAGGCAAACCTTTTACAATTCCGATTATCTTTAGGACTAAAAGGAGTAGTTTCTTCCACTGTTAGAAGGAA
>NW_015658077.1:281-517 GCF_001515625.1 Sinocyclocheilus rhinocerous
GACTAAAAGGAGTAGTTGCTTCCACTGTTAGAAGGAAAAAATTCAAGTGATTGCGCCGGTGCCGCAAGTGCGCACACAGTTAAGCTTTGCTACCTTGACAATAATGCAGCCTGTTCATTATCATAATAAAATACAATCAGTCAAACATATGGGAAAAAACACACTGCTCAGTTCAAATATGTAGGAAAATTTGTTAAGCCGTTAAGTGTTATCACAGTACCGCCGTGATGTTATGC
>NW_015658078.1:0-1195 GCF_001515625.1 Sinocyclocheilus rhinocerous
AGACGGCAGGATTTAGAGAATCGATCAATGACTACTAGAACACATTTGTAACCATCCGAGGCCAGCAGATCGGTGATGAAGTCAACTCCTAGGTGTGACCAAGGGCGGTTGGGAACGGGCAGCGGAAGACCCCTCAGGGATGTGTTCTCTCCCCACTGCTCTTCTCCCTCTACACCAACGACTGCACCTCTACTGACCCCTCTGTCAAGCTCCTGAAGTTTGCAGACGACACTACAGTCATCTGCCTCTTCCAGGAAGGTGATGAGTCTGCTTACAGACAAGAGGTTGAACAGATGGCTGTCTGGTGCAGTCTCAACAACCTGAAGCTGAACATGTTCAAAACTGTGGAGATGATTGTGGACTTCAGGAGAAACCCCCCTGCACTCCCCCCACTCACCATCATGAACAGCACTGTGGCTGCAGCAGAGTCATTCAGGTTCCTGGGCACCACCATCTCTCAGGACTTGAAGTGGCACAATCATATTGACTCCATTATTAAAAAGGCCCAACAAAGGTTATACTTCCTTCTCCAGGTAAGGAAGTTCAACCTGCCACAGGAGCTGCTCACACAGTTCTACTCAGTCATCGAGTCTGTCCTGCACTTCAATAACTGTCTGGTTTGGCTCAGCTACAAAATAATATATTAGAAGACTACAGAGGATGGTTCAGACTGCTGAAAGGATTTTTGGTGCTCCCCTGCTCACCCTTCAAGAACTGCATATATCCAGAGGAAAAGGGCTCAGAAAATCACTCTGGATCCCTCATATTCAAGCCTTCTTGAACTTTTGCCATCTGGTCGGCACAACAGAGCACCGAACACCAGGACAGCCAGGCACAAGAAAAGTTTCTTCCCCCAGGCAAACTACCTCATGAACAGTTAAATGCTGTCCCCATTGTGCAATAAAAATATGTGCAATACTACTTCTTACCATCTTAGTCCATCCCTACATTTTACTCTATTCCATCTATAGCACACCTGTATACATACAATTTGTCTATTTTTATTTATATATACACATGTGTATTTTATTCATATATCTTTATTTTTTTATTATCTGTGTTGTTGATGTCTGTTACGGAAGGAGACTCACACAGAGGATTAGAAAAATACAAGGGTTGTTTATTTTCAGCAAATGATGCAGATGGTACGTGCAGGTGAGTATTTGAGCTTTATATCAGTCTTTAGGGAAGATGA
>NW_015658079.1:0-319 GCF_001515625.1 Sinocyclocheilus rhinocerous
ACAAACACACCCTGGAGCAACCAGTCCAAGGAATCAACGAAAGAACTCGCAAAGATTCCAACCTGACCGAGCTCAAACTGAATCCACACAAGAACAAAAGACATCACCGTGTTTAGACTCACAAGAACTGATTAAAATGATGATGAAAGAGTTCTTCCAACGCAAGGAGGAGGATCAGAAGTGGGAAAAGAAAGAGAAACCAGAGTCAGCCTGACTAGCAGCCGGAAGAGAAGGCAGCGACCAGCTGACCCAACCAGCCACAGAGAACAGCACTCCTTCACCTCTCTCTCAGAGAACCGTAACATACATAGATACATAC
>NW_015658079.1:757-898 GCF_001515625.1 Sinocyclocheilus rhinocerous
TCAACTGAACTCCTTGAAGAAGTCCAAGAAAGAACAAAGAGGTCTAATAGCACCCGCAAACTTCAAAGGTGCGAGCTGAACCTTCAAGCATATTCCCATACGGGCCTACAGCTAAAACATATGGCCCCAATTCACCTAACT
>NW_015658080.1:0-1217 GCF_001515625.1 Sinocyclocheilus rhinocerous
TCATACCGCCGTTTCATCTGCTCTTGTTTCCCAGCCAAATTAGTTATTGCCAACTCACACGTGTGATGCAATCGTTCACGTATCTTACTCACATAGTCCAACACTGACACAGGGCGTGGACTATCACTTACTAACTGTTCCCGGAGCAGCTTCAGCGGCCCACGTACGGTGTGACCGAACACCAGTTCTGCAGGGCTAAAACCTAAAGACTCCTGTACTGTTTCACGTACAGCAAACATCAGCATCGGTAACCCATCATCCCAGTCCCTACCAGTTTCCAAACAAAATGTACGCAACATGAATTTAAGAGTTTGGTGGAATCGTTCCAATACACCTTGGGATTCGGGATGATAGGCACTTGATAGCTGATGTTTAACAGTTAACTCACGCAACACCTGCAAGAATAAAGTTGACGTAAAATTAGAGCCCTGATCAGTTTGAACGATCTTTGGCAACCCAAAGGTTGAACAAAACTTAACCAGCTCCCTCACTACCGCTTTAGCTTTGATATTGCGCATTGGGATTGCCTCAGGGTACCTTGCAGCCGCACACATGATTGTGAGCATGTACTGATGTCCCGCTTTCGTTTTAGGCAACGGGTCAACACAGTCGATCAGTATTCGCTCAAACGGTTCGTTAATTGGGTGCAAAGGCGCAGGGGGTATAATTTGGTTTGGCTTGCCCAACAGCTGGCATGACTGACATGAGCGACAATGGGCAGCGACATCCGACTTGAGCCCAGGCCAAAAAAAACCCCTCAGAATTCGTTCATACTTTTTTCTAACCCCTAAATGGCCGGAAAGAACATGGTCATGTGCAAGGGTTAATATTTGAGAACGGTACCCCGAAGGAATAACAATTTGGTGAACGCAGTCACCGTCCTCCCATTTACGCATCAGTAAGTCATTGTCCCAGAAATACTGTACTTTACTATCAACAGCTGTCCCCTTATTTACCGCAACGATACACGCCTTCAAAGAAGGATCATTATTTTGCGCAACCACTAGCTGCGCACGCCCTAATGGTAACGGGAACTCACAAACACTTAGGACCTCTGCTTGATTTATAACAGGTTTTATGTCCGCAGTATTTCCTCAGACATATCCTCGCAAGCAGTCTGCCACAAACACTAAGGACCTCCGCTTGATTTATAACAGGTTTTATGTCCGCACGTATTTCCTCAGACATATCCTCGCAAGCAGTCTGCAGGAAACTAT
>NW_015658081.1:0-790 GCF_001515625.1 Sinocyclocheilus rhinocerous
ACGGCAAGGTGTTGGTCTTCTGTTAGCTCTGTTCTGCACTTATTCCAATTATTGGTAAAATCGTTCAAAGTCATGGAAGTCATAACTCACTAGCCGTCCCAGACGGTAGGCCTTGGGCACTCTGACATCCGTTGCCGTGCAGTTGTTAAACAGGATGTACACTGCCCGAGATGTCACTTCAACGAGGGGTGTGGCTTCCAAAGTGAGGCCCAGTTCCCCACATTCGGGTGAAGGTTGGAAGAAGCCTAGGGTGTGGCTGAGAGCTTGGCCGCTTCGCAGGTTGAGTCGAACAGCGACCCCTTTGGTGTAAGCTGGTACTACAGTCTCTTGTTCATTGATTAGCGTGCAGACCTCAGGGATGGTTTGGCCTGACAGAAGGTTCTCATGGTTGACAGGAACTGTGGGTGGCTGTGAGGTCATTGGAGCCCATATCACTTCATTGATCATGTCCACGTGAGCCCTGAGGCGAATCAGAATGTCTGCTCCGATGTAGACATCATGCGGTGCGTCTGGAAGGACCAGGAAGTAATGGGTTAGACACCTGTCATTCCACCTCAAGTTCAGGGCACAGGTGCCCTTGGCAGTCACCATAGCTGATGGGCAGGGATTCAAAGGGAATCGTGTGCGCTTGTTAGCAAAAGGAATGTTCGTTGGGGAATCATGCTTGTTAGCAAAAGGAATGTTCGTTGTGTGCTGTTTGAGAGCATTGAATAGTGAGAGGCTGATGGCTGAATTGTCTGCCCAGAGTGCTAGTATGGGGTCTGTTGTTGTGACATCATTCAGCTGTAAG
>NW_015658082.1:0-210 GCF_001515625.1 Sinocyclocheilus rhinocerous
AGAAACTCAAACTAGGACCGGGAACTGGCTCCGTAAAGTAGCTACACTAAACAGCATAAATGCTAAACAATACTCGGCCCCAAATAGTGGTTAAGGCCTCGTATTTAAAGTGTGTGTGATTGGTAGCAGCTGTGTGTGTGTAATCAGTGCAATAGATGATGGGAAATGTAGTCCGGGATGATATGCAACAGTTTGTGTAGTGTGAGAGTC
>NW_015658082.1:261-2806 GCF_001515625.1 Sinocyclocheilus rhinocerous
AATGGAAGGGTGACCTCTGGTGGTGATTGAACGGAAGTCCATGGACAGGATTTGTGACATAGCCCCCCCCCCAAGGAGCGGCTTCCAGACGCTCCTAAAACAGTAAAATCCAGGATGGTGGTGGAGCGGAGGCGGAACAGGGGGAGGGATGGAGGGCCAGGTCCATGTGTAAGTGGAGAGACCGGGGACTGAGGCAGAGCTGGCAGAGCAGAGCACCAAGGCAGAACCGGCGAAGCAGGAAGCCAGGGCGGAGCAGAGAACCAGGGTGGAGTTGGCGAAGCAGGGAGCCAGAGTGGGGCCGGCAGAGCAGGTGGAGCTGAGGACCACCACAGCAGAGTAGACGGGTCCGAAGATCCCCACGGCGGAGCAGAAGACCACCAGAACAGGACAGAAGACCACCAGGCCGGAGCAGACGGAGCAGAAGACCACCACGGAGGAGCAGAAGACCACCAGGCTGGAGCAGACGGAGTAGAAGACCACCAAGGCGGAGCAAACGGAGCAGGAGCCCACCAGACGGAGCAGGAGCCCACCAGGGCAAAGCAGATGGATCAGGAACCCATGGCAGAGACTGGGACCTGGGGAAAACTGAGACACAAGAGACAATGCAGATACGGCCTCAATGACTGAGGCAGGGAACACAAAAAGTTTATCAAAAGTTTCCCTGGTGACAACTGAACGGGCAGACAGTTCATCAAAAGGCTCACTGACTGAAACTAGACAGACAGACAGTTCATAATCAGGTACATTGACTGGAATAGGATAGACAAACTGTTCACACTCAAGCTCAGTGTTTGAAACTGAACAGACAAACAGTTCAGAATTAGACTCCTTCATAGGAACTAGACAGACAGATTGTTCAAAATTAGACTTATTGAGAAAAATGGGACTGACAGAAAGTTCATTAGACATATTACTTGAAATGGGGCCCACATATAATTCAACGTCAAGAGTATTGATTATGGCTAACCGGGCTGACACTTCACACTCAGATTCATTAGTGTGAACTGAACGATCAGATAGTTCACTTGTGGCCTCTCTGGCAATGACAGGGTTAACAGCAGATACAGAAAGTTAATTTACGGCCTTAGTAGCCGTGACAGGCAGGGTTGAGGGTTCTCGAACGGCCTTTACAGCCACAGCAGAACAGTCAGAAAGTTCACAGACGGCATCCTCGGGTGTGACGGAGAAGGCTGAGAGTTCAGAAACAGCTTTTTCGGCTGGGTTGAGACAGGGCAATAGTTCACAAATGGCCTCCTTGGCCAGTTCAGGACGAGACAATAGTTTGTGAATGACTTCCACAGTCATGACAGGACAGGACGAAAGTTCATAGACAGCCTCTGCAGCTAGATTGGGACAGGGCAATAGTTCACCAAAAGTCTCCTTGGGCAGTTCAGGACAGGGCAAGAGTTCATGGTCAGTGATATGACCAGGTGAAAGTTCATAAACGGCCTCCATAGCCGTGACAGGTCAGGCAGAGAGATCACAGATGGCCTCCATAGCCGTGACAGGGCAGACAGGAAGTTCATTAATGGGCGCCACTACCTTAACCAGAGCTGAAGTGAAAGACGTTGCCTCAGGAGGTTCTGCAGCATACGCCGCCACCTCTGTAGCACCCGGAACGGGCACTGCCGCCTCTGGAGGTTCTGCAGCCTCAGCCGCCAACTCTGGAGAATCTGGAGCGGGCACTGCCATTTCTGGAGGTTCTGCAGCCTCAGCCGCCACCTCTGGCAATCCTTCCGCGGACGTTGCTGGCTCTGGAACTTCGGCAGTTGTGAACGCAGCCCATACACACCAGAAAGCAATCCCCCATAGGGATACCAGCAGCACGTGCTGACACCAGCCGTGGGTCCTCCACGCTGGATGCCAGTCGGGGATACTTAGGAACTGACCTTGGAGATATGGGTGCAACAAACAGGAAGTGACATGACTCTGAACGATCAGCTGCGACGTGACGAGACTCTGGATGATCAGCTGTGACGTGATGAGACTCTAGACGATCAAATCAGCTGTGAATTTACATGACTCAGGGATGGCAGCTGTGACATGATGCGTTGTTGTCGCCTCCATTTTGCGAACAGGCTCCGCTGTCGCCGCCATTATGTGAGTGCGCTCCGGAGCGGCCGCCATTTCAGTCACAGACACGGTGTCGCGTTCCTCCTCCACGAGTAATCCGATAAACAGGCGTAGGTCAATCAATGGCGAACATAATCCAAAGGCTGAGGCAAGCGAGTAATCCATATACAGATAATAAATCCAAGCGAGGTGCAAACAGAATCCAGACAACAAGACGAGAGAGAAATCCAAGACAGGTAGGTAATCTGGAAACAGGCAATCAGGAAACAAGACGTGACTAGACTTAGACTAGAACTAGAAACTCAAACTAGGACCGGGAACTGGCTCCGTAAAGTAGCTACGCTAAACAGCATAAATACTAAACAATACTCGGCCCCGAATAGTGGTTAGGGCCTCGTATTTAAAGTGTGTGTGATTGGTAGCAGCTGTGTGTGTAATCAGTGCAATGGATGATGGGAAATGTAGTCCGGGA
>NW_015658082.1:2864-5395 GCF_001515625.1 Sinocyclocheilus rhinocerous
TGACCAGACTGGTACCTGTTTGAGAATACTACATTTTTGGTGCCAGTGAGAAGCCAAATTATTACAGCTTGCCTCACTGAGTCGGGTTGGATTCCTAAAAGGAGAATTATTAGCTAGATGACATCCAGTTGACCTTGTGGTTGAAACTGACTGCAGAATGCAATTATAGATGCATATGCGGCCTGTTATTGTGGAGACATTTTCATGCCCCTGAACATGACATGGCACAAAACGAAACGTTATTAGTTGCTTTACCTGCCATTCACATGGCCTCTTGGGCGGTCCTTGGCCATTCAAAGCAGACATGATTCCTAACCCTTATGCTGTCAGTCTGGCTACGCGAGACTAGTATAGCCCTAACCTTGCAACTTATAATTTTAATTTCTAAAAAAAGTTCATATAAAACTAATGATGTAAACAAACTTTTGCCGAGGTTTTAAGGGGGCAAAGTACCATAAATATTTATAATGTATTGATCAAAGCAGTAGAAACGTATTAAACGTACTGGAAACATGCTTTGACTTTTTTATTTTGTCAACTATTCGACTGCAGCATTTCTCAGCTCAACAAACTTACCCATACTGCAACAGCAGTTCTCGAGTCAAGAACTGGTTGCAAAAGTTTTCAAATCACCAGTACACTTAACCGAGAGCTCAACGCAATGCAACTTAAAAAAACACCACCAGAAAACATCTTCATCAGTTTGACAACTTACTCACAATGCAACCAAATACAGAAACATGCTGTAAACACTCACAACACTTTAGAATAGGGAACACTTATTCACTATTAACTACAACTTTTCACGCAATAAATTCCTAATTTGCTGCTTTAATTAATAGTTAGTAAGGTAGTTGTTAAGTTTAGGTATTGGGTAGGATTAGGGATATAGAATAAGGTCATGTAGAATAAGGCATTAATATGTGCTTAATTAGTGCAATAAATGTGCCATTAAATAAATGGCTAATATTATAGTAATATGCATGCTAATAAGCAAGTAGTTAAGAGACCCTAAAATAAAGTGTTACCAAACACAGAAACACTCTGAAAATACACACAATGCGACCAAATACAGAAAAGTGCTACAAATAATATTTGCAGCACTTTTTCTGTATTTGGTTGTGTTGTGAGTATTTGCAGCACTTTTCTGAATTTGGTTGCATTGTGAGTCTTTGCAGCACTTTTCTGCATTTGGTTGCGTTTTGAGTATTTGCAGCACTTCTCTGAATTTGGTTGCATTGTGAGTATTTGCAGCACTTTTTCTGTATTTGGTTGCATTGTGAGTATTTGCAGCACTTTTTCTGTATTTGGTTGCATTGTGAGTATTTGCAGCACTTTTTCTGTATTTGGTTGCATTGTGAGTATTTGCAGCACATGTGTTTTCAAACTGATGAATGTGTTTTCTTAATTTGCTGGTGTTTTGTCTATTTGCATGTGTTTTCTTAAGTTGCATTGCGTTGAACTCTTTCTGCCTCTGTAGTAATGTAAGTTTATTAATAACAAATAAAACAGGTAAAACATCCACATTATTTGAATGAGTTAGAGTATATTTTTATTATCTGCTGGGGTGATAGATTTGACTTAATTATGTGAGAATTTAAAAGAACTGGTTCACTGAAATACATTGTCCACTGAACTGATTGTTGTTGGCTTCTTTCAGTCATGTTACTTGTGGTATTGTCTCCATTACAGATAAATGATGTTAAATTAATCTTTTTTTTAGGTCATTATCTGGCAGAACCACTCCTTTTTAAGTGATGTTTCCACAGTTAATTCAGACTATAAAAGGACCGTGAACAGCTCATAAACACCATCATCTACTGATGAGCAGCATCTCCAGTCCTGTAACTGGATCCACATTCTGATTCCAAGTAAGTTATTGTCAACCCATGTGTGAATTTGTCTGGGTTTTTTTACCGTCACTGTCAATATTTGTCAATAATGGTTAACATGTATTACAGCTGTATACTTGTTGACACTCTACACTCTAGTGTGCTTGTTTAAAGAGCAGAAATATATTTTTTTTAAAGTAAATGTGTAAATTTGTTTAACATAATGCAATGTGGTTTTCTTTACAGAAGAATCTCCATTTTAAGGGTTGTGTCCTTCACTTAGATTATTTAACAGTTCATAAACACCATCACCTACTGATTTTCAGTCCTGTACGTGAATACACACAATTAATTCCAAGGTAATTTTCTATTTCATGCTCACTGTTAGTGTGAACTGTGATTGTTTGTAGTCCTTTATGGGTAAATGTAAATTTATGAGAAACTACAGTGTGTTGCAATTTTTAGGTTTATCAAGCAATAATGTAATCTTTTATTTAAGTTAAAAAAAAACTGTTGTCTGATACTCAGCTTGTGCCTTGTTTTCTGTTAGCTGTGCACAGCAATCGGCTAGTTTTTATAAGTTGAATATTCTCTCAATAGAAGTCAATGTGAGATTTCAAAGGTCACACTTTATTTCAATAGTCCACTTTAGACATTCTACTAACTATAAGTAAATTTGCAAGTAGAATGTCAAGAATA
>NW_015658082.1:5638-5953 GCF_001515625.1 Sinocyclocheilus rhinocerous
AGCACTTTTTCTGTATTTGGTTGTGTTGTGAGTATTTGCAGCACTTTTCTGAATTTGGTTGCATTGTGAGTCTTTGCAGCACTTTTCTGCATTTGGTTGCGTTTTGAGTATTTGCAGCACTTCTCTGAATTTGGTTGCATTGTGAGTATTTGCAGCACTTTTTCTGTATTTGGTTGCATTGTGAGTATTTGCAGCACATGTGTTTTCAAACTGATGAATATGTTTTCTTAATTTGCTGGTGTTTTGTCTATTTGCATGTGTTTTCTTAAGTTGCATTGCGTTGAACTCTTTCTGCCTCTGTAGTAATGTAAGTTT
>NW_015658083.1:0-544 GCF_001515625.1 Sinocyclocheilus rhinocerous
TTACAGCTTTTTGATAAAGCTCTAATTGGTTTTCTTTTGGAAATTCGTTTCAAATTCACACTGAATGCATTTATGACTTAAAGCATGTCTGTGTGTGTCAAAATCGTGATTAAAATCGAAATCGCAAAATTTATCAAAGAAATTGCGATAGGTTTTTTTTTGTCCATATCGCACAGCCCTATTTATAACCGAATTCTGTGCAAAATTTTAATGCTTCTCACTAGATCTTGCAGCAACCTTTATTCATTCTGCGACGAGTTCAAACGCTCCTCACTGGATCTCGCAGCGCTGTGCTGTAAGTGTGTTGCGAAATCAACTTTGGTTCCCGAGTAAAGCTGTTCTGAGCTCAGACTAGTTTGTTTGCATCGCGGGGAGCAGTACAGCCAAACTAATCTCCCTATTATAAAATCAAAGCCTTTCAAAGAAACAAAATATAAAAAAGAATGGAGGATATTTAGGCCAAAGTGGGCGAAGATAAAAATCGTTGTCATTATTTTACCTTTGTTATTAAAAAATAAGAACAAAGATACACATTACAACTACA
>NW_015658084.1:0-760 GCF_001515625.1 Sinocyclocheilus rhinocerous
ATAAGTAGAAAAAAACAATGGTCAGTTCTTATACGGGATGTCCCAAACTATATGCACACCTTATATCAAACCATTTTACTGCAGCATTTTTGAGATATGGGACCATATGGCACTTTAGAGGGCTATAAACACCCCATTTCTAATAAATAGAAAAAAATCAATGGTCAGTTCTTATACGGGATGTCCCATACTATATGCACACCTCATATTTTTGAGATATGGGACTATATGGTGCTTTAGAGGCCTATAAAGACCCCATTTCTAATAAGTAGAGAAAAAAAAACAATGGTCAGTTCTTATACAAGACGTCTCATACTATATGCACACCTCTTATGAAACCATTTTACTGCAGCATTTTTGAGATATGGGACATTATTCTATTCAGAGGCCTATAAAGACCCCATTTCTAATAAGTAGAAAAAACCAATGGTCAGTTCTTATACGGGATGTCCCATACTATATGCACACCTCATATCAAACCATTTTACTGCAGCGTTTTTGGGATATGAGACCATATGGCGCTTTAGAAGGCCATAAAGAGCCTATTTCTGAAAAGTAGAAAAAAAACAATGGTTAGTTCCTATAAGGGACGTCCCATACTATATGCACGCGTCATATGAAACCATTTTACTGCAGCATTTTTGAGATATATGCAAACCTCATATAAAACCATTTTACTGCAGCATGTTTTAGATATGGGACTATATGGTGCCTTAGAGGCCTATAAAGACCCCATTTCTAATAAGTAGAAAAAAAACAA
>NW_015658085.1:0-418 GCF_001515625.1 Sinocyclocheilus rhinocerous
ATAGGTACAGTGTTTATGTGAAGCATCCGTATAGTCTGTATTTTTAACTTATATATAGGTAAACATTTATATATATAGTATATTTATAATCAAAATCAGTCAGTAGGTTAGTTGTGTATAGGTTTTTACTGCTTTACTGTATAGGTTTTTACTGTTTTACTTCATTGTTGTATGCCTGTATTTATGTAACACCGTGGTCCTGTGAGGCACGACATTTCGTTCCACTGTATGTCCCCACATGTAGCAGAATGACAATAAAGCTCAACTTGACTTGACTTGACTTGAAACGGGAGAGGCAAGCTCAAATACAACCCTCAATGGTGAGGGGAGCGATGCTTCCAGAGTGTATCGACAGAGCCACACTAGTTGAGTGGAGCCCAAGGTACCGGGGTCTAAACCAACTCAGAGAAAGGGAACG
>NW_015658085.1:445-520 GCF_001515625.1 Sinocyclocheilus rhinocerous
TTTAGAAAAGTGGGCAAAGCATAACGTGCTTAACCCTTACCATACAGGATTTTAAAAAAGTGGGCAAAGCATAAC
>NW_015658086.1:0-500 GCF_001515625.1 Sinocyclocheilus rhinocerous
GTCCACAGAGAAGGGTTCAGTCATTCATATGCTATAAAATGGATACAAATGTTTTTTTAATTATGAAAAACAGCTTGTTTTATCAAAAGCAACACTTAATAATATCTCATATCAAAGCAAGGTTGTTTTTCAGTGACATGCATGTTTCATAAGGTTTCAAAGTTGTGTCCCCACGTTTTGTCAACACAGTTAGACATTCATTAAAATGTAATAAACTCAGGGAATATCAGGGGCTGCCACATTAACCTCTGCAGAGTACATCAGTGTCAGACAGGCTCTGCTAAGTTTATAGTTTTAGAATATTTAAAATCTTAATGTTAATATTTCCTGTCACAACCATGATATGCCAACACCATCCTCCAATTTCTGAGGAAATTATTTGAAATGTTTAGATCATTTTATTCTTCTTAAGCAGGTTCTATTAGCATCTAGCATCAACAGAAAAAACAAAACAGAATGGCTACTACATGAACTCCATTTGTTTTGTGAAAGAAATGCTA
>NW_015658087.1:0-1935 GCF_001515625.1 Sinocyclocheilus rhinocerous
CATTACACTTTGTTTTGATGCAGCATCTGAAAGAGAAAACTCGTTGAAGAATTCATTGGAAATTTGTTGGATGGTAGTGCTTTAAATTCACAGCTGCTCTTGTAAAGAAGGTATATGAAATTTGTAGACATCACAAAGTTCACCAAGTGATTGAATTCACAAATACATACAAAACATGAGTAAATACAATATTTCTATGTGTATGTGGGAAGTGTTCATGCAGCAGTGATTACCTCTGATTACATCTGTTAAAATAAGCTTAGAGAAGGGCTTTTTATTTCCTCTCCCCTGCCAGTTAAACTTTGTGGCCAGATCATCTGTTAGGACATGCCGCATAATATTCTTAATCACATCCTTTTTCCCAAAACCTCCAAGTCTTGACAGATATCTTACCTATAAAAATATATAACTGTTTTATTAAGTGTTGTTAGTAATTATTACATGTCTTGGGATACTTTTGAATACAAAAATATTTTGTATATAGACCACAAAACTGTGTATGTACATTAGAAGAGTAATAATGAATCTGCATTATTATTATAATACTGTATTTCATGTCCATTTATTTTATTTATTTATTTAGTAAGTAGCCGTGGAATAATGTACAGTCATTATTGCAGAATAAACCCCTTACAGGTGAGAGTATATTTTTCTGTAATGGCTGGCTGAGTGTACATTATCCCTTTCTTTAAATGCCGTGTCGACTCACATATTTTTGGCGTGTTGTTGCATTCTTTGTGAGCTGTCTTTCAGTCCTGGCAACCTCTTTAATGGTTCTAAGAGGCAGTTTTAGGTTTGTTTTAACGTCTTTATGAGGAATGCTGGTACTGCTGGGGACCTCAGAAACCGTATTGTCTTTTAGTAGTTTCTTTAACATAGTAGAGTTTTCCTGAACTGTGCTCTTGATGTCTCTCAGCATTTGGAGGAGCTCATCCTTGTCTGTTGTGTAAAATGAGTTATGCAGTAATTACAAAAAAGAAAAAAACTTCTCAAACTGATTATGACAAAAGAAGTTGACTCACCATCAGCTGACATTCTGGATGTAGATGCAGATGGTGCAGGAGGAAGTTGTTGTTTTAACATTTCTTGAGTGCTTTCAAATCTTTGTCTTTTTAGCATTCCAGGGAATCCAGTGGCTAATAGATATGACCTTTATTTGAAAAGAAACAATACTTTAACAAAACAGCACAAATGAATTATTTTACGTAAATAAGTAAAATCATTTGAACAAATTTTGTTTTTGGAAACAAAAGTGTCTGTTACTTACCGTTCTTTCCGTTCTTTAATTTCTTGTTGCTCCTCTTTTGCCTTCTCAAAAGTGACTGTAATAAGATAAATATTTATTGTATTATTTGAGAACTGAGTAGACCGTACTAAAAAAATCCTAAATTTAAACAGTTATTTTAAAATAGTGACCATTACCATATTCTCTGTGAAAGCTAATATTTAATTTCTCCCATGGTTTCCCTCCTGTTTCAGCTTTAATTCTGTTCTGAACAGCTTCCATGCACTTGTCTGGTGATTTGAATGGGGGCCAGTAACATTGTTTCTTGTCTAGGCTCAGCCAGTTTGATGCTACCACCATCACCTCATCTGAGTCTTGCAGAGTAACAACTGCATACATGGTCAGTCTAGTGGAGGGAGAAAAGAAAACAACAAAACAGCATGTTTAGCTCTGATTGTGAGTGCTTAATTTTAAAGTTAATTAAGATGTTGACCAGTCAAATTATCAAGTCATGGGATTGACAAAAGTCACAGAAAAGACGAAATTCTGACAAAATACACCAATTCACAGGTATTATTTTTTTAATTGGTTGAGCTAGCCTTGCATTGTTTAGTCAGATGTCTATTCTAATTGCTTCACAAATTATGGCACACACAATGTCAGTGCACAATATATGTATATTATTAAAACACATCAGAAAATGAGATCTT
>NW_015658088.1:0-214 GCF_001515625.1 Sinocyclocheilus rhinocerous
AAAAAATGACTTTATAAAGGTAAAAATGCCCATAAAAGGTAAAAAAAAGTCAATTTAAACTGATTGGAAAAGATTAATTTCTATCACTGCTGTGAACTGATCACCACACAGAATATGCAGAATATCAAAAAGTTTTAAGAGTCAGCTGTCCACGGTAGTCCTTAAAATATCAGCACAATAACACACTCAGCAAAATATTGTCTAATTATCTTTA
>NW_015658088.1:1549-3384 GCF_001515625.1 Sinocyclocheilus rhinocerous
CTGTGGGATATTAGCTCGGCCTCTGACTGGGCTAAGATGAGCCAGTCGTCGAGGTAATTCAGAATGCGGACTCCCATCTGCCTCAGAGGGGAGAGGGCCGCGTCCATGCACTTCGTAAAAGTGCGGGGAGCCAGGGACAGTCCGAAGAGCAGAACCGTGTACTGATATGCCACTCCCTCGAAGGCGAATCTCAAGAATCGTCTGTGATGGGGGGGCTACCTGGATGTGAAAGTAAGCATCTTTCAGATCCAGAGAAAATGTGGTGTCCTATATAAATCTGAACGGCCGTTTTATGAGGGCACGGTTAAGGTGTCTGAGATCGAGGATGGGCCGAAGGCTGCCATCCTTTTTGGGGACGAGGAAATATCATCTGTAGAAGCCTGACTCGCTCTGAGCTGGCGGAACCGTCTATACGGCTCTTTTTGCCAGTAAATTCTTCACCTCAGATTGCAATGGGAGGGCCTGCCAGGCCTCGGCCCGTGTGACGAGGGGTTGGATTAGTTCGGGTGGTGAGTCGCCATGCGGGGACTTGTCACTCGTGATAACTGGAAGAGGAAATTTGCTCTCTTTTTGAAATTATTATAATTTTTTTTTCTCGCTATAACAGCGGCTGTTTGTGAGGGCGTTTTTGGAATGGGCCCAGTATTCACAACAGTTTCTAGAACAAACATACTGCCACTGGCACCCAGAACCGAACGGGGTGCTTGAGGGCACAACAGAGGGCGTTTTGGGGGTGGTCCGGCGCTGGTGAGACTTTGCCCCCTCCTCTTTCTGCCCAGCAGATCAGGACGATGCCTGATCTGCAGGATCAGCTTCGGAAATGGGTAGCGTCTGGCCGAGCAGGAGCGCTGCCGGGGCTCAGGCGTCTGAGTAGGCTGAGCGGGCAGCGGCGCAGGTTTCCCTGGCTGCTGTGCTGGTGCAGGTCTGGGGCGACTGGTGGCCATTGCAGAGCTGGAGCGCTTAGGTAGGAAGTGCCGCATTGCCTGGGACGACTTTTGTGCCGTTGTAAAACGCTCTGCAAATCCCTCAACGGCGGGTCCAAACAGCCCTGTAGGGGAGACCGGAGAGTCGAGGAAGAGGACCTTGTCAGCCTCCTTAATCTCAGTGAGGTTTAGCCATAAGTTGCGTTCCATCACCGCTAAGCTGGCCATTGACCTCCCGATGGCCTGTGCTGTAGCCTTCGTAGCTCGCAAAGCCAGGTCTGTTGCACTGCGCAGCTCCTTGAAGGCTGCGGGGTCGGGTCCGGACTCGTCCATGACTTGGAGGAGTTTGGCCTGAAAGACCTGGAGCATGGCCATGGAGTGCAGAGCTGAGGCCGCCTGCCCGGCGGAGGAGTACGCTCATCCAGCGAGGGCAGACGTCATTCTGCAGGGCTTGGAGGGGTGAGCGACCTTCGCTTTCCATCTGATGGCAGTGGGTGGGCAGAGGTGCGCAGCCACTGACTCATCAAAAGGAGGCAGTTTTTCGTAGCCTCTTTCCTCAGTGCCATCCACTGAGGAAAGCGCAGAAGACGAGGATGTGCGAAGGCGAGCCGAGCAGGGAACGCGCCACGACTTCGTGAGCTCGTCGTGGACTTCCGGAAAAACGGGGAGGCTTGCTGACGAGGGGCCTGGCGGCGCCCCGGCAGGAAACATTCATCCAGATGGCTACAAGTGGGCTCCTCCGGCGTAGATCACTCCAGTCCCAGCTCTTTGACCGCTTTAGAGAGGACACGGAAAAGTTTGGCGTCCATCCCTAGCTTGGCGTCGCTGGGATTGGCAGACGGCAAAGGGGCGGTGTCAATAGTAGAGCCCGACATCTCCTCCGCGTCTGACGCTATTAGAGACATGCTGTCA
>NW_015658089.1:0-658 GCF_001515625.1 Sinocyclocheilus rhinocerous
TGTATGAAATGTTCTATATAAATAAACTTGCCTTGCCTTGCCTTGGGTCATGCGATGTCCACGCTAGTGGTCCAGGAGCACCATCTCTGGCTGTGTCTGGCCGACATGAAGGAGCATGAGAAGGTACAGTTCCTGAATGCCCCCGTTTCCCAGACCGGCCTTTTCAGCGACGCTGTCGAGAGCTTCGCCCAGCAGTTCTCGGCAGCACAGAGGCAGACGGAGGTGATCAAACACATTCTGCGCCGGAGGAAACCTGCTGCTTCCGTCCCGGCTGCAGCCCCTCAGCCTGCTCGTCGCCTGCGGCTGCCCCCGCTCCCATGCACTTTCCACCAGGCAGCGTCGTGGAGCCGGTCGCAGGCAGGATGCTCAGCCCGTCCAGGCCCCCACCAGACCCGGCGGTAAGCGCAAGTGCAAGAGGCCCTGAGACGGGCGACACGGTGATGGAGGAGACTGCTCATCGGGAGATGGTGACCGCACCACTGGGTGGAGGAGGGCCGGGTGGAGAATCTTTTGTTTCATTTTATTTTTGTTCCGCCCAAAACTTCTATAAAAGAACAGTTTCCTTGGACTCTGGGTCTCAAGAGGAGGAGAGTGGTGAACCGTGCATTACGGGATCACTTCCCTCCTCCTCTCTCGCCAGCGGGCAGCAGTGGGTTGC
>NW_015658090.1:0-107 GCF_001515625.1 Sinocyclocheilus rhinocerous
CTGTTGTCCTGACCCGAGTACAAGCTCTCATTCTAATCCTGAAAGCCTTAAATACTTATGTCTTATAACATCACCTGTGTACCTAATTACTGTTTGTCTGATGAGTG
>NW_015658090.1:192-525 GCF_001515625.1 Sinocyclocheilus rhinocerous
AGAGGTTTCAATAAGTGCCACCTGCTGGCGATAGCTGTAAATGTAAGCAAAATAAAAGCTGTTGATTACAAAGATATTGATTGTTTTCCAAAGACAGATATTGATTGCAATGGTCTGCATCTTAAACCTGCCTGCATTGATTACCTCCATTGTAAATGATTTCCCCACACAAATGTTAATGCTTTGATGCTAACTTAAGTTTGATCACTGTTAAAGCTAGAATTCCACTAATGTGTTTATTTACAAAAAGGCATGAGTGGAGAAAATTTTATTTTTATCAAATTTTTAATAAAACTGCAATTTAAATATATTATTTCTACAGGCTATACAAAA
>NW_015658091.1:0-152 GCF_001515625.1 Sinocyclocheilus rhinocerous
TATCGCGTCCTTCGCCAGTAGGACTGCGATTTCCGCTCGCAAGACGAGAGCATCCTTGCTCGGCACAGAGGTGAACCGAATGCCCCTGAACTTGGGAGGATGCCGGGCGAACTGAATCGCATAGCCGAGTCTGATGGTTCTCGTGAGCCAGC
>NW_015658091.1:234-505 GCF_001515625.1 Sinocyclocheilus rhinocerous
GAATAGGAGAACCACCGGCGTACCCGCAGTGGGGCAGCGAGGTGGAGCACAGGGACCCGACCCGGAAGGCACAGCGTCCCGGAGTGGGGTCTGAGTGTGCGGTGCAACACTTACCTGGCTTCACGGTTGGGCAGGGGGCGCGTGAGAAGGCATATAGTCCTCGAACCGGGCCCTGCTGCCCGCTGGCGAAAGGAGTGTCGAAAGGAGTGTCGAGGCCATGTCTCGTACACCGCCATCCTCGCCCTCTTCAGACCCGGAGAAATAGGAAACT
>NW_015658092.1:0-153 GCF_001515625.1 Sinocyclocheilus rhinocerous
AGCAGTGAAAATTCCCATTTCCACCATCATGGCAATAATTAAGAATTTCCAATCAACAGAACATTTTACAAATCTGCCTGGAAGAGGACGTGTGTCTATATCGTCCTAATGCACGGTGAGGAGGAGAGTTTGAGTGGCTAAAGACTCTCCAAG
>NW_015658092.1:409-505 GCF_001515625.1 Sinocyclocheilus rhinocerous
AGATACATGGCATCTTTGATTCTATCAAATACCAACAGATAAAAAATCTATAAGTGATTGACTCTGTTAGAAATCTTATAATGGGCCATGTTTGGA
>NW_015658093.1:0-1308 GCF_001515625.1 Sinocyclocheilus rhinocerous
CACAGAGCCGTTGTTCACTGACAAGCTGCACAAAACCACGTTCATGTATGATCATGGTTTTGCGCAGCTTGTCAGTGAACAACAGCTTGGTGTAGTAAATGCTGCTTCATGTGAAAGCACGCACGTGATGGAGATTTACCGCTGATTACAAAAAGCGCATTAAATATCGCATGCGATTTATCGTGCAGCCCTACTTAAGATGTTGTAATTTTTAATGGAGGGTTAAATTTAGAATTTGTGTCATTTCAACAGGAACATTTCTATGATGGCCAAAAAAACACTGGATTGTCATGGCGCCTCAAGACAGTACAAAGGGGGACAAGACCTTCTGGAAATAAGGATGATCCAAAAACAGAAGAAAATGGAGGTCCTTTGCATGACAGACAGCTATGTTACCAAGAACATCAGCTAGATAATGATCAAAGTGTAGAGGCCATCTCTTTGATGAATCATACAAGCGAACGTGAGGTCATCATGCAGAAGATGAAGGCAACGTTTGAATACAGACAGCGCCTTGTCCATGATCCAGAGGGATCCACCACCATTCTCTCAGTTTTTCCTCGATTCCTGGACACTAAAGGATTGGTATGGATTTTCTCTTTCCTTTTTTACAAAAATTGAAATGTTAGATTCAGAGAACTGTCAAATGGTCTACATTGTTTAAACTGACCACATTTAGCTTGTCAATATATTATAATTTCTTTACGTGTTTTCTTCAAACTGCTCTAGATTCTTCAGGACTTTACACTCCTCTTTGGGTCAGAAACTGCTTCCAGACTTTTGTAAAGGTGGCCAACTGTTTTCAAAGCAAAGGTTATCAGACTAGGAGAAACCTTGACTTCCACTCCACTGCTGAAAAGATTACTGTCATCTGCCAAACAGAGCAAAGAAAGCAGCGAGGCACAGGATTCCCCAGGTGAAACTTGCAATGACTTTGCAGTCAAATTGTACTATACATAGTTTTTTTTGTGTAGACATTTAACAATGTTCTGTGTTTTTCAGAATGGGACAGTGATATATCATCCTTCCTTCTACTTTTGCATCTCCTATCACCCCAGGCTTCAGGAAGAAAGAAAATCCAAAGGATCAGTATTTCACAGGCTATTGACCATCTGGTGGTGTTTCACAAAGTAGGTAACTGGTACACTGGTGCCAAAATACAAGGGCTATAAGCTTTACACTTTGAATTGATTCAGTAATTTCTTCAGCTTATATTTCACTATTAGATAAACTGTAAAATGTTAATATAGTAAGTTGATAAAATTAATCTAAATCTGATCTAAATCTAAACTGAAATTAACAGTTGTT
>NW_015658093.1:1416-3070 GCF_001515625.1 Sinocyclocheilus rhinocerous
ACTCATGTTCGTGTTTGTGTGTGCTGTCTGCGTCACTCATAGCACGTGCCTATATCATGCACTATATCGAACATTTTTATATCGTTATCAAAGAAGGTGTACCGTCGATAAATATCGATACCGTTTTATCGCCCAGGCCTACGTTCACCATCACCTTCCTCGTGTCATCACCAATTGCCTCAAGTTTAAGGGAAAACATTTTAAATGTTGTGCCTGTTGACAGCACAAGTAGAAGTTCAGCTGAAGAAGTTTTTAATAGTTTTAATAATCCATTCTCTGATTTTAATACCGATACAAAATGGAGAAAATATTTCAGTGAGAAATGGGTTGTTGAACCTATTGAAATACACTTAGGTGTCAGATACGATTCAAGAAGAAATAAAATCTCTGGAATGTATGAACAGACAACAGTTAATGACACTTTCATATATATCCCTCTTCTGAAGACTCTTGAGTTCATTTTTAGGAATGATAATGTGTGTAATCTTATCCAAGAGGAACGGCAAAGTGACATGTATCGAGATTTTTGTGATGGACAGTATTACAAAAAACATCCTTTGTACTCCATCCACAGCAATGCACTTCAGATCCAAATTTACTATGATGATTTTGAATCAAACCCATTAGGATCTAAAGCAGGGATTCATAAACTTGGCTGTTTATATTTTGTACTTCGTAACCTGCCAGCACACATTAACTCTTCCTTAATGAACATACATCTAATTTCTTTGTTCCATTCTGAAGATGGAAAAAAGTATGGCATGACAAAATACTTGCCCCATTGGTTGATGATGTGAAAGTACTTGAGCAGAAGGGAATGACGGTGTCATTTTCTGAGGAGCCCATCTTTGGTACTATTGCGCAAATTACGGGTGATAACCTAGGTCTAAATAGTATTCTTGGTTATGTTGAATCTTTTTCTGCAAAACATTACTGCAGACTCTGTCTCACTGACAAGGTGTTAGCACAGGAAGTATTTAGTGAGGATGATCCACGGGTGATATTGCGTAATAGAAATCTAAATGAAGAGCATTACAAGTATCTTGCTGACAACCCCAATGAAAACTCCTGTTATTGTGTTAAAAGAAATTCTATACTCAATACCTTGACTTACTTTAATGTATCTGAGAACTTTGTGCTGGATATTATGCATGATATCCTGGAGGGAGTTGCGCAGTATGAAGTGAAACTGCTTTTTGAATATATGAGTCGCAATCTAATTTCTGGCGATTCCATTCCTCAAAGATTGTACGCCTTCAACTATGGCTTTTTGGAAAGAAATAATCGCCCAACCAAGGTCAACCTTCAACAAGCAGGAAACAACATTGGTCTCAATGCAAGTCAGACATTGTGTCTCATTAAGAACATCCCTCTCATATTTGGAGATGTAGTCCCAGAGGGAGATAAGCACTGCCATTTGATGTTGCTGCTCTTACATATTGTTAATATTATCTTTTCTCCTTGCATCTCTGAAGGAATGATAATATTTTTGAAGCATCTGATAAAAGAGCATCATCAGTTGTTCAAGGATTTGTATCCTAGGAATCTAATTCCAAAACACCACCTTATGATTCACTACCCTGAATGCATCAGACAAATTGGCCCATTGATTCATGTATGGACAATGAGGTATGAGGCAAAACACAGGTTTTTT
>NW_015658093.1:3215-3835 GCF_001515625.1 Sinocyclocheilus rhinocerous
CTGTACTATCAAGGGTATTGAGTCTGGCCCCGTTTCAAATGAACTGTTGTCTGACCTTATAAACTGTGATTTTATTTCAGAGCAGCTCCAGATTGATATTTCTAGCGAGGTAATGGTCACACCGTGGGTAAAGTGTCATGGTACTGAGTATCGCAGTGGTCTTGTTGTTTGCTTAGATTTTGTTGATGATGCACCTGTTTTTGGAAAGATTGTTAGAATTTTTATTAAGGATGGAATTTATTTTTTGGCATCGTGTATGGAATCAGAGTTTGTTGAACACCTTCATGCTTTCAGTGTTGTTGAACAAGAGCACAGTCTTGTACTCAAAAAAACCTGAGGAATTGATGTACTACAAGCCATTTGATTTACAAATGTCCTATGGCAATGACAGTCTTTTTTACATTGTTGTGGACTGTTATTTGTAATAATGTCATGGCATTATGGTTTCTTACTCTGTGCTGAAATAAAGTTTTGAAACCGTAACAGAGTAACGTTTTCTTCATAGTGAATTTCTAGTTTAAAGTAACAGAGTGACGTTTTCTTCATAGTGAATTCCTAGTTTATTTTACAGGTTTGTTTTTTAGTAGGTAATGCAGAACCATAATAAGAAAGTAACTCCC
>NW_015658094.1:0-916 GCF_001515625.1 Sinocyclocheilus rhinocerous
CCTCGGGGAACCATGGTTACATACGTAACCTAGAGACGTTTTACATGTATTCTAAATCATAGACATCTTAAAGACACCTTCTAAACGTCTATTTGACATCTGATAGGAAACGTCCTGTAGACGTATTGCAGAAGACGAGCAAACACTAAAAAATAGGTCTTGCAGATGTAAATGCGACGTTAAATAGACGTCTCTGTGATGTACGTGTGCTGTCAGGGTAGATGTGTGTATATGAACAGACTGCCTGATTGGTTGCCTAATTAATTAATTGACTGATTGCGGATTTGATTGGTCACACACCTCCACATATGGCACTATCCTGCAGGACAGATCTCTTGTTGTTTTTGTTTCTCATTCCCTTTAGCTGGATGGAGATCCTGAGCCATGTATGCGGCCTAAAGGCCACAGTACAAAAATTGGCAATAATCAGGCTGTTAATAGTGATTATGAGAACTCTGGCTATGACAAAGGTCACCTCTATCCTGTGCTCCACACCAAAAATCATCTGTCAATGCTGGCCACATCCACACTGACCAACGCGGCTCCGCAGAATAAATGTTTCAATCGGGTAGCTTGGCTGGAACATGAGAGAGCTGTAACTGAAGACCTGGAATCCTGTGATGAGGCTTATGTGGTGACTGGTGTAGTTCCTGACATGCAAGCCCCTAAACTGTATAATAGAGTCACTGTGTCAAAGTATTACTGGAGAGCCACCTGCTGTCTGAAGGGCGATCAGTACACAGGGAAGGGCTATTATGGACCGGACAACAACGGCAAAGTGGAGAAATTAACAATAAAAGGTCTTCAGGACAAGCTCAGTGGTTTTTACCAAATACACATTTTTCCAAGCATACCATGCTAAATATGTATTGCTGAGTAAATAAGCTTTCCATTGATGTATGGTTTGTTATGATAG
>NW_015658095.1:0-570 GCF_001515625.1 Sinocyclocheilus rhinocerous
ACAGGATGTCTGCTCCCAAATAGAGATGCCCAGGAATGTAAACTGTTTGCCCTGGGAAAAAAAAGTTTGCCCTGGGACCACACAAGGATCTGGTATGCTAGTTTGTACAAACGGCGTGAGCGCAGACCTCCCTGGTGGTTGATGTGAGAACAGACGTCTCTTCAGCACAGAGATCAGATCCAGATCTCCTGCAGACAAACTTCACATCAGCACTGTGGGATTGTGGGTATTTGCAGCTGATGTTCACAGATCCTCCTGCAGCAGCTGAGAGACTGATGCTCTTCTCACAACAATCAGCTGTTTGAGAGACAAATCAAGTGCAGCAATGTTAGAATTAAACAAGAGATTCATCAATTCACCACAGAAACAAATGAAAGCAGCTCAGCCTTCTTAACGTCCAGCTTAAACTCTGAGAAGAGACTGTAGTCTTCAGAAACTTTGACTATAATCATATATTCTCCAGAATCGTCCACATTCAGCTCTCTGATAAACACACGTAAGAGACGTGCAGATCTGTCATCATGAACGGAGAATCGGCCAACATGTTTCCATTCTGCTGCTTTGTCAGTG
>NW_015658095.1:708-901 GCF_001515625.1 Sinocyclocheilus rhinocerous
TGATGTTTGCTCCAGAATATCCTCTCACAGCACTGATTTTTTTCATCTGTTAAGCACAAACCCAGATAATCTATTGCCTTGTACTCAATGAACACGTATCCAATCACTTAAATGTTGAACATATCTGCTGCAGCATTAATGAATGCAGGTCAAGATCACTTATGAGTGTCAATATTACATGAGGAGATATTAT
>NW_015658096.1:0-493 GCF_001515625.1 Sinocyclocheilus rhinocerous
CTTCACAGCGGTGCGCATTCGTTCCTCCCTAAAACCCAAACTTAAGAAATCAGATCAATCGATGATTGTTGTAAGATGCCGTCTTTACTGTTGCTAAATTGCGGGACATGTTTGATAATAAAACGTTGAAAGCACAATCCGCACAAGAGACGCTGTTCCTCAGGCTGAAATGTGTGCGCGCGGCGCGCTCCAAAATGGACAAACAAATTACACTTTGAGCTTCAGGCGCATGTCCAATCGATCAAATACACACAAAAATATCAAAATGGCCGGCTTGGAGAGTATTTACTTAAACACACTTCATGTCTTAAGTGGAGGAGAACAGTTGGGAAGAAAATCCGATGTGTGTCAATATATTGTCTTAAAGTGACAGACTGGCGCTTGGGCCATCAAAATGCAAATCTGCTCTTAATCTGTATAACGTTATAGCTTTAATAAGCATTAATCGATCAATACATACACTAAAAACTATGCAGTGTTCATTTACATTTGA
>NW_015658097.1:0-965 GCF_001515625.1 Sinocyclocheilus rhinocerous
GCAGCATGCTCTGTTTGGAAGGGCCTGATCCTCATGATGTTGTGCGATGCAAACCTGCATGATCGAGCTTTCTTTACAATATAGTCCTTGAAGGTCAGCTGGTCACCAAAGAATAGTTCTTGATGAACCTAGCAGGATGATGAAATCATGCTGTAGAGTCTGAGTGGCAGGGAAGACGAGAAGCTCAGTCTTTGCCAGGTTGAGCTGCAGGTGATGTTCCTTCATCCATGCCGAGATGTTTGCCAGGCAGCCTGAGATCCATGCAGCTGCTATTGGATTGTCTGGTTGAAATGAATGATAGAGCTGTGTGTCATCAGCATAGCAATGGTAGGAGAAACCATGTGCTTGTATAATGGGTCCCAGTGATGTAGTGTATATGGTGAAGAGGAGGGGTCCAAGAACTGATCCCAGAGGAAACCCTATGGCCAGTTCATGCTCTTTGGATACCTCTCCTCCCCAGGAAACCCTGAAACTACCTGTGAGATAAGATTCAAACCAATAGAGTGCAGATCCTGCGATGGTAGACAGGAGAATCTGATGATTCACAGTGTCAAAAGTGGCAGATAGATCCAGCAGAATAAGAACTGATGATTTGGAATCAGCTTTGAGAATCTGATGATTCACAGTGTCAAAAGTGGCAGATAGATCCAGCAGAATAAGAACTGATGATTTGTAATCAGCTTTCACAATCTGCAGGGCTATACTGACTGATAGTAAAGTAGTCTCAGTTGAATGGCCGCTGCTGAAACCTGATTGGCTAACGTTCAGTTGGTCATTCTGTGAAATAAATAATGTAACTGTGTCTATAAAGGTGTGAACCAAATGGTCCATTTCATTAGAATAACAAAGGAACAGCATTCCTCAGGAACGTCTGGTAGATTGCAGGATCTCCTGTGGGAAGGTCCTAACAGTATTGTATCTAGCCCTTTTGTCTTTAGGTATAAAATTCTATCCCACAGACAGAA
>NW_015658098.1:0-156 GCF_001515625.1 Sinocyclocheilus rhinocerous
CCTGAAGAATGGATACAACGAATTGAAAATATGGAAGAAACCAAAGAAGGACGTGATATATATGTGAAAATTGGAGAAATTTTGTATGCTTTCAAAGAATGTGGTGTGAAAAGGTTTTATTGCTTTTTTAGAGATATTGTTTTTAAAAAACCTGTT
>NW_015658099.1:0-164 GCF_001515625.1 Sinocyclocheilus rhinocerous
TAGTGGAAAACGAGAGCATCAGTGTGGCGAATATGTTGTTTACGGTGAAACTTGAAACCAAGCCGTTCACACAGAACGCATATTTATCACATTTTCTAGGGGGGCATCTATCAGCATTGCACTCGCGTCTCGCACAAGAGAGCGGCATGTTTAGAAAGCCATGT
>NW_015658099.1:383-1271 GCF_001515625.1 Sinocyclocheilus rhinocerous
CATTATTTTAAACATTATGCACTTTTTTTCAAAGATAGTCGTGTTATTTTATTACTCTTTGAAGAAACGTGCATAATATTTTGCTCGATGCGCTCTCTTGTGGCCTCAGGAGAAAAGCCAAAAGCTTTTTTTCCCGCTAACTGAAATTATGCCTTTTAAATTCGAATATAATTCGAATTATATAATTATATAATTCATATTTAAGTGGAAAATTCGAATTTAGATTTTCAGTCATTTTGACAGCCCTAGTTCTCACGTAGTGAAAAAATGCATCATGGAGCCAAGAGGACACTGACAACATGGCATGAGTGCGAGTAAGTGATGACAGAAATTTCATCTTTGGGTTAACTATTTCTTTGGACTTGCACTGCACATACATGCATATCAGTAACTGGAGAAGATGTCAGCCTGCTATGTGATTACATTTTTGTTCAATTTTGTTATGTTCAACCAACTGAGATAACCAGATTAGCCTGAGTAAGCACATTATGTTTGGCCTTGAATTAAAATAAATGAATTAAAATAAATTTATAAAGAAAACAAAGAAGAGGAAACTCCCTCCACCCAGTCCAGGCCTCTCTGCAAGCAAACTCAAAATAACAGACTGTAAACAGAGTGAATTAAGGCCACTGTATTGCGTCATGCAGAACACAAACAGGCAGTATGTCTGAAGTGCGCAGGAGCAGGAAGCTGGCTGCATAGCCTACATTCCTCACTGCATATGAGGGATGAAACAGGAAACTGTGACACACTGAACATCCCCTCTGTACCCTGCAGGTATACTACCATTTAAAAGTTTGGGGTCAGTAAGTACAGTAAAAACAGTTATTGTGAAATATTATTACAATTTAAAATGTCTGTTGTCTATTTACAGTAATATATTTAAAA
>NW_015658100.1:0-1247 GCF_001515625.1 Sinocyclocheilus rhinocerous
AAACCTGAGCTAAAATAATAATAATTAATTCCCTTACAAAATTAATTTTATCTTACACCGCCCCTTTAAATAATAGCTTGTTACCGAAGCACTAATATTTAGGACAATGCTACTGTCAGCATCTTCTAACGTAAAACCAGGCATTGTCTCTCTTGTTTTTTTTCTGCAGCGTATGTGCAAATGTCAGTACATACTTGCAATCACAGAACAAACAGGTAGTGGAGAAGTAGAGCAATGACATATTGTACAGAAGTTAATTGATTGCAGATATATAATTGATTCATCTCCCATCTTATACATATATGTATAAAAGATAATGACTTTGTAATTTTTGTGTGTTCCCCATATACAAGTAGCTCGTTCTGTGTGTTGTGTATAGAGACCTCACAAACACTGTTGTCCTCCTATACCAGCAAGTAGCTCGTTCTGTGTGTTGTGTGTATAGAGACCTCACAAACACTGTTGTCCTCATATACCAGCAAGTAGCTCGTTCTGTGTGTTGTGTATAGAGACCTCACAAACACTGTTGTCCTCCTATACCAGCAAGTAGCTCATTCTGTGTGTTGTGTGTATAGAGACCTCACAAACACTGTTGTCCCCGTAAACCACAATGTGGTTTTGTCCCCATAACCCTGTGAAATGTTACATATTTCATATATGTATGTTATGAAAGTGAAATTAAAGTGCTTCAAAATTATTTTTTGAAGTGAGATTTGTTTTCTGTAGACCAAATGAAAATTTTTGACATAACTTTTACCTTGATTGGATGGTGGGAAAGGTGGGTTCCCATAAACCACTGAAAAAACACAGTGGCCTCATAAACCACATATGCCTGTATGCAGGCACGTGCACACATAGACATCAAAGGGGGCTTGAGCACCTGTCCTTTTTCTTCCTCAAGAGAAAGTGCCCTTTTTTCAGGGGGAGTTTTTTTTATATACATGAATATGTATTATGTGTGCGTGTGTGTGTTTCTGTTTGTGCACAGCTTTCCCTGTCAAACAAATAAAAAAATCTAAATATCAGGTCGGGTCGGGAAATGTTGAGACTGTCGAGTTCCGATGCCTTTCTCCCCTTCGCGTCTCCGTGCAGGCGCACAGCCAGGGCTGTCGCTAGTGGGGTGAAAGGTGGTGACGATTATAGGGGCCCATGATGTTTAATTAACAAGGTTCGGGAGGAGCACGATCAGATAATCAATCAGGCTAGCCCAGGTGGAGCTCGTCAGCTAATCACCTTAACAAGCACAT
>NW_015658101.1:0-579 GCF_001515625.1 Sinocyclocheilus rhinocerous
TTAACCGTTTACGCCATCTGGCTCTTGATTTGATTAGATTTTTTTTTCTTTTCCGGGAGGCAAACATTGAAAATGCACACAGTAGTAAAGGCGTTTAGGTAGTTCACGTTGGCCGAAACACAAGGAAAAGTGTTGTGAAAGATATTGTCGGCGATCAGACGTTCGCATTCGAACGGGATTAGGTTTCTCTGAGGATCACTGAGTTTGCTGAAAAACAGTAGGTGATTATTACAGAGGTTACAGTTTCTTAAGAAGTCAAGAACTCTTTTTCGAAGCAAAAAGTGTGCAGAAGTTATCTGCATCTCGTGCTGCTTCAAGCCTCTCGCATAACAGCAGTCATCGTTCAGATTAATGCACAGCTCAGACTAACTGTACATCATGGATAAGACACTCCATTAAAAATATAAGGTAATTATTCCCTCATAAATAAATCCCTCAATGAGTTAAGGTAATTCCTCATAAATAAATCCCTCAATGAGTAAAACTGGCTGTGTCTATATTATTATATACTACACAACATTATAATATTATTTAGCAAGTTAACGTTTAAATTATTATTACTTTAAATTATATTGTCCC
>NW_015658102.1:0-244 GCF_001515625.1 Sinocyclocheilus rhinocerous
TTTTTTATTTTTACAATGTTTTTGTAATGTATTAATTATCACGGGGTGTAATAAAAAACAAGTAGTCGTATACTAATACTAAGAGTAAATATGGTTCGAATAGCCTATATTTTAGGCTATAAATATGTGGCTATGTTACAGCTCCCCTTTGAAGCTCTTGTGTTTTTCTCCTTTTCCATCTCTCCAATCCTATTCTGCACACAGGTGATTGGAGATGAGTTTTGTTCCCATTTTTGTTGCAGTT
>NW_015658102.1:361-3665 GCF_001515625.1 Sinocyclocheilus rhinocerous
ATATGTTGCAGGCTCATTTATTGGTAATAAATAATTGATAATAAATAATATTGATGATAATAAATCATAAAAAAAATTGGGCTTGTTTTTGAAGCAGTGGTTGCTTATTTGTCTCGCCAGAGTTGGCAACAGTGATTGAGACGCAGACGCTGAAAACACAGCGAGTCACGTGTGTTTGGGTTTGTGTATCAGATGAAACTACTCCACGCATTCACACAGACACACAGAACATGCAGACTTATTAGCGACATGCACTGACTGGTTGCTGTAACATTTATTTCTGTTGTGATTAATCCATATTGAGTAAAGATGTCCAGCGCTAAAGAACAGAACACTGTTTAGAGTCCCAGCCTCAGAGGAGACGAGAGCAGTGTATTTGATTTATTTACGGTTTATTTCTGCTATCCAGTGTGTTTCTTTTCTCGCAAGTTTAACAAACATCAAGCAAATTGAAAAGATTGAAAAAGGAAACCTTAGCGTTGTTATTAGCCTTACAGTTCTTTGAAGTCTATTTGGGTTCTTCTAATTTACCTACAATCGTGTACACTGATCATAACACCCTTGTGTTCTTGTCTCGTCTGTATAATGCGAATCAACGACTTATGCGTTGGGCTTTGTTTGTGCAGAGCTACAACATGGAAATTCATCACAAGAAGGGTTCTGAGAACGTCCTTGCTGACGCTCTTTCTAGAGTTTAAATATTGTGGGCGAGTTATTGGTTTGTTTTTGTTTTTTACAAACGATATGTTTGTTCTTAAATGTGGGGGTGTTACGTCCCTATGTGACGCTGATTTGTCGTTTGAGTATTTTCTTGTTGACGCTGACTTGTCGTTTGAGTATTTTCTTGTTTTCGTGTTCTTTTGCTTGAGTTTTTTCCCTGTCGCGTTCTCTCTCTATCCCTTTTACTTTCACTTTTGCAGGTGACGTGCGGATTGGTTAGCTCACTTGTCAATCATTCGGGACGAGCTGATTGGGTGTGATGACGGGAGGGGGTTGTTCTTCCATCGCGCTCGCCGATTTACGTCCAGATGTGGACTTACCTACTTGGCTGGCCAGAAACTCCTGATCTGTGACATTTGAAAGCCTTACAAAGCTTTTTCAAAGATGTGTTAAAACTGGACGGACGTAAAGGGGTAGGTAAGTTATGTCACGTGACTTACATGGTGCACATGTAGTTTGATTTCGTTGTTAGACACACTAGGTTAGGGATTTTGGTTTGGTTAGTTAGTGAAGTTGAGTTACGACCTTTCGGATGTTGGAAGATGTTTTCCTTTTCACATTTTTCTTTATTTTAGTTTAGGACTAGACCAAAATGGGTTAGGTAGATTCCTTTTGGTTTTGTTACTTTTTTCTTTTGGCACAATCCAGTTTCCCTTTAACCTCCCCAGTTCTCCAATATTGTAAAGCTGCCAGTGTGTCTAGGATTCTTTTGTAAATAATTATTTCCTTTATTTTTATATACATACCTATTCTCTTTTTGTCTTGTGTAAACAACTCTTCAATAACGGTCACGGTCTTCAATAATAAAGCAAGTTCGCTTGATTAAGTTTCCAGTCTTAGTTACTTTCATTCACACACCGAGTGTGAAGCTTGTAATGGTATGAACTGGTCCAATGTTCCCCTTCTTAGTCCCTAGACGCTTAACAACCAAAGGAGGGTCGTAACACCACACAGATCTAAAATAAACATGCAATTTATTTCCCAGCTGTTTACCTTCACAGACACAACCCACTGTTTTTGTAACTCGTGTGTTTTTAACGTAAACTTGTGTGTGAATGAGAACTTAGTTTAGTACTCACATGCTGTGACAGCCGCTTTCTGTCCGTGTGCTTCGGATGTGTGCACTCAGACGTAGATATGTGGGGGCGTGCTAGAACGAGCCGTTTTAGGTAGGTGTGGCTAACTCTTAACTTTTATAAAGAATATCTCTTTGGATTTGAGACTTTAGTCTTTGCAACTTTACAGATCTTCTTTATGCACCAAGAGATTGTAACACTCCAAAGAGAAAGGAAAAATTTAAATCGCATCATATGACCCCTTTAATACAGCTGTCAGAGTCGTGGGCGGGGCTTGAGCAGTTCTATGTTAACACGGCTGTCAGTCAGAAGTTGTGGGCGGGGCTTGAGCAGTTATATGTTAATACGGCTTTTAGTCAGGAGTTGTGGGCGGGGCTTGAGCAGTTCTTTGTCAATACGGCTGTCAATTTGGAGTTGTGGGCGGGGCTTGAACAGTTCTATGTTAATCCGACTGTCAGTCAGGAGTCGTGGGAGGGGCTTGAGCAGTACAACGTCATAATGCTCACAAACTCAAAACAAATATTTATAATATTTATAATATAAATATTTACAAGTATTTATAATATTTGTATATTTGTGTGTCAAACACACTGAACTATATCTATGGGGTAATAAAGGAAAAACCGCAACAAATGAATATTTTCATCAAACCTGAATATTTTCAATCTAGATTTCAGTTCCTTTTGTCTTTGCTCTTGAAGCCATTTAGTTTCATATTGAGGCAGTCGAGCTAAGTGAACACACAAAGGAATACATTAAACAACAAAAATATTAATCCTTCATTAACAACTGGATAATGAACAAAATTAGTCTGAACATACCACTGCCCTCTCTGATAATCAATTCACTATCCTTTATCCAGCGGTAACAGGGAAACTCAAAGAACTTTCCAGAGGGTGTTTTCACTCTGATCTGCTTACAAAACCACTTAGAACTGTCCATTTCAAGTTTCACCTGGACAATGTCTCCAAGGTCCTCCATCACTGAGATGTCAACAATGATCTCCTGTAACAGCATATTTTATTAGACATACGTTATATGATGCAGAATAGAGAAATGTAAAAATTAAAAAAAATTGTAAAATTAGACCTAAGTTAAACTGAAAATTCAGGATCCTGTTTAAAATTATGGCACTTGATGTTGACTCCTAGAATGTTTTAGAAAAACATCGAAAAGTACAAGTGAGTCAGGCACCTAAAAAAAAAAACTTTAGGCCTTTAAGGGTTATCTATTAACTTTGAGGCAGCCAAGGCCCCCCTAAAATGCTTGTTATATGCGAGATGCGCGTTCAGTGCGGTCGCACAAGTGGTTGCTGTGGTGTTCATTACCACGACAACCGTCTGTGCGTCCGCGTTGAACGTGCTTCTTAGCACAAGTAGGGCGATGTAGAAAATGGGGACGGAATCCCGGAATATATTCATAAAAACGGAATTTACTGTGTAACGCGGAATGTGACGGAATGAACGGCGCAGACGCGCGTTTCGTTTGCTAGTTTGCTATTTAAGCAC
>NW_015658102.1:3714-3810 GCF_001515625.1 Sinocyclocheilus rhinocerous
ACACTAGTCCTTTGATTGAAGTGTACTGAATTGCATTTGATTTATTCATTCAATATTTGGTTCAGTACACTCAGTACACAGTTACACAGTAAACTT
>NW_015658102.1:6909-11486 GCF_001515625.1 Sinocyclocheilus rhinocerous
AGCCTTGCGTTGTGTAGACAATTGCATAGTGAAAATTACCCCAACGCACCACCTAGTGTCCAACCTACTCTAATACTATTATAACCTGTTTAAATATGAACAAAGGATTTACAACATTAAAGAAATCCTTTATTTATAACATGTACATGAAAAATCTAAAAGATTAGACAGCTATGGGACACGATTGTGCAGCAGCAAGCAACAGTGAAAGAAACATCAAGGTTGTAAATGTGTGAAATTGTATAGGGCCCCATTCCTGTATTTTGCCTGGGGCCCCCAAATCACTAAATCCGCCCCTGGCTGTGTGTGTGCACTTGGATGGGTTAAATGCAGATGTGGCTGTTAAGTAGGGTTAGGTTTAGAGGTAGGATTAAGGGATGTAGAATATGGTCATGCAGAATAGAGCATTAATATAAGTATTAATAAACAGCCAATACCCTACTAATAAGCATGTTGATCTAGTGCATATTAGTAGCAAAAAGCAGGGGATCAAATGGTTAAGAGAACTGGACCGTAATCTGTACCATTATCTGTATTATTTTATATTGAAATTTGTGTATATTTATTTATTTATTTTAAGATAAGAGACACTTGCTACTTTGACATCATATTTTGTTTAATAGTTTGGTAGAGATCACGTGAATCACATAGGAGGAGTACCTGATAATTTTTTTAAGTCCGATTTCAAACCAAAATAGCCATTTTCCTGTTGGTTGGCGCTAATGACTATACATTAGAAAGTTCTCCAGCTCAGTGAGAAGAACATATACAGAGTTTGGTGACTATGTGTCAGATTTACTATCAACCTGCGTCAGTGCAAACCCTCTTTTTGGTGTTAAAAAACTACGGTCAGTATTTACTGAAAAATTAATGCTGAAAAGTAGTGGCTGATCTTATTGCATATGCATTGGTAGGAGTTTCCGAGAGTATTTAAATGAATCATGCAACATGATTTACTCATATTTGAGCTTGTCAATTTACTGGTAATTGTGCCATTATTTAATGCCCGAAAAAGCATGTCTTAAACCAGACATTAAAGGTTGTGTAGGTGATTTAATCCAGAAACATTTTTTGTTATACTGGTTGAAATTCTCTTCACATTCTGAGAGCAATCCTTAATGAAAATTGGTAAATTAATTTATATAAATATAAGTGTTCTGTGGAAGGCGTAGGACTGGAAAAAGTTTGTCCAATCATTTCATTCAGTCCACTTGCAATGATTGTACGTCCTACCTGTCAGTGTGAGTCTGTGCAGCACGCTTGTGTATTTAGTTTGCATTGTTGGTCTTGGCAGCTGTATTTGGTTGGATTGTGAGTACATTTGTTGTCAAATTGATGAAGTTTTCTTAATTTGCTTAGTTAGTTAGTTTACTATCTGTATGATGGCAGATCTCAGCTGCTGTCCTAACATTTCATCCCACCCGTCAGAATGTCCTACCAGGGTATACTTGTGCATGATATTGCATAATTTCTAATCCCTCTCATACGGTTTTTATATGGTTTAATGGTAAAGGTTAGGTTTAGGGGTAAGTTTTATGACATATTTTACTCGCCAAATTTTGCTTCCTACTGTTTAAATGGAAGGTTGCAAAATCTGACGCAGTAGCACAAATCGACAGAACACCACCATTATTCATGGTGTGTTGGATGGGGCATGGCTTGGAGAGCGGTTTTAAAGCGAAAGTGGGTCTTGTGCTTTTAAAGCTAACAGGCTAAAATTAGGAAACCCTATTATACCTTTAATTTGCACTGCACCTGTTGGTCATTATGAAAATTAAGTGTTGCATCTGTGTTCTCTGCCTGTGCGCCTCGTCAGTAAATCACCGCAGAAATGTACACTTTGATCAGCGCTTTTATTATAATTTATGCATTTAGCAGACACTTTTATCCAAAGCGACTTACAGTGCATTCAGCCTATACATTTTTTTTTTACCAGTATGTGTGTTCCCTGGGAATCGAACCCACGACCTTTTGCGCTGCTAACACAATGCTCTACCACTGAGCCACAGGAACTACGTCTGTTAAAAATTTACTTTTTAGTAAATCTGGCCCTATATGTAAAACTAGTAAATCAAAAACCTCAAATTTGACTAAAACTGATATTTTTTACTTCTTTGGCCTGTAGCTCGAAAACAGACTGCATTCACACTCATTTTTACAGCACGGGTCACATATTTATATATTGTATTAAAATAATTAAGTTCTTACCTCTCCACTTTTGTTCACTGGGGTTTTGTTACTGCTCTCATTTTTTGAGTTCACCAGTGTCAGGAAAGAGTTTTTTATTACATCACCACCAGTATATATAAACACCTTGTAGGTCAGCTTTTTGGGTGCTTGAAAGAAAAAAGTATACATATATAATACAATACAGTGTTTATTTATATAGCACATTTAAAAACAACTGAAGTTGACCAGAGTGCTGCACAAGGTATTTAAAAGAACACAACCATTAAAACAGTAAACAATAATCACAAGCAGCAAAATAATATAAGAACTCATAAAACAATAGATCAAGGAATATTAACTCTTTCTCCATCAGCATTTTTTTAAAAGTTGCCAGGATGAGCAGATCTAAGCTTTCTTGCCCGATTCTGAAGGGACAACGGCATGCATAAGTGTTTCAAACTTCTTTGAGGACAGGAATGGCAAAGATGATAAAAAAAAATCAAGATTTGACCACAGAACTTACAGTATGTGCTTCTCAAATTTAAGGCTGCTGTAAAGAAAAACACCCACATTTTTAACCCATGTGGTTCTGTATGATGATAAGGAATTGAGATCAAAGTCACATACACTGGGCCTCATTCATGAAAAATGAGCTGAACTCATTTTTGTGTAAATCGTTCATAAAGCTGCTCTGACATACATTTTCAGATACAAAAATATTGTTAATATTTTCAAATGTTAGTTATATATGTACACCTGCTCCCTACCACGTCAATGGTGTTTAAATCATCCAAATGTTTTGTGTTCCCTTAGGCGAACTGATGAAATTGAATTTTGATAAAAAAATAACAAATAAGGCATAATCCATGGTTGGCTGTGCATTAAACAATTTGAATGCACGACGTGGACACGACATGAAGCGGAGGGCACTAAAATCGTTGCACAGCAAGCCATGGATTATCGCACTTATACCATGGTCTTTTACCAAATTTAAGACAATTTAAAGCTGTTATTGATGTTTGCAGTGCAATATTTGACAGTACAGGAAAAATATCCATTATTTTGTCAATGACCGCTCATTATAGATCTATTGATTCTGCCTACTTTAATTCAGACAGACAGAGTATTTGAACAAATTATAGCATTTATATGATTACATTATTGAGAGAGAGAGATGCGGAGCATATGTGAATCCCCTGCTTCAGAATGAGTGCCCCTCTATAAGCTGTGGATTTCAAAAGTGTCAAAAACAGAGATGTTTCCCCCTTGTTGCTGAAAGTATAATGTAACGATTGGGTAGCAAAGGTAGGCAGGCTATTTTATTATTGGAAGTCACGAGGCAACGCTGACAAGAAGTTCATGTGCTCCCGAATGTGTTATATATTAGGCCTACATTTATCTGAATGAATTATAGCATTTATTTGAGTTATTTACTTTTTTTTTTACTATTTGAATTAATTATCGAGAGAGAGAGAGAAAGAGCAAGAGATACTTCCATGTGCATTATGCAGGGGCGTAGCCATAATTTCAGAAGTGAGGAGGACAGAAATGTTGTGTAATACCTGTTCTTTTATTATTTTTTTTCTTTGTCTGAGAAGTTTTTTCTAATCTTTTGCTTTTATTGGCCAAGAATTTAAATACACTTCTGAACAATAATCATAATTTGCAGAGGTGGGGGACTCGAGTCACATGACTTGACTCGAGTCTGACTCGAGTCGCAAATTTAAGGACTTGTGGACTTGCTTGACTAAATAAAGAAAATTACGTGACTTGAGACTTGACGTGACTTGACCTTCATGACTCGGCAGGACTTGACTTTATAACAACTCTAATTATTATTATAAATCATTGCGACATAATTTGGTAAACAAAACGCAAGCCACTGAACCAGTGGCAGAAGTGATCCTAGTCTGCGCAGTTCATGACACTGCACGAGCACAGTCAGGAACACAGCGCGCCAAATACAGGGAGCAAGAGAATCTCCCGAGATGTTTGGATAAACACTTCGAAACTGTATGCATTTGCTGTATGCATTTACAAAGCCAGGACGTCACCACTTCAAAAAGGAAAGGTATGTAAGCTTGTTCGTTAGTTGAAAACAGCATTGGTCTTAAAATTCAGCTTAAGTCTGTCATTAAATTAAAGTGATTATAAATGATTAATCTTGTGTTTGTAATTAACGACGTCAAAATTTAAATTCGCTGCCATTTGCCTCTCAAAACAGTACTTTAGTGTCAAGCATCCCTCTTTGTAAATCAATATATGGAATTGTACCATGGAAACCGTGTTTTATCGATTAGTGATTTTACTCTTGAACCCAAAATCCAAGATATGTTGTCAAAATGGACCTAGTATGAGTTCTTATATTTATAACATACGATATTTAGTAATATTTTCAGCACAGCTGC
>NW_015658103.1:0-559 GCF_001515625.1 Sinocyclocheilus rhinocerous
TTTGTTGAAGAAATTAAAGAGGCTGTAGCATTTCTATCGCAAAAAAGGTGGCCAAAAATTAAAAATTAAGTGGATATTTAAATTAAATGTTTGGTCAATATTAAACAAAGATTTGATCTTCCTGTAAGTGTAACAACGGCAATTATCAGGCATTTGGTGCCCTTTGCAGGCATTTGTAATAATGTAAATAGTTTATTTTGTATTACATTATGTATTTTAACAGTGTTATTCAATGAAACCATATTTAAACCATATAGCATATATTGCCTCGTAATTTTTATATAATACATTTTAAGTCATGGAAACTAGAATTTTAAGTCAGATGCGTTGTTGGTGGTGGTGAAATTATTACCGACATTAAACTACGTTACTAATGTCAACAGTCAAAAAAGTTTCACAGGATTATGAACGCATATATAGTTACTTGAAAGTGATGCACAGGCTTCATCTCGGGCTTTTTTCTTTTCCCTTCGCCGGACTGCGCTGATGTCTTCCCCCTGATATAGCCTAGTTATCCATTAATTATGATGATAATTTGTATTCAGCCGCAAACATGAGG
>NW_015658104.1:0-259 GCF_001515625.1 Sinocyclocheilus rhinocerous
TGCGGAGTGAAACGATCGTGACGTAACTCCTCATTCTCTATAAAAAAACGTGCACAACGTCCAAATTAACATATATAAATCAAATATAATTTCGTAAATTGCATAAACAATTATGAACAAAACAGCATAATGTATTTATACATAGCTTAATTCAAAAAGCAGAAGCGCCGATCAGACAGATTGCATTTAAAAACATGAGACGCAGTGAAATGGAATAAACCTCCCCAAATTCGCAACGTGTTTTCTAAAAGTTTAAACT
>NW_015658104.1:459-539 GCF_001515625.1 Sinocyclocheilus rhinocerous
AATTATTAGGAGCACCAGTGCGACTGACCAGATCGTCATCATACTTGTGATTGCTGAGGGGAGCTTCAAAGGTTTCTACG
>NW_015658105.1:0-1042 GCF_001515625.1 Sinocyclocheilus rhinocerous
AGGTCACCTGATAACACGGTCACCAGTTAACCGAGAATAAATTGTTGAATAAAGTCGCTATTTTTGTTCTCTTTGCGCACGAAAAGTATTCTCGTAGCTCCATGACATTACGGTTGAATCACTGATGTCACATGGACAATTTTACCGATGTCCTTATTACATTTCTGTGCCTTGAACGTGGTAGGACCCTTGCTGTCTATGCAGGGTCAGAAAGCTCTCGGATTTCATCAAAAATATCTTAATTTGTGTTCCGATGATTAACGAAGGTCTTGGAAGGACATGAGGGTGAGCAATTAATGGGAGAACTTTCTTTTTTTCTTGGAAGGACATGAGTGTGAGTAATTAATGGGAGAACTTTCTTTTTTGGGTGAAATATCCTTTTAAGTTCGTACAGTATATTGTCAGCATTACTTCTCTGAATGATGTTACAATAATTTTTCTTTATGCTCTGATTGAGCTGCATCTATTTCAGACGCACAAATTCTGTGGGAGTACATCTATGTCAGACACACGTTTCCATAGGAGTAAAATATTATGTATATGTAGCCCTCTCTCTCTCTCTGCGTGCTAACTGGCCTCTAGCACCGCCGCTGCTACTCTGCGCTGTGTTGTGTGTTCGTGGGTGGTGGTAGAGAGGAGACACGGACACAGAGGGGTTCGGGATCGTGGCTTGACCGTTTATTTCACAGCACGGCATCTATAGTGTTGATAACATGAACTCACTTAAGTTTTAAACTAGTAAAGTACATTTCAATGCACATTCAATTCAATAATCTCTCGCTGCTTATATTATCATACATAGCTTTGCATCAGCCACCCCGTATTAATCACGCTCCAAAGAAAGAACAGAAAACATGTTAACTCTCCATATTACTCTGCATTTAGGTCTTTAGTAGTTTAGAACACAAAATATCTCAATAGACAGAACTTTAGAGCGATAACAACAAAGATATTTTAAATTGAAATTTCCACTACTGTTAACGTGACTTACCTATAGTGTTGATAAAATGAACTGAAGAAAAGATGGCGCACTACACGCCTA
>NW_015658105.1:1279-1472 GCF_001515625.1 Sinocyclocheilus rhinocerous
TTGAAACATTTGCAGTTACAAATAAAAACAATATAACAACATAATTACATAAACAGTGAATAATTGCACAAGGTGAATTAAGGTATATGCACAAAGAAAGTTAAAAATGTTATTCAGATTTCAGAATAAGCACCTTGTCATTTCTAACACATTTGTTGAGGATCTCGTCCATCTGATGTTCATCATGTTCATA
>NW_015658106.1:0-512 GCF_001515625.1 Sinocyclocheilus rhinocerous
AACAGTAAGAAGTCAAATAAAAGACTGCTACCATGGCTTAGAAAACTGTGGATTTTTTCCCCCTTTTTCCCCCAATACTTGTTCAGTGATTAATCCATTGTTCTTTCTATTTAAGATGGTCTTGGAGATTGCATTAAAGTTGCATTAAAACCCTGACATCCTCCATCATTGCCATACAAAGTGGGTAAGTGCATCTTTTATGACAATACATTTTTGGGTAATATTTGATCCAATGTATGTATGCATATTAGCCATTTAAAATTTCTGTTTAAAGGTTGGAACAAATTTAATTCTGTATTTGGAGGAGGAGGAGGAGCAACAAAGGCGATACCCTCATGTCCTGCAGTTTTGGGATAAAATCCATCCTTCATCATTGTGGGTGAAATGGCACTGAAGCATATATATAGGGGGGTAATAATGACATACTTTCCAAGCAGATACCAAACAAACAGAAAAATGTTCTGTCGTTCATCAAACTTTAATTGAGGACAGTAAGAATGTGAGGGCTCTAG
>NW_015658107.1:0-461 GCF_001515625.1 Sinocyclocheilus rhinocerous
CTTTTCCACTGCGTGGTACGACTCGGCTCAGTACGGCTCAGTACGTTGTTCACATCAGGCACGTACATTTAAATTACTTTATGCACTAAAATGTACACTTATGCCACCTCACAGCAAAACTCCAGAGCAGCAGTATGTCATGTGGGTTAACTGAGACCTGTTCTGAGGAGGATCACTTTATTGACTGGCACACTGCACAATTAAATGTAAACCCTTAAGTCAGATGCCCTTATAAAGACTGTAACTTTAATGTTTGCTCTTCACAGAAAAGTTGTCAACGACAAGCCTGACATCACCCAAAGGCCAGCTCTTTTTACAGTAAACCAGGTACGTATAAGTGCATTCATCCCATGTTGTATTTGCCATAATTACAAGATTCCAATTTGGAAAAAGAATTCATGTCCTTGTAGAACTCCTAATTACCATCTGTAATCTGGGAATTTTCTGAGAGCTTCTACTTG
>NW_015658108.1:0-190 GCF_001515625.1 Sinocyclocheilus rhinocerous
TGCAGAGTTTCGGTTCATTTTTGTGCTGCGCGAAAGGAAACCAAGGGTATTTTCTTTAGATCTATTTTACAAAAGCACAAATATTTGTTTTTATTGTGAATGTACACAAACAAAAGCAAACCTTTTACAATTCCGATTCTCTTTAGGACTAAAAGGAGTAGTTGCTTCGACTGTTAGAAGGAAAAAAATA
>NW_015658108.1:308-521 GCF_001515625.1 Sinocyclocheilus rhinocerous
TGTCGGCGAGTGAAAAATCGGGCTAAAATCGTGCAGTGTGAACTCGGCATAAGTGTTATCACAGTAGGCCTACCACCGTGATGTTATGCAAAACATTTTGTTTAACATGGATATTGGAACGCAAGTGAAGTACATAATAAATAATATTTTGGCATTCAAATACATTGCAAACATTTGATTTTGTGTGGAATGAGAGACCCAACGTTGGTTTCG
>NW_015658109.1:0-596 GCF_001515625.1 Sinocyclocheilus rhinocerous
ATCACTGCATGCAGGATGATGGGCAAACAGCGTCTGTTCTGACAGATGTGCTGCCTGTCTCATGTGAGAGTGGCGCTAAGTGGTCATCGCCCGCAATCGAAGTTTAAAAATTCCCATTTCAAAGCATTTATTCAACAAAAGGTAATATATTTAACAATTTGTGATAACATAATATTAATTTCATAAAGGCTGTAGTACTGTGAGAAACATAAATTAAATAGAAATGTACATTTTCGCTGCTCTAGCAGTCTCCCCACCCAAGCTGCAGTTTTGAAGTGTAGCTTGCCCACCGTCCATTTTCAAGCACAGTGGGCACACCTGGCAAACTTACTGAAACAAACGGCGGGTGGGTCTCTGTTAGGGCTGCACGATAAATCGCATGCGATATTTAACGCAAAACATGCGCAAAATATGATCGTGGTTTTGCGCAGCTCGTCAGTGAACAACGGCTCTGTGTAGTTAATGCTTGCACGGCCTGGAAGTATTTATTCAGCGATCGGCGCTAAAACGTCGTCTGTACGGAACATCGTTGTGTACGGAACATGGTTAGTCTAACACAGTACACGTAGCAAGGTATATATATATATATATATATA
>NW_015658110.1:0-1697 GCF_001515625.1 Sinocyclocheilus rhinocerous
TACATGTGGAAGAATTGACAATAAAGCAGACTTGACTTGACTTATCAGTGATGCAATTTACTATCAGCTATGCATGTTCTGGTAATTGCTAACAAATGTTTCAATTTTCGTTTAGGACTGTGGCTGCATCAACGACATCTTGCACAAGAAAGGCACGCGAGTGTCGTTCAGTTTTGAGTTCGCTGGAAAATCATACTGAGTAAGTGCACAGTATAGTAATTGTACTTTTATTATGCCTAGACTATATGGTAATATTATTTGTGGTTGATAGTGTTAAAATGTAGTTTCTTTGTTATTGGCATTCTGTTTTCTCATGAAGTATGCATACTATACTAAGGTACTGTGGGAAAAAATGCTAACGATTGTTTATAAAAAAATTTAGGACTGTGAATACACCACTCTTGCCTTCACCTGCATCTCACACAGGAAGGGAACGCTCCTTCAGTTTTCATCTCCATTCAGAATCTTATAGGGTAAGTGTGCATTCACTATTTATGGTAAAATATGTTTGCTATGTGGTAATTGTGTTCTTTGTTTTGATAAATTAGTACTAGTATCAGTGAACATCACAATAATGTTAATAATGTAGTTTGTGTAAACAGCATGCTTACTTTTTTATTTCAGATGTGAGAATAACAGTGTAAAAGAATCCCAAACATCCCAAAATGATGTTTTATTAACAAAGTTCGGGAGGAGCTCGTACAGATAATTATCCCGGCCAATTCATTATCAGCAATCACATCATCTATCCTATCAGCACGAGAGAGAACCTCTTTATAAATAGCCTAAGACGTCTTGCTTATATTTTCTCTAAGTCTTTCAGCATCCCTCCTTCACCCCGACTCCACACCATCAGCCCGTTTCTACCCTAAGGGGGGAGCGAATGTCCGTTCCCTTCTTAACAAAACGGATTAACTTCTTCTCCTCACCCGCATTAACAAGGACTTCTCAAACTCTGCTGAATTGTGCTTCACTGACACCTGGCTGAGTGAAGCCATTCTGGACAACGCGCTTCATCTGTCGGGCTTCCAGCTATTGCTGGAGTTGCGGAGTTAACGGGGAAAACGAGAGGTGGTGGATTGTGTTTCTATATCAACGAAAGTTGGTGTTAAGATTTAACAACTCTGAAAAAGATATGCTCTCCTAACTTAGAGGCACTCTGCATAAACTGTAAACCTTTCTACTCGCCGTGGGAGTTTTCCTCTTTCATTCTTATGAATATGTACGTTCCCCCAGATGCGTGTGTGAGCGCAGCGCTTCAACAGCTGGCTGAACTAATAACTGAAATGGAGCAAAGGTACCCAGACTCTCTTAGAGATTTAACAAATCAAATCTTTCCCGTGAACTGCCAAAATACAAACAGCACATTACATGTCCCACCAGAGACAGTAATATATTGGATCACTGTTACACCACAATAAAGGATGCATATCACTCTGTTCCACGAGCAGCTTTGGGGCTCTCTGATTACTGCCTAGTTCATCTTATACCGACCTACAGGCAGAAACTGAAATCAGCTAAACCTGTACTAAGTAATGTTAAAAGATGGACTAATGAATAGGGTTGGGTATCGTTTGGTTTTTTTTCGATACCGGTGCCAAATCGATTCTTTTAAAATGGTTCCGGTGCCTAAGCGGTGCCTGAACCGATATTTATTAAAAAATAAATAAATAAAAATTCCCCCCAAAAATTATGGA
>NW_015658111.1:0-564 GCF_001515625.1 Sinocyclocheilus rhinocerous
ATCAACATCAAATGTAAAAATAGATGTAAATTATGAAAGATAACAAAATTATCTTATAGAATCACTGTTTGGACCTTTATTGGGAGTTTTTTTTTTTCAGTTCTGATATTAGTTAGATTTTTTTCTTCATGAAAATCCACTTCATATTAGCTTCACATTCAATGGCACTGTCCTTCAAAACATTGAATATACAGTTATATGACAGTTACAGTTAATTACATTGTCTGCAAATGCATATATATATATATATATCAACCCAAGCACACAATACATGTATGACCACATGAACTTTAAGAATCATTTCAATTCAATTCAATTCATATTGCTTTATTGGCATGACATACTTAGGTACATATTGCCAAAGCATTGTACATAGAATGTTCTTCCGTGTTTTTCAGGGTTGGTGATAACGAGTGCTTTGTTAGTCAGATCTGACACCATTTGGATAAAAGCGTCTGCTAAATGACTAAATGTAAATATTATTCAATTGTAAAGAAATTATAGATTAATTTCTAAAACATTGGTGGTACTACTAATGTAGATGTGTTCACTCTTTACCTCTTA
>NW_015658112.1:0-219 GCF_001515625.1 Sinocyclocheilus rhinocerous
CATGTCATTAGCAGCGTCGGATGCAGAGGAGCTGTTGGGCTCGGTAAATGACCCCACCCCCTCGCCATCGTCCGCGCCCAGCACCACTAAAGACGGGATGGATGCCGAGCTTCTCCGTATCCTCTCCAAAGCGGTTGAAGAGCTGGGGTTAGAGTGGTCTCCGCCAGAGGAGCCCTCTCGCAGCTGTCTGGATGAATGGTTCCTGCCGGGGCGCCGCCA
>NW_015658112.1:310-986 GCF_001515625.1 Sinocyclocheilus rhinocerous
CATCTGCCCTCACTTCCATTGACGGCGCTGAAGAAAAAGGGTACGATAAGCCACCTCCCCTAGATGAGTCAGTGGCCGCGCATCTCTGCCCGTCCACGGCCATCGTCTTCTGCCCTCCAGGTCTTCCAGTCCAAAATCCTCGCATTCTCCGACGAGTCTGGCCTGGACCCCGCTACCCTCAGGGATCTGAGGAGCGCGACCGACCTGGCTCTACGCGCCACCAAGACCACCGCCCAGGCGATCGGGAGATCGATGGCCAGCCTTGTGGTGCTCGAGCGCCATTTGTGGTTGATGCTGACGGAGATTAAGGATGCGGATAAGATCCCCTTCCTCGATGCTCCAGTCTCTCCCAAAGGTCTTTTCGGCCCGGCGGTCGAAGGATTCGCTGAACGCTTCACAGAGGCACAGAAAAAGCGCAGCAGACGCGGGGACGCTCTCGCTCAACCAAACGCTACCCTCCTTCTAAGCGCCAGGGACCCCGACCCAAGATTGCGTTTGACCCGGCGCCTCAGGCTTCATCCTGATCCGCGAGACAGGAAGAGGATGGGGTCAGATCTCGCCACGACCGGACCGCCCCTCAAGCAGCCTCTCTTACACCTCTTGACACCCCGTTCAGCTCCGGGGGCAGAGGGAAATGTGTTTTGTGCGAACAACGGGGCTGTTCATGCGCCCAAGC
>NW_015658112.1:1322-1519 GCF_001515625.1 Sinocyclocheilus rhinocerous
GAGGCACTCAGAGGTGATGAATTTGCTGGCAAAAGGAGCTGTGGAAATGGTTCCTCCAGCCCAGAGCGAGTCAGGCTTTTATAGCCGTTACTTCCTCGTCCCCAAGAGAGATGGTGGCCTCCGACCCATCCTAGATCTCAGACACCTGAATTGTGCCCTCATGAAGAGGTCGTTCAGGATGATTACACTGAAACAGA
>NW_015658113.1:0-3642 GCF_001515625.1 Sinocyclocheilus rhinocerous
ATATGTATCGTATCGTGACTTTGCTGGTGATACACAGCCCTAATTCACAGTGCAGGAAAAAGTATGAGACCACTTTCTTCTGCGAAACACAAAAAAGACATTTTGAAGAATGTTTCATCTGTTTTTGAGCATGGTGCCCAAAACAACAATGAAACTCGTATGGGGGAAAAAAAACACTGAGACTTTTTTCATGTTCCACAGAAGAAAGAAAGTCATACAGGTTTGAAATGACATTAGTGTGCGTAATTTTTCTCTTTGGTGTTAATGTTTCATTGACCAGGTAATGCCACAACCCAAAACATTTGGATTCAGATCAACACCTGCTTCAAAGGGGGAAAAAATAGCAAAAAGAGAGGGCAAAGTTACTTGAGAAAGAGCAAAGTCTGTTTTTGTGTATAAATGTTTAAATTTTCATTCATCTGTAAAGAAATGTCTAAATATCTAATCGGATGAGTTATATTATTGTTATTTATGTGTCTTTGTGGTGAGTGGTTTGCCTTTGACGTTTTAAATATGTGGGATATTCTGTAATTTTGCACATTTGGCTGGAGAGCAGAGTTCACATAAGGTAGGGTGACCATACGTGCCATTTTCCCAGGACGCGTCCTGGCCAGGATTTGTTTTGGCTTTGTTTTCCTGTTTTCATGCTTGCTGAAGGTAATGATCGAAAAGTAGTTTGACCAATAACATGCAAGCATTGTACATAATGGACCAATCATGGTGTGTGAGAAGGTGGGATCTACGGTCAAAGCGATGCAATTACGCGTACATATTAGGTGTGTTCGACTTAAAAACAGCACGGCTCAGACCGATCAGTGTTTGACATCAAAGTACCTCGAGAGCGTTTCGAAAGCATAACCGTCTGTATGGTACTTTGATGTCATACACCGATCCATTTCAGCAGATGACATAGATAACATCTGGCTGGATTCAGCTCTAAATCCGTAGGTATGATGGGCTAATAAGCCTGCTAGCCACACTCTAGGGAAACAGTGTTAAGGATGCGTGCTAAACACTGAGATAAATGCTCAGTATGTTTAATGTGTGTTTAGATACTGAAATGCTCATACGTTTACTGTGCATGATTTATGTATATATGGGCAGTAACCTGAGAGCATTAAAAAAATATGCATATAAAGTGATAAATAGCATGACTATGGCAGGAACAAAAGGTTGTCACTGCCATATAGAGAGATCGAGCAAAAATAAATAATACTATTTTGATTTAAAACATCAGAGACAAACCACTTGAAAATACATATTAAATAAAATAAATCGGTGTTACTGATGTACTAGATCAGGGCTTCTGAGCTGGTTTTGCTTCAGGAGCCATAGTTTACATCTGAAATCAATCGGTGACCCAACACAATACCAAATTTGCAACAAAAATGTCCTTAAAATGTCCTATGTAAAATGAAATATATGATTATGATATAATTAAAAACTACAACTATATAAAATTAGTTGATAGTATTTTATTATTTGCATTTAGTTTCACTGTACTAATTATTTACTGGAGGTCTGGACCAACCTGAAATTTTTCTGTTGTTTTATTTTTAAAGGGAAACTCTTGATTAGTTTTGAAAACACTGAAAAAAGTCACCATGCTGTGAGAACAGTGAAAAGACTAAAAACAGTTTAGCTGACAGCACAGATGTGCATCCTCTTGAGACACATCAACAGTTGCATCTCTTCTTCCAAATACCTCAGACTTCTTTAAGTAAAACTGGAAATGACACTCTTTCTTGTTATGAAACTTTACAAGACTAAAGTTTCATAACAAGAAACTTTGTTTCTTAAGGTAGAAGAATTGAAGAAACCCCAAAATTGATAACCAAAAAAAAATACTCTTTTTCTTTATTAAAAGTTTGACACAGTCAGTTACTTTTAAAGGAAACATGCATGCTTGTAAGTTTAATCAATTGGAGAAACATTGCTTCTGATAAATAAATACCAATTTACATTTATATTTTGCAAGCCATAGAGATAATCTATGAATTTCTAATACATGGTGTTTATCTGTATTTATCAAACATTTTGTTAGAGTAAAGCAGGGAAATTAAGCAAATTCAATACATTACAATGAGATTCAATGCAGCAGTTACAGTACCATTTATGCTTCAGGACGAACAAGCACAGATGGCAGATCAAAGGCCATTCACACTCACCAATTGGGGCCTTGATGCTGGATGAATTTCATACTGATGACATAAATATAATATTATGACAACTGTTAGTATATAGCAGATTCTTTCTGTGATCATACTGCATTATTATATTGTCAACAAGCAAGCTTGCTAACTACCGTGTAAGTCTGCACTAACCTTTATAATGCATCCTTAATGCCAAATGTCACCACATTAAATCCTTAGCAGGTGATTTAAGGGCATCCTACTGACAAAGACTTGAAATGGAGATCCGATGGGGTTGAAGAAATCTCAATAGACAATATTAAAATGAATGTAAAACATATGGCTGCATATGACCATATGTAACATATAAAGTAATCTGATACCAGTCTAACTAGTCTGTTACATCCCAAAGAAATATGCCTCAAAAATAAGATATTTTCATTGTTTTGTGCTTGGACAACTATGAACATTTAGCACAACATCATACTGCGTCTATACTGAATGGAAAGCTTTTGATATATTTTCCCCCTTTCTCTCTTTTCCACCATCAATATTCATTATGCACGATTTGACTGCTTGAATTTTAAAACAAACATATAATATTCAGCACTGAATGCATTTAAGTGAAGCTATTGCACTGCACAACAATATGACTGATGGTGAGTAGAACAAACCAGTACTCACGTAATATATATCATAAAATTTGATTGGCCAAGTGGATTTCCGAGAGTGCTTGATACATATATACTAACTAACTCAGCAATTGTCTGAAATGCAAGTTACTCAATATGAACTTAGAGCTTGTATAAAAGCATATACTGTATTTAACTAATACTACAACTCTTACTTGCGTGATATCATATACATATATATGTTTTTATGCACAAAAACACAAAAGTGATTTTAAAATGTCTTAAAACACCACTGAAGATAGAGGACACACACAGCACAGATGTCTCAGCCCCTATGAATGAGGAAGCTGTAGAAACACTGTTTCTGGGACTGTGTGTGATATCTCCCCTTTCTCTCTTTTCCACCATCAATAATCATTATGCACGGTTTGACTGCTTGAACTTTTAAAACAAACATATAATATTCAGCACTGAATGCATTTAAGTGAAGCTATTGCACTGCACAACAATATGACTGATGGTGAGTAGAACAAACCAGTACTCACGTAATATATATCATAAAATTTGATTGGCCAAGTGGATTTCCGAGAGTGCTTGATACATATATACTAACTAACTCAGCAATTGTCTGAAATGCAAGTTACTCAATATGAACTTAGAGCTTGTATAAAAGCATATACTGTATTTAACTAATACTACAACTCTTACTTGCGTGATATCATATACATATATATGTTTTTGTGCACAAAAACACAAAAGTGATTTTAAAATGTCTTAAAACACCACTGAAGATAGAGGACACACACAGCACAGATGTCTCAGCCTCTATGAATGAGTGAAGCTGTAGAAACACTGTTTCTGGGACAGGATGAGCGCTA
>NW_015658114.1:0-804 GCF_001515625.1 Sinocyclocheilus rhinocerous
GCATAGCTGTGATAGGCGATTTGGTTCTTTCTCATTATTTGACTCGCACGTCAAGTCTCTCAAAAAAAAAAGAAAAAAAGCCGCCGCCCTCTGCCCCAGCGTCGCTCGCACGTCCAGTGCCTCAAAAAACAAAAAAGCCACCGTCCCTCAGCCCTTGAGTCGCTCGCACGTCAAGTCCCTCAAAAAACAAAAAAGCCTCCGATCTCAGCCCTTGCGTCGCTCGCACGTCAAGTCCCTCAAAAAAACAAAAAGGCCACCGCCCTCAGCCCTCGCGTCGCTCGCACGTCAAGTTCCTGAAAAAAACAAAAAAGCCACCGCTGTCAGCCCCTGCGTCGCTTGCACGTCAAGTCCCTCAAAAAACAAAAAAGCCACCGCCAGCAGGTAAAGTCCCTAAAAAAACAAAAAGGCCACCGCTCTCAACCCATGCGTCGCTCGCACGTCAAGTCCCTCAAAAAATTAAACGGCCACCGCCTTCAGGCCCTGCGTCGCTCGCACTTCAATTTCCTCAAAAAACACACATAAAGGCTGCCGCCCTCAGCCTTTTTGTTTGTTTTTAGAGGGAAATTACTCATAAAACTAAAACCCCTGCATCGCTCGCACGTCAAGTCCCTCAAAAAACAAGAAAGCCACCGCCCTCAGCCCTGCGTCGCTCGCACGTCAAGTCCCTCAAAAAACAAGAAAGCCACCGCCCTCAGCCCCTGCGTCGCTCGCACGTCAAGTCCCTCAAAAAATAATAAGGCCACCGCCTTCAGCCTCTGTTGACTAACCCTAACAAGTTTCTCCAAGTCTTGACTGGAAACAAAA
>NW_015658115.1:0-570 GCF_001515625.1 Sinocyclocheilus rhinocerous
GACTGTTATGCACGCGCTGCACGCATGCTTTCAGCGTCACGCCTTGTATTTGCGTGGTCTGTCCGCAGCATGTGCATAACGATGCTCAGAGCAGGCTGTACCTGTGGTAAATATACGGCCGTCAGACAGAACAGACAGGTTGTCGATGAGTGACAGAGCAGAATAAGGATGGAGCAAAGCAATGCGTTCAACTCGGTTTTGTTTATATTTTGCTTAGCCTATAATTTTAAATGAAAGATGTCGTATTTATTTATTTTTCTCTACGACCCTTTTTCTAAAAAAAAAAAAATAGCTAATAAGTTTGTTGTTCCAGACACGAATCCTTCATCAGCCATCTCTGTTGCAGGAGGGGTGGAGGTGATGTTGAAGGTTGAGTCAGTTGGGTATTCAGAAACACTGATAGAGGTGGGTACTAAACGAATTGTATCCTAACAAGACGAATAAAAATAAGAAATAGCCAAATTTTTGTAGCCTACAACATTTTTATTTTCTCTGACACTGTTTACGGTGTTGCATAAAATATTTAACACATTTTTTGTCTTAATATAATTTATATAAATTCAAGTCAAA
>NW_015658116.1:0-310 GCF_001515625.1 Sinocyclocheilus rhinocerous
TGTGGACAGCCTCAAGCTGTTGGCTTACCTCCGGCCTTTTTTTCAATATTTATTTGTTTAATTTTTTTGGCTAGTAGAAATTATGAATTGCCGGTAACTTCAAAATTTAGTAGCCAAATTGGCTGGTGAGTGAAAAAGTTAATTTCAAACCCGGCTCGGCAGCCTGAAATGGATCTGAGTGAGTGTTATATAGTGAATGTGTGATTGGTTACAGCTGTGTGGGGGACTGAGGCAGGACCGGTGGAGAAGGGAGCCAGGGCAGAGCGGGCAGTACAGGTGGAGCTGAGGACCACCACAGCAGAGCAGACGG
>NW_015658117.1:0-1465 GCF_001515625.1 Sinocyclocheilus rhinocerous
TCAGTTTTGCGGTTTCCAAACAGCATAAATTTAGTTTTATCTAAACGTATCGATAATTTATTTAAGTCAAACCACATTTTTATCTTATTCATTTCTGCTGTGACCACCTCCAAAAGCTGCTGCAGATTTTCCCCAGCACAGAAAATATTAGTATCATCAGCAAAAATCACAAATTTTAAGAGATTTGTCACCCTACATATGTCATTTATATACAATATAAATAAATTTGGACCCAAAATCGACCCCTGTGGGACTCCACATGTGATATCTAAACACTCTGATCTATGTTCCCCAATTTGTACGAATTGAAGTCTGTTACTTATGTAACTTTTCATCCAATCAAGTACAACCCCTCTGATACCATAATTTTCCAATTTATTGATTAATAAACGGTGATCAATTGTATCCCTCTGATACCATAGTTTTCCAATTTATTGATTAATAAATGGTGATCAATTGTATCAAAAGCTTTTTTCAAATCTATAAATACTCCCACCGCATAGTTCTTATTATTTGTTTGCGCTGCTGTGATTGATAGTTGTATGACATCAAAGTACGGTGAGAGCTATAGAGAGCAGAGCAGACGGCTCCATGCTTTCGAATCGCTCTCGCATGTCATACAACGATCGATCAGTTTAGCGCAAACCACCAACACCTGCTTATTTTAGACAACTTAGAAATCCTGTGCAGAACGTGTCCCCACGAAATGGCACGTCTGGTCACCTTAAAGTACAGCAATATCACAACTCTTCTCAACTAAACACATGATTTGAGAATCAATCAGTGCAAATGGTGCAGGATGAAGTTTATTCTTCTGTTGAGGTATTTTAAATCCCCTTAAAAACACTGATGTATGAGTAATAATAACACGGATTCTTGCAACAGGGATTTTATACTGAACTGCTGGAGATGATGGAGGAGCAGCAGAAAGCAGCAGAGAAACAGGAGCAAGAGCTGATTGAAGAGCTGGAGCAGGAGATCACTGAGCTAAAGATGAGAAACACTGAGCTGGAGCAGCTCTCACACACTGAAGATCACCTCCACCTCCTACAGGTCAGTCAACATGATCTCTCTGATCAATGATAATGCAGCATATGACACCAGAACACTCCCCATGCTGAAGGATTTCTCCTCTCTCCTGCTGTAGATTCACTCATCCCTGTGCAGCCCTAGAAACAGCAGGAACTGGCCTGAGATCAGTATGAAGACTCATGAGAGTCTGGAGACTCTGAGGAGAGCTCTGACTCAACTGAAGGACACTATAGATGAAAAACTCTCACTAACTGGTACATCAGTACACACAACACTATAGATGAGAAACTCACACTAACTGGTACATCAGTACATACTGATCAGATAGAAACATGATGATGTACTCAATTCTTTAAATATAAGCTTTAGATCTGATTGTTTTTTTTTATTGTCATTAGTCTCTACAGAGCTGAAGGTGATGCAGCAGTATGCA
>NW_015658118.1:0-144 GCF_001515625.1 Sinocyclocheilus rhinocerous
CAAAGAAAGAAGGCGTAACTTTGATTCTCGCTGTAGTATTGTTGGCGCCGCCGCAATGTCGTGGAGACACTGTGTGTTTCGTTTGTTTGGCCTTCCAAAAGAGGACACAACTACAAATCAGTGGTTAAGTTGTATTTACAACAC
>NW_015658118.1:395-514 GCF_001515625.1 Sinocyclocheilus rhinocerous
GGTTTTGCCACTGACGATTCAAATGCGAGTTTTGAGCAGTGTAGAGTAGGGTTGTGACAGTGAGGAAATTTTAATGACAACACCGGTAATACCGGTATCACCGTGGGGGCGGGGCGTTC
>NW_015658119.1:0-1286 GCF_001515625.1 Sinocyclocheilus rhinocerous
AAATAATAAACCAGCCCATAAATCCTCCAAGTTCTCCCAGAGAACCTCATTTCAACTGTGATGTTGACAGTGATTAAGTGTGTAGGGTGCATATTGTCATATTGGACACATGACAGTTTAGATTTGTCTAAAACTCCAAGATGATATACATCATCTGAAAATATTTTGCCTTGTATGTCTACTTTTAACTACTTAATAAGTTAATAAATTACTTAACTTAATATAATGAGATGATCAAAGTAAATAAAGGCAACTTTTTGCAAGGAAGCACAAGCCTGAGGCCCTGAGTCAAAATTTGTCTTTTTTTCTTTTAATCAGCAGATCTCATTTGTGATGGTATAATACTCCCAGTGTTCAGCTGAAGAGTCAAATGGGGGTTCGGTGGGTGTAACGAAATGAATAGAAATGTTTTGTTGGTTCACTCTCTCAACCTTTTTCTTGGGTTAGCTTATTAACAACAATATTAATGTCATCATACAGTATGTTATTTTATTTTAAGGAAATTATTCTGATATTTGATCATATTAGGATCTTCCAGGGACTCTGTGTGGTTATATGTGGCTTTAAATATAAATCTGTGTTCAAGTGCGTTTCAGTCACATACACTGGGTATAGAAAAAAAATATCCTCCTTTAAAATAATCACGTTTTGTTGCTTTGCATCCTGAAATGAAGACAGACAGTTTTTGTTTTATCCAGATGTATTTACTCAGCGCAACTTATAACATCCAAGTGAAAGATATAACACCAACATGTCAGAAAAAAAAGGGGGGGAAAACAATCACTGAGTTGGAAAAAGGATCACCCCCTTGTGACAGTATTTTGTTGAACCACATTTTGCTTTAATTACAGCCTTTAGTCTGTTAGGATTTATCTCTACTAACTTTGCACATCTAAACTTTGCAATTTTTGCCCACTCTTCTTTGCAGAACTGCTCGAGTTCAATTAAATTTGATGGGGACCGTTTGTGGACTGCAGTCTTCAAGTCATTCCACAGATTTTCAGTGGGGTTTTAGTCTGGACTCTGACTAGGCCATGCAAGGACATTCAACTTTTTCTCCTTCAACCATTGTGTGCTCAGTTTTGTTGTGTGCTCTGGGTCATTGTTATGTTGGTAGGTAAACTTTCTTCCCATTGACAACTTTCAATTTTAGATTTTCCTTCTATCCCGACAAGTGCTCCAGTCCCTGCTGCAGAGAAACACCCCCATAACAGTACATTACCACCTCCATGCTTTACTGGAGAAATGGTGTTATTTGGATGGTGAGCTGTATTGGATTTCCGCCA
>NW_015658120.1:0-930 GCF_001515625.1 Sinocyclocheilus rhinocerous
TAAACATCACATTTTCATTTTTGGGTGAACTATCCCTTTAAAAACTACTCCAACATATTACGTGTGATATTGTCACCATACTGTTTTTATAGTAGATAGCTCATACCATTTTTTACAGTGTGGAAGTGAAGATGGTTTCTCTTTCCTGCTTTTCTCTTCCTAATCATAGTGGATGGCTCTCTCTGTAATTCTTCTTCCCCGATAGGAAGCTGTGTAAATCAGAGAAGTTGCCCTCTCACTCCTTTGAGATCGACCATGAAGATGTGGACAAAGATGAGGTCAGTACGGTGCATCAAGCTGAATTTACAGAAAGGTTCATATGGCCATAAAAATGTTGGAAATTATGTAAATGTGGAAGTGACGTGAACCTGGAGTGTGTTAAATTCCCAAATGCACTTTATAAGCAACTCAAACTCACTTTATAAGCTACTTTTTTTTTTATTTTGTAGGACTCAACTTCTCTGTCATCATCTAAAGGAGGAGGTGGAGCAGGGAGTGGAGGTGCAGGGGGAATCGGGGTGTTTAAGTCCGGCTGGCTCTATAAAGGCAACTTTAACAGCACTGTCAACAACAGTATCACCGTCCGGGTGAGTGCATGTCAGCAGCTGTCTTTCCCCCACCATCGCAAATATCTGCATTTAACAGATGCCATTATGGCCATTATTAAACGTCTCGTCACATTTTACATACAATGTGCTAACACTTTGACTAGTGCTTTGTGAATGTGTGATCATTTTATGTGTATGTCAGAGAGAAAAAATGCTAGATTGGGGGTTCACTTAAAAGAAAAGTTCAATCAAAAATTAAAATCTGCTGAAAATGTCCTCACCCGCAGGCCATCCAAGATGAGTTTGTTTCTTCATCAGATTTGGAGAAATGTAGCATTGCATCAGTGTCTCAGCAATGGATGCTCTGCAGTGAATGGGTGCC
>NW_015658120.1:987-3002 GCF_001515625.1 Sinocyclocheilus rhinocerous
GAGTCCAAACAGCTGATAAAAACATCACAATAATCCACAAGTAATCCACAGCACTCCAGTCCATCAGTTCACATCTGGAGATGACAAAAGCTGAAACAAATCCAGCATTAAGAGGTTTTAACTTGAAACCATCAATTCAGGCTAAAATTTTAGTCCATAATCCATAATAACGCTCCCTCCAGTGAAAAAGGGTTCTGGTCTGAATCAGGAGAGAAATCTGCACAGATCAAGCACCGTTTACAAGCCAAAACAGCTCTAAACAAATATGTGACTGGATTTTGATGTGAGACACAACAGGAGATGGACTTTTTCACTGCGTTATTATGGATTATGGACTCGTATTTTAGCCGAAAGCAACAGTTTGAAGTTAAAAACGTCTTATTGATGGATTTGTTTCAGCTTTTTGCTTCATAAGACATTAACTGATGGACTGGAGTGGATTACTTGTGGATTATTGTGATGTTTTTATCAGCTGTTTGGACTCTCATTCTGACGGCACCCATTCACTGCAGAGCATCCATTGCTGAGACACTGATGCAATGCTGCATTTCTACAAACCTGATGAAGAAACAAACTCTTCCTAATCTTGAATGGCCTGAGTTCTATATTATCAGCAGAATTATTTGAGTGAAAATATTGCCTGTTGCTTGTTTTTGACTTTTCTTGTTGCTTGTGCTTTCCCAGTCCTTCAAGCGAAGATATTTTCAGTTGACTCAGCTAACTGACAACTCTTATATCATGAACTTCTATAAAGATGAGAAGATATCAAAGGAACCTAAAGGCTGTATTTTTCTGGACTCGTGTACCGGGGTGGTTCAGGTCGGTAAATATATGTTTTTAAAGCGGTTCAGCAAACATTAACAATGAGATGACCGATGACTGAGATTTATTATGGTTTCTGGGTCCAATTGGGTTTCATACAGAATAACCGCCTGAGGAAACACGCCTTTGAGTTGAAAATGAACGAAGTGACATATTTTGTCCTGGCTGCTGAGAACGAGCAAGACATGGATGATTGGATCAACACTCTCACACGCATCCTGCAGATCAGCCCTCCAGACGGCCCGGCTCTGGATCGCAAGAGCGCGGACCTGAGCGACAGCAAACACGGTGGGTGCTTGGAAAGTACGAAACGCTGAAGTACAGAAGGAATGCTGTACGTTATTTCGTGTGTGTGTTGTATGTCATTTTAAATCAGTCAAATCATTGTATTGTCCCTCCTGAGTGAAAGTCTAGGGAAAACAAGCGGTGCAATAAATGCATTGCAGGATCAGTGCGATAATAATTTCCGCACAGAGTCTGTTTTTGCTGTGCTGCATGCACTGAATTAAAGCGATAGTGCATTGTTCATGGTCAAAACGAACATGGATTGAAGTGATAATGTAGTAATTTTACCATAAATGCATGTAGTTTTTCACGGTCATCTTATTACTTTAAGCACCATGATAAAGCAAAGAAAACTGAAACACTTACAAGGAATTGCAAAGATAACTCATGCGGTCAAAATTATGTTTATAGTAATTGTTTTATGTGAAATACATCACACAGGATGTGGATATTGTGTGAGGGAGAGGCTGACACCTGCATCTATGCAAAAAGTGACAATTATTTTACAGGCTGGTGGTCTTTCTTTTTTATTTAACATTCACAGGGCATACATACAACACAAATATATATATATATATATATATATATATATATATAAAATGTGAATCAGATTGATGCAAAGCAATAAAATGAATACACAACCAAAATGCAAAACACATTTAGTACCTAAATAATAATAATAATAATAATAAATATATATATATATATAAACCGAAAAAAACAAATAAATAAAAAGTTAACATAAACCTCTTTAAAAAAAATCACTCAAATGAATAATTACACAAAAATTTCAACTTCAAAGAAAAATTAGGAGGTTACCTTTACATCGAAGTCATTATTTTTTTCATCAATACAGTTGTTTTAGCAGCTTTCTTATTGAGGGATGAGCAGAGAGATTCTTAAAATAG
>NW_015658121.1:0-520 GCF_001515625.1 Sinocyclocheilus rhinocerous
AACTTTTTAATGGTCCGTTCCCACATCCGGGGGGTTTGCCCCATCCGGGATCCACGTGTCCGGAATTCCAAGGCTGGGCATTTTTGCTCTCTCTCTCACTGTATGGTGATGTGAGAAAGATATTAGTTTTAAGGTCAATAAAAGAATAAGTAGACAATTTTTATCAGATCATGAGAACATATCACAATATATGTGTGTTTGTGCTTGCACATATAATCTGATGGTTGCATAAAATTATTTAAATAAAATATGTAACATGACTAACACATAATTTGGGATAAAACAATAAATAAAAAAATACAATTCCTCTTGCATTTTTTTCCAGGAGAAAGATTTCCTCCTACCCCAGGTATGACTATTCTTCAAATGAGATGTTTCCCAAAAACCTCTAAAAACAACCCTCTCTCTCTCGCTCCCCCCTCTCTCTCTCTCTCTCACACGCAAGCGTGCACATTCAATCGTCCGAATATTATTCTCTTCTTTTAAATGAAAATATATGAATTAGGTGATCGTATATGAT
>NW_015658122.1:0-504 GCF_001515625.1 Sinocyclocheilus rhinocerous
AATTAATATTTAAGAAATTTTAAATCATTTGAAAATGGATTTAAATATAAATGTGTAAAATAACCATACTTATACTTTAGATGACAATGTATTTTTCACAAATAAATAAATATTAAATAAAACGTCAACATTGTAACCAACAGGGAACTAAGTAATCTGGGAAGATTGTGTGCATTGGGAATCATATTTTTTCAAATAGAGCCAAGGTAACAGTCATTTTATATACAGCACACAGTGAAAATGACATGAATATGGCAGTGGGCAAATGGATATATATCGCAGCATAATTTGAAATCACGAGTTTAAAGTTTGTCAATCGCGCATCTCCAGTGAAGCTGAACTCTCCTCCTGTCAGCATTCAATTCACACAGACCGACCGTCACGCAGAGAACACGCGATCATGCAGGATACAAATGCACACTTCACAAGATCTCACAGCATACAGAGCATAACAGGATACAAATTAGGGCTGCACGATAAATCGCATGCGATATTTAATGCGCA
>NW_015658123.1:0-5407 GCF_001515625.1 Sinocyclocheilus rhinocerous
AAAGTCCGGACTTAAATCCGATTGAGATGCTTAAACAGTCCATTCGTGCTCGAAAACCCTCTGCACAATTCTGCAAAGAAGAGTGGGCCAAAATTCCTCCACAGCGATGTGAAAGACTCATTGCCAGTTATCGCAAACACTTGATTGCAGTTGTTGCTGCAAAGCGTGGCACAACCAGTTATTAGATTTAGGGGGCAATTACTTTTTCACGTAGGGCCAGGCAGGTTTGGACAGCTTTTTTCCCTTAATAAAATAAATAATCATTTAAAAACTGCATTTTGTATTTACTTGCATTATCTTTGTATAATATTAACATTTGTTTGATGATCTGAATCTTTTAAGTGTGACAAATATGCAAAAAATAAAAAAAAACAGGAAGGAGGCCAACACTTTTTCACACCACTGTACACCTAGGATGCCTCAGGGGTGAGTAAAACGCAGCCTAATTTTCATTTTTGGGTGAACTAACCCTTTAACTGAAGAAAGTTCTGGCACATCCAACTGTTAATTTCATCAGTGCATTGGCAGAGGGAGTCAATGGGGCTGTAGTCATTTGGCGATAAGGCTAGGTAAATCTGGGTATCATCAGCATAGCTGTGATAGGCAATTTGGTTCTTTCTCATTATTAGACTCAGTGGGAGCATGTACAGGCTAAACAAGATCGGTGCCAGAATCGTGCCAGAATCAGAATTTAAGCGACTATCATTTTTTATCTTTATGAGCGCTGTCTCTGTGCTACAATGTGGTCAGAAACCAGATTGAAAATACACACAGCGGATACAATATTATGTTAAGACAAGCAAAATACGTCCCCTTTAAATCTGTAATCTGTGAGTTTAATATTTTTATTGCTTGTTATTAACTTATGCTTTGTTGTTTGTTAATGTGCTTTGATATGAACAACATACAGTTGATATCCTAGTCAATCCTTAAAATATTATTTTCTTAATTGAGTTTAACATATGCTCTTACGTCAGTATCTCCAGTTTACAGTGAGGATCCTTCAGTCCATCAGAGAGCCGCTTCAGACCTCTATCTCCTACATAATTCAATGACAGACGCAGTTCTCTCAGGTTTGAGTTTGATCTTAGAGCTGAAGCCAGAGCAGCACAACTTTTAGCTGTGATAATACAATCCTTCAACCTGCAGAACAACAACACCCTCTTCACTCTCTCAGTTCAGCAGGAACAAAGACACAAACAGAGATATTGTAATATTAGATCCTAAATCTGTGTGGGTTTAATGTTTTTATTGGTTATTGTTTACTTTTGTTCTTTTGTGTGTTTGTATAAATCACTGTAATCTGAACATAATGATTTTCCTTGATATAATATGTATAATTGTTTCAGCTGAGATTCACATATGATCTTACATCAGTTTCTCCAGTTTACAGCGAGGATCCTTCAGTGCATCAGAGATCAGCTTCACTCCTGCATCTCCTACTTTATTCTCAGACAGATTCAGTTTTCTCAGCTGTGAGGGGTTTGATCTCAGAGCTGAACTCAGAGCAGCACAACCTTCATCTGTGACGCCACAATATCTCAACCTGCAGAAAAACAACACAAACGTGAAGAACTCTCAGTTCAGCAGGAACAAACACACAAACACAGAGACATTATAAAATAAATCTGTAATCTGTGTGGGTTTAATGTTTTCATTAGGTTTTTTTTTGTGTTTGTGTAAATCACTGTGATCCGAACATAATGATTTTCCTAGATATAATATGTATAATTGTTTCAGCTGAGATTAATGTATGATCTTACCCCAGTATCTCCAGTTTACAGAGAGGATCCTTCAGTGCATCAGAGATCAGCGTCAGACCCCTATCTCCTACATTATTCAATGAAAGACTCAGTTCTCTCAGGTGTGAGTTTGATCTCAGAGCTGAACTCAGAGCAGCACAACCTTTAGATGTGACTCTACAATCAGACAACCTGTTGAGAACAATCACATTACAACACAATGTTATCATCATGTGACATTATTTAGTGCTGATACATTTGGGAATATATAAAAGGCAATATACTAATATACTCTGTTGAGATGTGATGAAACAATAGATGCACCCAGTGTAGACAGTCACAGAACACAAAGGGCTTTATATCTTTATATAGCTTTAAATATACTTTGTATATAATATGTTACGTCCGAAGACGTATTTGTTTTATTTCCTGTGTATGGAGATGTGCTTTTCTCTCTCTCTCTTTTCTCTCTCGCTCTCAGGTAGCTCCGCCTTAATTGGACGCGTTTGGAACGTACCCATGGATTGGCAGGCTGGTGGAAGCGTCCTTCTGAAATACGCTGGGAATGCTGACGTGGCCCAGAGAGAGAGAGCATGTTGTTGGCACGTTGTGGCTGCTGAGAGAGTGTCACTAATGTAGTTGGCTTGGCTTGTACCGGTTATCCTTAAAAGAGTGTTGTTTTTTGTTAACTACATATTCTTATTTATTTACGTTAAGCATCCTCATTTTGATTTTGACTTTATTGATTGTCCGTTTATTGTTCTTTTCGATTCTTTATTGTGGCAGTTGTGTTGCCCTTTCTTTCTGTAAATATTACACACATACCCCTTCTATCGAAGCAGTAGGGGTTGGGTGCCTTTTTCTTTTTGTACTTACTTTTTTCTCCTGTGTTTGGGATAGCCAGGGAGTTAGGTAACGATCACTGTATTTTATTTTATTTTCTTTGCAGGGTTTATTTAGCTGTTATTTGGGTTTAGGCAGTGGCTGTTTTGTTTATTGTTTTGGCCTTGCCCAACCCTGAAGAGTTGCTTCATTTTTTGCCTTTGTGAAACTGGATAAAAATAAAAAAAGCAAGAAACTATTGAAACGGAACTCTTTCAGAACATTTTATTTATGTTACCTCCCTGACCCTGGACCAGGGTCGTAACAAATATGATGTAATATGATCTTTATACTTTTAACGGTCCAAAATTCCATTTAGAACAATCTAAACTGACATGGGCTATTTTCCACATTTCTCTGAACAAAGAGAGAAGTCAAGAGAGAGCATTCATTTAATTTTCACTTTCATTTACATTTATTCACAACAGCATTAATAGATTTAGTTTAATTGTACAGGGGCATTTTTGTCCAAAACCCCTGTTAATTTCTGTCCCGTGGACAGGGGAAGTGAAGCCTTGTCCAGCCTTACACACACTCTGCATATGACGCTAGAATTAATTTGTTGAGTTGTAGGTGGAAATAATACACAGCTTACATGTGGTGCAATTATTCTTTTCTTTCAACAAACACTTCACCATTATTAATATCAAAAGCAATAAGTGGATGGAAGTGTTGCTGATGTTATGCTGTAGAGAAACAAGTTCATCAATAAATTCTGTTGGTAAATGATTGAAAAATTGTCTTGGGGCTTTAATTAAAAGTATTCCAAAATAGTTTTTAAACCAATGTAAAATTAGAGAAAACAGATGAAAAATATATTTTCCTAAATGTGTGCCAAAATTATTGACACCCCTTCCCGTTCTTATGAGAATAATTAATGTTTGTTTGGTTTTTTTTCAGTTGAATTGGCTTTGCATTTCATGATGGTCAATGAACAAACAAAATCACTATGACAGCTGCTGTAGATTTTTTGGTGATTGTGTCCTGTATACATATTATTCTTGCTGCGCTTGTACTATATTTAAGATGTAGGGTGAAAATGCAAATTAAATGATTAGTGACTAAATATTTTATGAAAATTTTGAATGACAGAATAAACGATTTTATAATATTTTTATAATGAACAATAAAACCATTTTCCCACAGCCTGCTTTGCTTATATTTACCAAGGGTGCCAAACACATTCAGATATGATCAGATATACATTTTCATGCTGAGATTCACATATGATCTTACCTCAGTGTCTCCAGCTTACAGCGAGGATCCTTCAGTCCATCAGAGAGCAGCTTCAGACCTGCATCTCCTACTTTATTCCATGATAGACTCAGTTCTCTCAGCTGTGAGGAGTTTGATCTCAGAGCTGAACTCAGAGCAGCACAACCTTCAGCTGTGACGCCACAATCCCACAACCTGCAGAAAAATGACAGGCCCTGCATCCCAATGTGCATACTATCCACCCTATCTGCCAAAAATAGTATTGAAAATGACTAATATCACAGAATTTAGGATGGATATTATGCACATTGGGGCGCAGTCACACTCTTCACTCTCTCAGTTTAACAGAAAAAAATAACACAAACACAGACGATGATATTAAATGCTAAATCTGTGCGTGTTACATACTAGGAGGTATTATTAATATAATTTTGACTCATGTCTGAAGGGACATTTACACAACACCATTTCCAGTCTATAGGATTGTGCAAGCAATATCGCCAGCTCATTTTCAAGGTAAGATTCTAAAGGCAGGTTGATTTATTGCTAAAAGTTGCCAAATTATGTTGTGTTGTCATTGCGCGATGACATCATAACGTAACCATGGAGCAAAATTGCATCATTGCATAGAATACAAAATTACATTACTCAAAGTGACTGGCCATTTGAAATATGTTCATTTAGATTTGCTTGTAAAAGTGATATTACGCTGCCTATGAACTCTCAGCCCTGTCCGTCACAGACAAAAAGGTCACCTGTGAACTCTTAACCCTGCCTATCATGAACCCGGAAACCATAAATTAACTCTATATTTGCCCCATTACTTCTGTCGTTGCCAAAGAGACCCCTAGTGAACAGTCTATCTATCCAGTTTCCGTCAATGAGCCTCATTCTGAATTATCTGTCTGTCCAGCTTCAATCACTGAACTGTCTGCCAATCTAGTTTCCCACTAAATGCATCCCACTGTGAACTGTCTGTTGGTTTAAATTCTACAGTCAAATCTGATCTTGAATTGTCTGTCTGTCTTGTTTCAGCTAAGCCTGACTGTGAATTGTCTACCTGTCTAATGTCACTTACTGAAATGTCTACCCGTCCGGTTTCAATCAGTGCACCGATCCTGATCTATCTGCCAGTCCACAACTCCCACATGTACCTAATTCCGGATTATCTGTATGTCCTGTTACAGTTCATGAATCTAATATTGAACTGTCTGTCTGTCCAGTCACTCTCGAGGAAACTAACACAGAGTTTACTGCCCAGTCTGTCACAGCCCAAAAACCCGCCTTTAACCCTGTCACTGCCATAGAGAACATTGATGAACTGTCTGCATGTTCTGTTTTCCCTAATGTGTCTGTTGAACCATCCGCCTTGCCAGTCCCAGTCAGTAAGCCTGTTTGTGAACTGTCTGCCTATCCAGTTTCAATCAGTGAGCTGTCTGCCCGTTCTATGGTCACCAGGGGGACTATTGATGAACTTCTTGTGTTCCCTGCCTCGGTCCCTGAGACCATGAATGCACTGCCTGTGTTGTCTGTCTCTGTTTTCCCTAGGCCCCAGTCTCTGCCATGGG
>NW_015658123.1:5503-7565 GCF_001515625.1 Sinocyclocheilus rhinocerous
CTTCTGCTCTGGTGGTCTTCTGCTCCGCCGTGGTGGTCTGCTGTCTGGCTCTGGGGGTTTTCTGCTCCGTTTGATCCGGTCTGGTGGTCTTCTGTCCTGCTCTGGTGGTCTTCTGCTCCGCCGTGGGTATCTTCGGACCCGTCTGCTCAACTGTGGTGGTCCTCAGCTTCACCTGCTCTGCCGGCCCCACTCTGGCTTCCTGCTTCGCCAGTTCTGCCTTGGTGCTCTACTCTGCCTCAGTCCCCGGTCTCTCCACTTCCACGTGGACCTGGCCCTTCATCCCTCCCCCTGTTCCACCTCTGCAACACCACCCTCCTGGATTTTATTGTTTTAGGAGCGTCTGGAAGCCGCTCCTTGGAGGGGGGGGGGAGCTATGTCACGAATCCTGTCCATGGACTTCCGTTCGATCGCCACCAGAGGTCATCCCGGACTACATATCCCATCATCCATTGCACTGATTGCACACAGCTGTAACCAATCACACATTCACTATATAACACCCACTCAGATCCTGCTCAAGTCGCTGAGTATTTTTTAGCGTTTATCACTGTGATAGCTACTTTACAGAGCCTGCTCTAGTTTTCTTAGTCTAGTCTTGCCTTGCCTTGCCTGTTTTCCTGGTTCCTGACTAATATAAAGTAGCCTAATAATAAATTGAATAAATGTTAAATAAATCAAAGTAATGGAAAACCAGCCAAATCAGTCAGCAGGACACCGGGATTTTTCCTGACTGACTGCGGTGCTGCAGGCTGTACACGCGTCAATGCCGTTTACGTTCGGGTCCAGTCGGGTTCGAAAATAAATGTCGTCGGGTCGGACTCGGGTCTAATTTCATCGGGTCTGTCTCAGGTCGGGTTTTTCTTTAAAAAAAAAAATGTATGCACATCGGGTTTGGGTAAGAAGTGATTCGGGTCGGGTACAGATTTTAGGACCCGAGAAGACCTCTACCCCACACCCCTAATCCTAACCATTGCATAGCATATGCACACCAAAGTCAATTTATGCGTATAAATAGAACGCCAAATAGAAACAGAAACTTGTGGTTTTGATACACACTTTCATAATTTACGATATAAAGCTGCATAGATTTTTATTTTAAGACAATCACATGCCCTCGCGGGCCACATAAAATGATGTAGCGGGCCTTGAGTTTGACACATGTGCTCTACATCCTTGCCTCATTTACTATACGCGGATCTATGAATACACAAATTAGCCCAGCCTCCACTCAGTCACACACCAGCCAGCCATGAGCCAGTGCCTCCTGATCCACTAAATGAACTGTAGTAAACGCGATACAATGGCAATGGCAATGGCAAGTGGAAATATTGGTTTAATTAAGCCATATGTGTTTAAACCAGAAATAAGCTGGTATGCTCAACGCAAGCAAGGAGACTGATGGCTATCTGCGTGAGGTAACATTATCTGTTTGTGCTGGTTCGTACACGGATAATAACTGATAAAACTGTTTTTACTAGCGGACAACTACAGTGGATACTGTAACATTTGTTAAATTTACTTGACGATGTTGTGTCCTCAAAATGCCTTGAAGACTCAAATGCAGCCAAGTTTGTGATTCCAAATCGCGCCCGCGATCATACACGTGTGACGTGCGAATACCAATGCGGGACAGGTGCGTCTGACTCCGGGCTACTTTTACACTGGTTTTTACTAGCGGACAACTACAGTGGATACTGTAACATTTGTTAAATTTACTTGACGATGTTGTGTCCTCAAAATGCCTTGAAGACTCAAATGCAGCCAGCCAAGTTTGTCCAAATCGCGCCCGCGATCATACACGTGTGACGTGCGAATACCAATGCGGGACAGGTGCGTCTGACTCCGGGCTACTTTTACTCTGCTGCCGCGGGGTTATTATTTAAGTTAGCAGTTATAAATACAAATAAATAAGCGCTAACAGCACATGACATTGTAAAAATAAGGGGAAATATTAAGTTAGCAAAACATCTACAGAAAAATATAACTGTTACCGGATTAACCTGGCTGCCTTCTCACAAGACCCTCTGCTTTGCAGCACAGTTAATGATATGCTAAGGATAGG
>NW_015658124.1:0-443 GCF_001515625.1 Sinocyclocheilus rhinocerous
TAAGTTGACCCACCCCCTGTATCTTGGCAACTGTACACTTTTACTCTCATGTGACGATGTATTTAGGAACCACCCATCATTTCTGCCAGACTGTGATAAGGAGAAACACATGGGGGGAATAGAAGGCACCCATTTACTTTAAAAACAGTTTTTGGCTTGTCAAAGGACATTTTATTTTAGCATAACAGATGTAATGGTTGCTACATCAAAGCAAATTTATCCAGGTCTAAAAATATTTATGATACATATAGGTGATTTAGCAACATATGAAACCATGCAAATCATTTAGCTACATATTAGCCTGTACTGGTAAGCTACAGTAGTTATTTTGTTTTCCACCAAAATGGCAGCTATGGGGCAAAGTGAGCCAAATGCTGTGGGGTAAATTGAGTCACCTACCCCACCTACCCCACCATAAGGCACTGTAGTTAAGTTAAATCTCT
>NW_015658124.1:597-1250 GCF_001515625.1 Sinocyclocheilus rhinocerous
GATAAGAAGCAGAAAATGCTTTTCATCACATTATAATCAGATATATATATTTCCAGCTGTAGTCACGAATGGCCAACTAACTCTCTGTTTAGTCTGTTTTTAGGAAGGCTACAACTTTAGTGTTCAACATATTGTTTCAGAAATGAAACAATTAAATATTGAAATTTAAACTTAATTTGGTTGGTTTTGTGTTGTTAAAGTTAACTTTAAGAAAAGAAATATGACTGTTTGTAAAAGGAAATTATTAAATTAGTTTTTAAATTATTATTTATTTCACATGGGTTTGAATCAGATTCAGTCGGATGATAATTTTACACCCAGATGGTGCATCTTACCCACTGACTCGACTCGGATCAACTTACCCCAAACCCGGGGCAAACTGAGCCATGGGAACACTTTTTTATATGAAGCATTATTTTTAGAACCCTTTGTCATAGTGGTCGGAATACTTTCATTAGGATAGGATGGATACTTTCATTGTACTTCTGCGTCATTTTCCCTTATCTTGAGGACCACACAAGTAAAAAGTGGCTAATCTTACCCCACTCTCCCCTACAAGTATTAGATGTTTCATTTAATTTTTTACAGCATAAATCTGTATTATATATTAATAAACAACTAATTTAGAACATTTATACTATTTTTTAAACTAT
>NW_015658125.1:0-277 GCF_001515625.1 Sinocyclocheilus rhinocerous
TTTCTTAATTTCGGTCGATACGATATAATTCCAATAACACTATTTTAAAAAAAAAGCCTCATAGAAACTGCCAAGAACACCCACAACAGATGTCTGTACCTACAAACTTATGAAAAATTAGTCTATGAAAGCTCTTCCTACAAAACTATTAAATTTTTTAGAAAAAAAAACAGCACAAATAAATTAATGTTCACCTTTTATTTGTATTTAGCCTTCATACTAGCAAGAAATGTGAAATCACTGTCAAATAAACATCTCAGACTCACCTTATTATTTA
>NW_015658125.1:428-583 GCF_001515625.1 Sinocyclocheilus rhinocerous
TGATCCAAAATACAGCAAAAACAGTAACATTTTGAAATATTTTTACTAACTATTTAAACGTTGACAACTAACTAACAGAATGTTTTCTGTTTAGAAAACCCAAAACAGAACAGTTTTGAACACAGCAATAAATTACATTTTAAAATATATTCAAA
>NW_015658126.1:0-826 GCF_001515625.1 Sinocyclocheilus rhinocerous
TTGGGTGTAATAGAATATGTTAGCATGCTTTAATGTTAAAAAAATGCATTATTTTTCACGCACCGTTCATTATTGCAGATCCTCTATGCACAGTCTTTCTAAAATGTGTTGATTTCTACAAAGCCCCGCCTTCAAAAAGCGCAGTGAGCTCTGATTGGCCAGCTGACCCAGTGCGTTGTGATTGGCTGAACATCTCAAGCATGTGTCGGAAATGTAACGCCCCTTTTACCATAATGTGAGCTTTAGCTTCCAAAGCAATTATAGACCAATTTGGAGCAGATGTCACAGTTACGTCACTTGCAGCTGTGCGCGCATTGTGATGGCAGAAAAACACTGGGAACAACTGGAGGGAAACGGGTAAAATCCATAGAATAAGAGAAAAAATGTATTGTTGTGCCTTTGGATGTCAGTAACAGAATGCAAATAATTTTCATATAATACTGTTGTCAAAGACGTCATTTGAAGCTAAACGCAGACAAACTATGGATGAAACCAGCTATTATTACCCTATTTTAAAGCATAAATTAAATTTGAACAATAGGTCTATATAATATTCACATAGGGGACATATTGAATAAGTCCTACAGTTAAAGCATGAAATACTATTTAAACCTATAACATTTCACATAACATTTACCTATTTTATCTCACAACTCTGACTTTTTTTTCTTGCAAATGCAAGTTTATCTCCTAGTTCGAACTTTATGACTTAATTCAACTCAACAATTGCAAGTTTGTCAAAAAGCCAGAAGTGTGGGATTATAAACTTATGATTTTGAGTCGAGGGAAAAAGAGAGAATGACGAGTTGATTTTTCTTACCAGAAT
>NW_015658127.1:0-1334 GCF_001515625.1 Sinocyclocheilus rhinocerous
TCAAATAAGTACAAGCTAGAAAGGGAAGGAATAAATAAAGAGAAGTTTTTTTTTAATTTAGCATCAAAAGAGATGAGTTTTCAGCTGTTGCTTGAAAATGGTCAGGGATTCAGCATTCCAGATAGGGGTGAGAAGATCATTCCACAAGCCAGGAATGGTGAACGAAAATGTTCTGGAAAGTGATTTTGAGCCTCTTGAGAAGCCATGTGCCTGTATGATGGGACCCAGTGATGTAGTGTATATGGAGAAGAGGAGGGGTCCAAGAACTGATCCCTGAGGAACCCCAGTGACCAGTTGATGTGCTTTGGATACCTCCCCTCCCCAAGCCACCCTGAAAGACCTACCAGTGAGATAGGATTCAAACCAGTGAAGTGGAATCCCTGTGATTCCCAGCGATGAGATGGCGGACAGGAGGATCTGATGATTGGCAGTGTCAAAAGCAGCAGATAGATCCAGCAGAATAAGAACTGATGATTTGGAATCAGCTTTTGCAATACGAACATGTATGTACACAAGTAATTATAATGTAGTTGCAAATTAGACATGAATGGCCTTTCAAGTCATATTTACAAGTGGGAAATGATCATTTTGATACCAAAGTTTCCAACTTGCATGGGCCATAAATTTTAAACATGGTGGAGGAGAGAACTATTGCTGTAGTGACTATTAGGTTGTATTTATTTTCTCCGCAACATCTACACTGGTTTTTCATCCCATTATAGGCATGTATATTTATGTAATTACCATTTGGTGCATATTGCATATATTTTACACAGTGAAAATAATTTATTTGACCGAAATTCCAGACTCTCTAGTCAGGCTAGAATTGTACAGGTAATGTTTATGTGGTAAATCATTGGATATTGACTAAATATATTGATTTCAATAGGATTTGCCCAATAAGTAGGCAATTATTATTATTTTGGAATTATGTATAATACAAATAGTTTTGGAATGAGTTTTGTAAAAAGGAATGTATCCCTGAACGTCTGTATTTTCCAAAATAATACTCTTTGAAAATAAACCCTTATTATTTTAGGCAAGGTAAGGCAAAGTTTGTTTATATAGCACATTTCACACAATGGTAAAAAGTGTTTTACATAAAATGAATTCAAATAATCATAAAAATGAAACAAACCCCAAAGTCTCTCAACAGTAACAAAAAAAAAAGAGTGTGAGTGTTAAGTTACTGTTTATCCACCTTTTTCCTACGCCCCATGATGCTTTGTGCGAACTATGGGTGGAACTTCCATTACGATGTAAACAATCATTCGCTGCAGTCACAGTGACGCTACTCATTCATTCATTCATTCATAGCAAGATGTGGAATCACA
>NW_015658128.1:0-144 GCF_001515625.1 Sinocyclocheilus rhinocerous
ACTTTGTGACATCACAAACCCCGGAAAACAAACGCTGTAGTCCAAGCGAGCCGTTCGTTGTAGCTCTTGAAAAGGGATTTTTTTTTAACGAAATATCTCCCTTTGGAGTGGACTTTGAGATTTGTAACTTTCTAGATCTTTTTT
>NW_015658128.1:203-511 GCF_001515625.1 Sinocyclocheilus rhinocerous
CACACTACACACTGACTAAAATTCAAAAAGTGAAAAAGCATAATAGGACCCCTTTAAGGTGGCAGTAGTCAGACAGTAGTGTGATTTCAGCTTCACAAGCACTGAAAGCATTTAAAGAAGAAAAGTATATAACAGCAGATACCAAATATTACCATGTTAAAACTTTGTTCTGTAGAATGTGTTGTTTCTTTTGAGGTTAAAGTAAATGTTTTTGGTGACAGCTCTCTGATTATATCATAGACACTCAATGAGTTAATCTCAGGTCATATGTGACCCTGGAGCACAAAACCAGTCTTAAGTCGCTGGGG
>NW_015658128.1:662-1228 GCF_001515625.1 Sinocyclocheilus rhinocerous
ATCTCGGCCAAATATTGTCCTATCATAACAAACCATACATCAATGATCAGCTTATTTATTCAACTTTCAGATGATCTATAAATCTCAATTTCGAAAAATTTAGCCTTATGACTGGTTTTGTGCTCCAGGGTCACAAATATACAACCAAAATTAAAATAAATGTTATATTTTGATTAAAGAAAATTAAGTTTTTTTTTTTTACCCTTATGATTTAAAAAAAAATTATTATTATTATTGTTTCCAGACAGGTTTCAGTAGTAAGAGTCTAATGAAAATTACCAATAAACTGGATCTGCATACATTTCCATAATAACAGTTTTAGGGTAAACTATCATAAAAAATAATGTAACAATGTATAATAGGCTGAAAAATAGGCTTTATTGCCCTTTTGCAAAATATAAATTATTTTGATTCTAAGTGAAATATGATATTTTCATGAGATTTACGATTATATCTCTGTGTATGCGTATATTTATATCTCTGGTGGAGTATCTCTGCCAGTGTCTTTCTTAACTGAAGTTTTTAAAATTTTGTGTAACTTTTACAAATCTTTTACAAAACTCTAC
>NW_015658129.1:0-789 GCF_001515625.1 Sinocyclocheilus rhinocerous
TAACATATCTGAATGCTAAACTATTATTTATTATGTAAATTATAGCCTTTGTACTTCAGTCACGTTCCAACGGTGACACAGAGGCGGGCGCGCTGATGTTTGGTTCACTATACAGTTTATTTTGATAAAGTACCAACTGCGCTGTCAAGTTAGCAATGCTGGAACTGATGTGTGTGTGTGTGAGCGCGCCAGCGTGATCACTTTAACTGTTTCCTTATACCAGCAGAATCAACTTTAAACACTTATTGTCTTATTAATAATGCATCACTGTATAAAGGTCTGCTTTTATTTGTGTACACTCACAATGAAAACAAAACATTGTGCTTTTGTAAAATAAAAAAAACAAATAGGATGTCGCTTTCTGCCATTTGAGTTTCCTTTCTGTGAACAAATTAATCCTGTCACAAAAATGAACAAACTCAGCGTATATAGGCTACATTACGTGTCGCACTGTTCTTTTCTCTTGTTTTTCTGTAAACTAAATCAAAAATATTTCAAGAATTTATTCCTTGTATGTATATATGTACTGCAGATTTTATATATATATATATAACAATGTAATAATATTGAGTATTTTCACATCTAGGTGGAAAAAAATTTAATTTGTACTACTGTCTGTTCAAAATAAATGAAAAGAAACCGAGCATAGTAGATTTGTTTTTTCCCCCTGTTGTACAGAAATAGTATCGAACCGTGACCCCCGAACCGAGGTACATACCGAACCATGACATCTGTGTACCGTTACACCCCTAATATATATATATATATATATATATATATATATATATA
>NW_015658129.1:1238-1373 GCF_001515625.1 Sinocyclocheilus rhinocerous
CAGCTCCCGCGTCTCACACACACACGAGCGCGACTTTAACACTAGATTTAGCAACTTTCAGACCCTTTTCCATAGAATATTCTATTCTAAGGCTTTTGTCCATAGAATATTCATACTGACAAACCTAGCGACTTT
>NW_015658130.1:0-612 GCF_001515625.1 Sinocyclocheilus rhinocerous
AGGAAATTTGAGACACTGTGGCATTATTTTCATGACAATTAAACACATTTTCAGAATACAATTATTTTTTTTAAATACTACATGAATATTTTCTGTAATTTACAGTGATGCTTTGTTTCACATTGTAGTAGTTTTGAATTAATTGGCTGTCAATGTTTTTTATCATTTAATACATGGAAAAAAATCACTCCAACGATATTGTTCCTCTGTACCATTATCTTTATTGTGTATCTTTATTTTATCATTATAGTTATAGTTTTTGGAGTGAATGTGACTTAATGCTATCGCTCATATAAACTTGGACTAAAACTAGTAATTTGCCGCACCAGCCAATAGTAAGTGACTTGAAAAATTGACTGGCCATAAAAAAAAATTCCTAGCCATGAAAACCAGCCAATAGTAAGTGACTTGAAAAATTTACTGGCCATAAAAGAAAATTCCTAGCCATGAAATTGTATGTGCATTATTTAATCAAAAACAGGCAGAACAAATTGAGGAAACACATCTAATTGCAATTTTTATTATCATTGTGCATAGTTTTTATTTATTATTATTATAAAAAAAAAATTAAACAAATCAATAAAGAAATATCGCTATAATACTGTTGAACTG
>NW_015658131.1:0-1197 GCF_001515625.1 Sinocyclocheilus rhinocerous
GAGATGTCTACAGTCCCCAAAAGGCCACCCAGCTTCCTCCTCAAAGTCTCTGGGATTGTGCTATAGACATGCTTGCTTGCTCCCCGCTGCGCTGGCAGCTCATGTGTCCTCTCCTACCAAGCCAACTACCAACTACCCAAATAAACTTTGAGTGCCTCCAAGAGTTTTTTTTTTTTTCACCAGACTTTAATTGTCACAAAATCACCCAAGTCAATCACCCAAAAGCAAAATCACCCAAGCCACCCACACTGATCGTCCTCCAGTTGTTTGCCCAGCAGACCAGTAAATGTCCCAGTAAATCTTTGTCAGTCGGTCCTCGACTCTATACACTATTCCATGGGATCAGGCCACTCTGTCACAGACCCTGTCGTTCCTCCCTAATTGCTACTGATGGTCACACATTTCCAGAGATGTTTGATGCTTTGTGCAAACCTGTCCTGACTGCGATACATACAGGACTCACAGCCATCTACAGCTACTCTGCCCGTTCTTTGTCGCCTCTGGTCATCCCTGGGAGTAGATTTTATCACAAACACGCCACAATCTGAGAGCTTCCCCTATATCCTAGTCACCATTGAGACACGCACTCACGCACTTCCCTCGGGGGAATCTCCACCCCAAACAACTCTATAATATATATATTTTTCAAAAACATTTATAACAGCCCAAGCATATTTATATACATATAGAATGCTGCATCCAACAAATTTGTAAAGGAAAAAATGTGAATAATTAATCATCTGCATGGCAGATTCAAAGTGATCAAGGGCTTAGGATGTTCCAATTCAGCTCATTGCAAAGATGCTGCCAGCAGTGGGCACTCATGCAATGTAATCAATGACGTACATCCGAGTAAACAAGACGGAGGGAAGTTAGTGAGGGAAGGGCATACAAAAATGAAGTGGAATGCAGCCAATGTTCCAGGACAAAACAATGTCTGGGTGCAGTCCCCAATTCATTTTGAAGGTATATATGTTTATAATATATTTTTTGAGGTGTTGTGTTTCTATTTATAGGTCTTATTTATATCATTTATAACTTTTTGCTATATTGCTGTACCAGATTTTTACTGATGTTAGAGAGAGAAAGGCAGCTGCCAACCAACCACAATGACGATTGTCCGTATGAAACTATGAACCGAATACATAAGCTGGTCACATCAGGCCACACATCTTGATGCTAACTAGTTAGCCAAAC
>NW_015658132.1:0-154 GCF_001515625.1 Sinocyclocheilus rhinocerous
GACTGCTATGTTCATTATTACATCCAACAACAAAACACCCCAATCGCTTAATCGGAGAAATTCTTGTCTTCCCCTACACCGGAGTCAACACAATGGCGAACAGCTCACTCAGGGCGGGTCTAAGGTAAGACGGCCTTGTCAATCAACTATCGTG
>NW_015658132.1:327-1011 GCF_001515625.1 Sinocyclocheilus rhinocerous
TTTTTAAAAAAACACTGGGTGGATTTTTATCATTATAGGGTGGATGTGTACACACACTTCCAACACATATTTATGTTCAAACAACATGTAAAGTGAATTTTGCATCCAATGACCCCTTTAAACACAAACAGTTAAGAAAATATTGGATGTGTGTCAGTATAATGGATCCATGCATTTCTTATATTAGGCTAATAATGTTAATCAAACAAAAGAAAAACAGAGCATCACTCACTGCTCTTAAAACTTCTGTAACTTTAATAGGCAATTGTGTATATTTACTTCCAGTTTTCATAAGCACAGTAAAATACTGTTTATTTAGGTCATTGTATCGTTGCATCTAATGGTCTCTCTAAGGGCTAAGCCCCCCTGAAGATGAAATCCTAGAACTGCCCCTGGCTGTAACGCAGTAATATAACACATTACTAATAAATTTGGGGAAATATTATACTCTGTATAATCTCGGTAACACACGTTACAACAACATTTTAACTCTAAATTAAATGGTGAATTTACCAACACTGCAAAACAGCACCAGAGAAAAAAAATTCAGTGGATAAAATAGTTTGCTTATTTCTTTTGCTGGAATTCAATGGTTGAGATGATGCAGAGACGGATTCTACATTTGTAAGGCGGACACACTCCCGTTATTTTCAGTTCATCAGAGAAAAGGATTTTTTTTTTTTT
>NW_015658133.1:0-1879 GCF_001515625.1 Sinocyclocheilus rhinocerous
ATTTCCCCAAATGCTCACACAAATGCATCTTACCTAAATACATTTTAAATGTTTACAGAAATATGTATATATCAAGGTCTTTAATTAATTTCCATCACACATTTATGAATGATGTTACATGTATTTATGGATCGTTGAATCTGCATTTGCAAATCGTCACACGTGCATGGACTGCTTTGAATTTGTGTGCGGTATTTTTGAGACCTTCCTGGCAGGTTAAGATTCATAAATATCTTTTTTTGGAGGATGTTCCGTTCAGCCAATCGCGGTGAGCTTTTAATCCACCAATCAAAACGCTCCTTACTGAACAGACTCAAGAAGCTCAACGCTGTGCTTGTACTGTGCAGTGTTCCATGATCGGGTCCTTGATGTAAAGACATTGACACATTTTAGTGGGCAGTGTTGGGCAAGTTACTCTGAAAATGTAATTACATTACGGATTACTCCTTTTAAAAGTAATCATGGTTGTTGTTATTAGTAGTAGTAGTATCAGGTTCGCAGTAACTTTTAATCAGGCATTAAAAACAGCTAGCACCACCTAAGGGAGATTTCGAACACACACAGCAGAGAGATTTCAGCATGGAGGATGAAAACCAGACTCAACGAGTGAGTAAAGTCGTTTTTTTATCTGATGGCATTTTCTTATGATTAAAGGTTGTTTTAGTTAATTAAGTGTGCAGTGTTACAAAGTTGTTAGTCCACGCCAGCTTCTTATGATTATAGCTGGTCGCAATGGTAACTTTAGAACCCACTGACTACAAATCGTATTTAAAATTATGCAATAGTTTAGCATCGAAATCGTTGTTTTACTGATTGTTTATCGCCCATTCATCCTGTGATTACTAAAGTGTTCCTACAAACACCAGTTATAATATAAGAAAGCTGGCGTGGACTAACAACTTTGTAACACTGCACACTTAATTAACTAAAACAACCTTTAATCATAAGAAAATGCCATCAGATAAAAAAACGACTTTACTCACTCGTTGAGTGTGGTTTTCATCCTCCGTGCTGAAATCTCTCCGCTGTGTGTGTTCGTAATCTCCCTTCGGTGGTGATAGCTGTTTGTTTTTAATGCCTGATCAAAAGTTACTGCGAACCTGATACTACTACTACTAACAACAACAACAGAACACATTACATAATTGTTGTTATTAAATGAAATATCTGGACATTTAACACTTATTTGATAACATTACAGATTGATCTGAATAAACAGGGTATGTGCAACTTTGGAGTATAAGACAGCAGGCTAACCGGGTAGCTGCATTTTGTGCGAACGATATAAATCATAATGTGATTTTGTAGAAATTGTAATCAGGTGATAAAAATTACCCATTAAAATGTCTTTACATCAAAGACCTGATCACGGAACAATGCACAGTTCAAGTGCAGCGTTGAGCTTCTTGGGTCTGTTCAGTGAAGAGCGTTTTGATTGGTGGATTAAAAGCTCACCGCGATTGGCTGAACGGAACATCCTCCAAAAAAAGATATTTATGAATCTTAACCTGTCAGGAAGGCCTCAAAAATACCGCACACAAATTCAAAGCAGTCCACGCACGTGTGACGATTTGCAAATGCAGATTCAACGATCCATAAATACATGTAACATCATTCACAAATGTGTGGTGGAAATTAATTCAAGAAATGTATATATACATATTTGTGTAAACATTTTAAATTTATTTAGGTAAGATGCATTTGTGTGAGCATTTGGGGAAATATTTATGCTTTTACTTGTGTATTTCATTTGTGTGTTTGGGGAAATATTTATGCTTTTACTTGTGTAATTATGAATTGTGTTTTGAATTTACGAATCGGATTTTGTAAATGCAAATTGTGCTGTGCATTTATGAATTTTGTTTTGTAAATGTATTGT
>NW_015658134.1:0-7647 GCF_001515625.1 Sinocyclocheilus rhinocerous
TACAGCTGGAAAGAACTGTTTTACCAGTGTGTGCAGATGCATGAAGTCATGTCAGTTCAGAAGTGTAGCAAAATGTGTGCCTTAAGATGCATTATGTATGTGAGTATTTAGTGTTATACTTGGTCTTGGTTGTTGTATATTTGCCTCGATATACATTTGCTTGGATTATGTTCTTCTCAGTGTTTGGTCTTAATGAAACTTTATTTTTGTTCTTCATCTCTTAACCTCCTTTGGATGAATCTAGATTTATCAGCTTCATGAGGATCTGGGAAAATTTTTTAGAGAGTAGTATTTAAAAATATATATTTTGATTTTCAGTTCATTCCTAGGTTACTAAGTATTCCCTTGTTTGTCACCATGGTTTACTGATTACAGCTGTTTCTATTTCAGTTAGTTCACATATTTACACTCATGAGTATTAGAAGTACTTATAAGAAACAATAAGATTTGTTTTAGATGAGTTTATGCATGAAAGCTTGAAAATTACATCAAATACTCGAATCAGTTGTTAGAGTGGTCCACAATGCTGCTTATAACGAATGAGAATATTCTTGTTATTTCATATTCAAATGTAACAAATGTTCAGCAACACAACACACTACATAAAAAAGCTTAATGTGCTTGAATAAAATAATGACTGATGTATCAGATGAAAATTTTATATGAACATTTTTGACTATAACCGTGTCCATCTGACTAAATGTGGTTTCATCCCTTCCACAAGCCATTCAGCAACATGATGATAATGATAGTGTTCATTTTATTTAAGTAAATTGTACATAATTTCTCAGTTGAATTGCAATATCAACATTATATCAACCATCAGTCACTGGATTTGTGGATATAAGTTTTTCGAGTATAGTGCATGTACTTGTCAAGTCGAGGAAGTTCTTGCTCTGCTGTGAGTCTGTGACAGTGCAGTCACAGCTGTTGAATTGCCTCTCAAACAACACAAGCAGCCAATCAAAGACAAAGGCAGCCAAACCACGCCCTCTCCGTTTGGCATGCTTGCTGTTCTTAGAATTGAAGCCCTTTCTGTTCGTAGACTATCAGAGGAGTAAGAACATGAGTCTTGCTGATCTCGAAATCGAATCTCCTTTCCTGTCATAATGTGCATCTTCTCATGAGGTGATAAAAATCCCCTTCTGAAGCTCAGACAGCACAACATCAGCAGACATCTCAGAGTTGTGATGGATGTTTCTTCTCTTCAGCTCAACACAAGGTGATTACAACATATCACTTTAATGTTTGTTAAGAGTTTTTACAGGACGTAGTTTAATGTTAAGAGTTTTTACAGGGCGTAGTTTAACCAAAAATAGTTAAGTAGGCTACTGAACAACCCCCCAATATATATACGTGCCGTGGTTAATGGAATCCTAATCAGATTGTTTTAATTTATTTAAATCGTGCCTTCGGCGCTTTTGTAAGCGCTATCTTCACACATGAATGAACAGAGCAGCTGTCAGCGCAATACGACTGAAGAGCACTTCTTTAACTGTGCACCAGCGGCACGCTCCAAAAGTGATTTGCGCGAGACATGATGATAAAATGTGCCATCTATTTGAATTCTATTGAGAAATTGCCTCTTTAAAATGCTATGGAGAAATAATTATCAAAAAAAAGGCACATCTTGCATCAGCATTAATTAAAATCTTTTTCATTACCTCCTTTAGGCTTCTAGAATTCATTACGTTTTATTGGCTCATTTATTGTGGTAAATTTTGTCTAACTTGTAGAATTTATAATAGAAAATCTGTTAACGAATACATTTTTCCCTAGATAGATTTATATTACAACTGTGGCATGTTGTTGCTATATTGTTTCTAAATGTGCAGGCTGTTTTTTTTCATAACAAATGTTATATAAATAAATAATAATAATAATTAAAAAAAATTGCCTGGTAATGATTGGCTAGCCTTATTATAACAAATGCTACACTGTAAAAAAAAATGGAATGAGCTATTTACTTAAAAAAACTATTATGGTAACAATATTACACATAATATTTTTGAGTAGTTTTTAAGGCTTGTATAGATTCCATTAAATACCTGAATAAATCATGTAAAATCTCCTAAATTAATTAATCTATGACACAATGAATTTAATATAATTTGTGAAATGTGCTCATTTATTTTCAGTTGATTCTCAAAAGTCTGTGATTTTGAGTGAGCCCTGTTTGTATTTGACTGAGTTATTTTGTACATTTAAAAGACTGTATACAGCCAGACAGCTCAAGTAGGAAAATACTTGAGAAATACTGTAAAATACTGCACTAGCACTAGCACAGCTACTGCTCATTGAACAAGTCATAACTCAACCCCAGTCCTCGCGCACCCCGCTCTGCATGTTTTGCACGATGTCTCTCTTTGTTAACACACCTGATTCAGATCATCATCTCGTTAGAAGTGAGCTCCGTGCATGAACTGTGTTCTCATTGACATGCTCCCTACACAGTGTCCATTGCTCCCTACTCCCTGAGCAGGGGAGATCCGTTGAAGTTTACTTCACTTCGGAATATTCATTTACAGATTTGCGCTGCGCCGCTGCCTGCAGCGTCTTCACACACAGACGAAACTTACTAGAGAAGCGTGAAGTGGGACATAATATACCTCTGTAAATAAATACAATTTAAATTCACGTCTCGCGCACTTTAATGCCCTTTGTCTGGAACATATACGCTCCCTTCAAACTGGAATCATGGAGGAATATCTGGTAATGTCCACTTCGCAGAGCACTTACAGTCAGATATAACAAACGTCTGAAACAATAAGAGAAACACACTAAATGTGCAGAGCGGGGTACGCGAGGACTAGGACTGAAAACCGCCGTCTGAGAGGAGTATCCATAACCATAAGCTCTACTCTTCTGCACAATGGTAACGATTGCACTGTGCAATGCAAACTTGTCAAATGTCAAACATAACTGAACATTACACATCAATAGATGTTTCCCTTCACTCAAACACACATAAAATAGCATTTACTTTCCAAATTTACTCTCCATATCTAGCCATATGCAAAGCATGCTGGGAACTAACAATCACCTCTAAAATAAAACTACAAAATTGAGCTAATTCTCTTAAAATAATTAGGTAGCCTTCTTTCCTGATTTTTTTTTCGTTTAATCAGTTTCTCAATTCAAGCCTCAAAACTGCTTAAGTTTCCTATAAAAAAATGAGGAAAATACATCTCTTGGTTTTATTAGTAAAAAGTTCTCCATATTTTCTATACAACACTGAATCACAATTTATTTAATGAAATATACACACTAATTTTAATTATCACCTTAATTTTTTTTATGAAAATTGCAAGACCCTTGATTCATTTTTTACCGTGTATTATTAAAATACCTGGAGGTGAAGAATAATACAAACATTGTCATATTCACTCAGTACTTCATCTAATTCACAACTATAGGCTATATCTCAATTACAGTTAAATTAAGTGTATTCAGTTGTGTTGAAGGCACTACAGCAGTCCAGTACTTTATAGTCAATCACATTTTTCACAAGACTTCTTGCACATTCATTTACTTGTGCATTAAATTACAAAAAAAAAAAAATGCATATCAACTTGCGCCTTATTGTGATCTTGAATTGCAGAATATTGTAGTAGGCTACATGCATTTGAGAGACGTTCTTAAATGTGATATATAGGCTATATACATACATGCATGCACAGTTTGCAGCTTTAGTCACCTCTTTGGTAATTTCATGACTTAACTGACGACAGAACAACGACGTTGTATGCTCATAGTTTCTTGTGTGCTTTATTCATGATGAAGTGATGCTAGAGCGCCGTGAGCACAGTAACCCGGCTGACAGGACAGGAAAGTTTGTTTTTCTAAGCTTTACTGACATGTAGCCTAACAACATCTCATCAGACCGCAGTGCACTGAGTGTGAAGCTCGTTTGGCACCTGTTTCCTCGCCTAGCGCTGAGGCGCAGATGCAGTGCGCGTCTGAGAAAGCAACGGTTTGTGGTTGTCGAGATACATACAGCGGCTCCACGCCTTAATAAAACACATTTCTTGTCAAGATAAAAAAAGAGACGAACGCAGTTGTGAGTCAAAGTGTTGGCCACATAACCTAGAACGGAAAGAGTAAGCGCGATAGGCTATGGCTATAATTATCTCTATATAAACTGAGTGTACAAAGATAACTAGCTGAAGAATCCACAAAATAAAAATGCAACAACACTGGAATAAGAGCGAGCAGTTTATCTGTCAATCAGAGGCGCGTGAAAGTTGTGTTCGTTACTATAGCAACAGTAGAGTTTCCTTTCAGAATCATCCTGGGTCCAGTTCGATTAATATTCAAATAAAGTGCTGCGTGATTAAGACACCCAGCGCTCTGATGCTGCTGTAATGCTGTTGCTTCACAAAATCAAAGTGTGTCATTCTTGTCTGTTAAACATAGCCCATAACATAAAAAAACTCTGTTTATGAATTATGAAATTATGAATATGTTGTCTACCATAAGATATAAATAAACACTTTAGATGACATGAAGCTGCGGTAAAAGGTCTAAATTATAATTAATTAGGCTATATGTTTTATCATCCTTCATCTATTTTGTAACCAAGTCAAGTGTAACCGTAACAAAATACTGTTATTAAACCACTTCAATTATAAATTATGTGCTAACTGGTCTTCATGTTAATCTGAGTTTTTGTTCGAAGCAGATTATATTTTAGAAACAGGTCCGTCGCAGCTGGAACAACAACATACAGAATGTGACAATGATGAACTCATGAAACTGATTATGTGCTTCATTTAATGTTCAAAGCGGTTAATGTGAGGTACAATATCATATCGCATACACGTTATAGCCATAATGAAAGCAATAATAGATAGTTATGATATATCATTTAGATACTACTGTCGTTTTTTTTTTGTACATTTTGCTTTTTCATTAAAGTTTATTTTTGTCTAATCTCTGTAATTGTATTATATATAGTTTTTACTATATACAGTATATAATACATATAACTATATATATTATATATACTTTGTATTAATTTTTATTTCAGTTTGTAGTCTGTTATTTTATTTTAGCACATCAACTTAAACTAAATGAAAATGATAAATGTGTCCTTGGCAACTAGATGAAATAAAACAATTAAATATATATTTCATTTTATTTCAGTAAATGTTAACTTTATTTCAAGTAACAACAATGGTTTTGGTTGTGTGGTTTTAGTTTAATGTAATAACCCTGTTCACTGTGAAGGTAAAATGACATTGAACGTTAAAATGGCCTCATATTTATCATCAACTTTACTGTCTGTAATTCTCTACTAATTCCCTTCAGAGCACTGTTATGAGGTTATGACAGAATTAATCATTTCACTTTCTCATGTAAATCCAGGAAAAACAACACATCATAACCAAACAAACATAAAACAAGGTGATTTCCTTGTCTTTCTCAATGAGAGCTTTAAGACTCATACATGACACTGTTGTATGACACATCTTTGCGTTGTAAAGAGCTTTTTTATGATTAATTCTGGACACTATGATGTTTATATTATCTCCATTTTTTTATCTCCAAGAAATTCATTCATGGCAGAAGATCTGTGGAGCATCACAAACCGAAGGAGAATTAAACAAAGAGAAAAAGAAAAATACCAAACAAAGAGAGCAAGAGACAATCTACTGAACCAGAACAGAAACAGACACGGAGACGAGTCAGACGCAACAGCATTAATAGCGGAAAACCAAACTGTGAGTGTTTATGATATTAAATATAAAACACTAACATGTCTTTCATCAATACATAATCAACAATAGCTTTACCATTTATCAAATATAAAAACTATGAGGATAATCAGATGTTTGTGTTTTTAATGTCTAGTTTCTGATGGTCCAGACAGTTTTATTCAGAGAGACTCACAGATGAGGTGAGATTGTTGATTGATGTACTGTATTATACTGTCAGTTACTGTATGTGTGTTATAGTTCTGAGAGTGTGTTTTCTCTTCAGACAGGAGCAGCTCCTTTCACCGGACCAGCAGAATGTACTTTATATTCAGTCACTGATTACAGTTTTTTTTACAATCATTTTTGCATTAATAACAGAACCTTCATGTCATTTTTCAAAACTCTAGACTCAAAACATTATTTGGCTGCCCAAATAACACAGGCTGCCCAATGTTCAAAACTTTGCATATTGCGTTCATATCTTTAAAGAAGCCTTGCATTTGCAGAAGCAAAAAAAAAAAAGTTTTTTGGTTCAAAAAAACTAATTTATTATGAAATATCATAGGAACATACTTTAGCTCACCCACACACAAGATACCCATAGTTTCACGGTGTATTTGTTAGTACAATCATTAAATATAGTTGTACAAAATATGTGATTCAGGTTTCATTCTTGTACTGTAGACTAGAGAGAATAGTACAGACAAAGTGGTATCATTGAATTACTGTAATGTGAAATTTACTGAAAAAAAACAGACCTGATTTAGCTCCTCAAGGAAGGCTATGAGGTGAGCTGCATTATATGATCCAACACGAGGTCTGCGTCCAACCACGCCATCTTCTGAGCTGCACACATGGTGATATTGGCTCCACGTTGTCCAGGTACTTGGACGGTTGCCCGCCGGCCAATTAAATTCCGACCTCTCCTCCTTGTCTTGGCCAGGTCAAAGCCTCTAAAACGACAAAGACAATTACTGATTACAATGATAAAGAATGTTTGGGGATTTGTTTTCTCCCCTAAAAACAGGAAAATTGGTCATACTTGAACATACTCAGTCCTCAGTTGCTTCACTCTATCTGTATTTCTTTCAAAAGGCACATGGTATAGTTGTGTTAAAGACACCTGACGTCTTTTCAGCACCCGTGCAATAGTCGGCAAACTTATGGCTTCCACACTGCTGAAAACGTCGTCACTGTCCAACATGTGTTGCCGAATTTCTGTAAGGCGAATATAATTTCTGGACCGAACCAAATTGACCACAGCCTGCTCTTGTTGGTCAGTCAGAATTTTGCTTCTGCCTCCCCTATTTGGCCTAGTCTCTATTCTGCAGGGAGAAAGTCACAGTAAGAACTCATTTACAGAAATCACATTACACTCTGTGGTACACACTGCCATGCTGTATACACTTATTTACTGTAACAGTTTCAAGTAGCTTAAACTTTATTGGATTCTGAAGACTTACCGGTTTTCATTGCGGAAAATTCTGATGATTGAGGCCACAGATGATCTTTTGAGATTTGGTTGAAACATTGTAGCTGCTGCACTCATTGTCATGCCATGATTTATGACATAGTCTACAACTATAGTTCTGATTTCATTCGACACCCTTTGCTGTTGCTGCCGGTGTCTAGGTCTGTGGACTTGTCCTCTACCACGATCACCCACACCTCTCAAACGAGGTCCACGGCCACCTCTCAAATAGGTGCTTGTCCCCCTCTACTCCTTTGAGCACCATGCAATCCTTGCCTTTCACCTTCCACTTCTGGCTCCATGTCCTCACTATGTTGAATAGGCTACTAGGATATCACTCATCTTTCTTATATATGCATATGTGAAATCAATCAGCAGTAATGAGTAGCCATTAACTCATTTCAACCACAAAAGCAATTACGTGTGTTCTGCAAAAGTGGTACATGGGACCATAGAAACCATATCTGATAAAGAATG
>NW_015658135.1:0-403 GCF_001515625.1 Sinocyclocheilus rhinocerous
ATGAGTTATTTTAATCTGTGTTATTTTAATGTTTCGGGGTTTTTTACCTAAAACAGAGACACTCATGTTGATGTGTCTGCATTCAAACATTTCAGTGGGCTTAAATAGATCACCCTTTACAGCAGATTTAGTTCTCAAACAACTGACAGTTTTGACCTAAATATGATTTTCAGTTACAATAATTAATCCTAAAATTCGACATTAGTAACATAATTTTAGCAGCATCAGTCGCGCACGTGCTCACAGGATCTCCCGGATCTTACTTGTGAATTCAGTTCACTGGAGACTCGCACTAAACAGTTCATTTGAATCAGTGAGTTGTCGACTCGAGAACAACTGCAATCGGTTCATTCTAATTCGTCAATGAATCGTTTGGTGCGATTTGCGAACCGATTTAACGGGT
>NW_015658135.1:413-554 GCF_001515625.1 Sinocyclocheilus rhinocerous
TGAATTGTTTGGTGCGATTTGCGAACCGATTTAAAAGGTTCATTGAAAAGAATCAGTTCTTGAATCAGACACCGCTTTTGCTTGTCAGAGCACGTGATTACAAGGAGTAACGATATGTTTTATGAAATGTAGTGAAGTAAA
>NW_015658136.1:0-499 GCF_001515625.1 Sinocyclocheilus rhinocerous
TTTAATAGGTCTTTACCTGGCTTAGGAATCAATGTAATCAATCCCGGTAACATAGTTGGCAACTTTACTTCATTTTGCAAAATTTCTTTGAAGACATATAAAAGAAACTCTGAGATATCTTCTTTGAACTCTTTATAAAATTAACAGGTCAGCCCATCGTTACCTGGTGCTTTATTATTTTTTAAGCTTTTCAATGCTTCTATGAATTTCTTCAAGAGTTATGTCTTGATCACATATGTATTTAGAATGATGATCTATAGTTTTTGCATTTTTTTTAAGTGAATCTAGAAAAAAAGCAACATTACCTATATTATTATTTTGGGCATATAACTTTTCATAAAATGTAACAACAAAATTAGATATTAGTGCACGTTTTTCATATAACTTTTCATAAAATGTAACAACAAAATTAGATATTACGGCACGTTTTTCGTTTTTCATTTGTTGAAACAATACGAAAAATCAAGAATTTGGCTTCATTTTTCGTTTTTACGTTCAG
>NW_015658137.1:0-525 GCF_001515625.1 Sinocyclocheilus rhinocerous
TACCACGACTCCTAAAAAAATTTTCATTCCGCGTCGCCCCATCAAACTTTCGCTGGATCCGCTCCTCTGCAATCAACGAGAGGAACGCCTGTTCTTCCGCAACAGACAACAAAACTTTTTGGTTGTTAAAAAAAGGTGCGCTCGTTCAAAACGGTTGCGTTCGATCCTTCGCTGGCTGTGCAGATTTAAATCTAGCGGTTCTGTTGTGTTTGTGTCGCAAGTTCAGTGACGCAGGTAGTGAGACGTGTGATTATATTACTGGATGCTCGAAATTGAACAGGAGACTGCACGTTTTAAACAGCCTATTGTACAGGTAAGTTAATCGCCGTTCTCACATAGGTGGTACTAAAAAAAGTACCAGGTACCATGTACTGTACCCAGTGGAAAACCCCCCAAAAGTGAACCGTACCGGGCCGTACCATGCTAAAATACATGCGTTTGTTTGCCAAACACCATTAAACCGCAGAGGAAGAAGATCACTTTCACCCGGTTTCATCGCGCTCTGTTTTGTTTTGTTGTCGTGCT
>NW_015658138.1:0-2527 GCF_001515625.1 Sinocyclocheilus rhinocerous
AAAGAGAATGTGTGAAGAATGAGAGTTTCATCAGTTTCCCCAATGCAACAGTTTCTCAGGACCATAGCCGTGTCCTGTAGCTTATCAGCGGTAAAATTGCTCACTCCAAGTAAAAGGAAAAGGATATTGCAACAAAACCATTGTAACCTTCTCTGAAGGACACAGACATCATGATAAGACGCCTCATGTGATGCCGTAGTTTTTCTCAAGACAAAAGCAGTGATATTTACAATTTTAAAAGGTCATTCCTCACTAAACTTTGTCAACCTTTGTTATCTTCTATGCTAGTTTTGCAAGCATAATGTATGTTGTCTTTTGCTAGGTACATATTAGCGAGGCACCTCCTAGCTGCTGTAGTTTAGGGGTGGTGGTGGTGTGGCGTAACAGATGTTTGGGTTTGTTTTGGGGCGATTGGCCGTGGTTATTTTGGGTGGTGTTGTGGTTAATGAGTAAAGCTTTACTGAGAGAGGGAGAGATTCATAGAGGGGCTTCAGGACTTTGAACTGTAAGCAGAACTGACATAAATCCACCCCAGTCTGCTAATGAGTCACTGTTGTGTTAGGCTTGGGATGACTTTAAAACACACACACACAAACAAAGAGCTGTGTGTCGTCGTCCGGATGTTCGTTGATCACAGGGTTTGCAACTGTAGTTCCACTCCATTAGGGCACAGGTATTTCAGGTCTAAACAGTCTTACCTGTTACCTATAATCCTGATCTAAGGCATTTACTTTTGTGAATTTAAAATGCACTTTAGAAATTTGCAGAAAATATAATGTCGACTACAGCTAGCATTTATCAGACTCGGATATTTATTTGCTCAGTAGTAGCTTTTCATTTAGCTATAATTTGAGTATTGTCTTTGTCCACAGTTGCTCACAGTGGATGGTTAAACCTGTTAGGCAACATTCCCTCATGCATAGCAAACGAGCTACCTGCTCATCCAGTTCTGGGGCCATCCGTGTTGTTTGTAATCATTGAGTTGTCATCAACAGGATAAAGAGTCCTTCGTTGCAAGACAGCTGTCTCAGTTTGTTAGCTGAGAACCTCACAAGGAGTTCTGTACGTGTTTTTTAGGTGTCCTTGTCCATAGCTGTCTAAATCAGGGCCGTGCAGAGACCTTTGGAGGGGCAGGTGCTCAAAGTATAAAAGGGGCACATGGAGCACGGCTTTTAATAGGGCTGTACTCCTTGCTGAGACGTGTATCGAAACGAATGCTTCTGTATTGATATAGCAGCAAATGCCCTGACGCAGTTTTGAAAAAGAAACAGAAAAGAAAAGACCATTTTAAGTTTAAAAGTTAAAGATATTTTTCTTTGCACCTCTTAATCACTCTGGAATTAGAAACGGAATTATATTAGGCCTATTATTATTATTATTATTATTATTATTTAGTTTACAGGGTATGGTGGTTTTGCTGTTGTAAACACTACTGTTGTTGTTGTTGTAGAAAAAAATTCTGTCTTATTTAAAATAGAATTCTATTCTAATCCTGTTCTGAATTTATTCGTTTTTTTTAATGATAATAAAAACAGGATTGATAAGTATAAATTGGAGGATGAGAAAATCAGTATAAGCCTGTTTTATCAGTGTTGTGATAATTATTTTTTTAAGGCACTCTACGTTTTTTTAAAAATAAATACTGTAATAATAAAAGTTCAAAGTAATAGTTTTTAGTCAGATAACATAAAGACAAGACCCCTCGACGCCCTTTAAACTTTTCCCAATCAAACAGCAAGAACGAAAGACAACAGGCACCTTTGTTTATATTGCTGTGTGTAGAACGTTAGCTGCATTTTAAATATTTAATTTTAATGAAATGTAAATTCGTTCCCCGCACTTTATTCGGGCAGGAGTGTTCACATAGAGGTTTCTAGATTTAAATCTAGATTTAAATTCAAAGAGACCGTATTGATAGTCTATGCATGACCTGACATTTTAGTCGTATCCAAATGAGAAGTGAATATCTGGAAATGGTGTGTGTTTAATTCATACTCTAAGCCGGAGGGCGCTCTCGTGCAGAAAGTCCAAAACAGACTCATAGAAGGAATAACTTATGACATGCAGGAAATCCCTAATATGGACAAAAGCATCCGGCTATCCCTGTAGCTTAGCTGAATAAAAAGCAGAAAAAACATGAAGACAATAAACACACGATTGCAAAAATATATACGGTTTATGTGTGTTTTTCCAAGTTATCGCCAGGTAATAAATAAACTATGAATAATGCAGTACTGATTGACATATCATTTAGTAGCCTATAGAAACTATAAAAAGGAATAACTTATGACATGCAGGAAATCCCTAATATGGACAAAAGCATCCGGCTATTTTATTATAGCTTAGCTGAATAAAAAGCAGAAAAAACATGAAGACAATAAACACACGATTGTGAAAATATATACGGTTTATGTGTGGTTTTTCAAGTTATCTCCAGGTAATAAATAAACTATGAATAATGCAGTACTGATTGACATATCATTTAGTAGCCTATAGAAACTATAAAATATATTTCCTGCCTTATTCT
>NW_015658138.1:2631-2761 GCF_001515625.1 Sinocyclocheilus rhinocerous
TTACTAATAGTTAGATTGGGCAGGCCTTCACAAAATGGCGTTTAATTACAAAAAAAATAATTGCCTTGACAAAAGGGCACTTTGGGCTAGAGGTCTGCGCGGGACTGTTTTTTTTAGTCCCGCTCCCGCA
>NW_015658139.1:0-155 GCF_001515625.1 Sinocyclocheilus rhinocerous
GAAGAAAACAAAAATAATGACTTTATTCAACAATTCGTCTCCTCTATGTCTCTCCTCATCACCATAGCGCCATTTTGGAGAATATGAGCTGAACGCAGGCAGCGTACGCTCTTCTGTGTCAGCCGCAACAAAATGATGCTTTCTTTCAAATCACA
>NW_015658139.1:477-1207 GCF_001515625.1 Sinocyclocheilus rhinocerous
ATGGGACAGTCACAAGCCTCCCGGTTTTCATCCAAAACATCTTAAATTGTGTTCCGAAGACGAAGGAAGCTTTTACGGGTTTGGAACGACATGGGGGTAAGTGATTAATGACAACATTTTCATTTTGGGGTGGAGTATCCCTTTAAGTAGTATGGGTTTAATACAGGAGCTTTACAGTCTCATGTAGTAAAAAGAAAAAGTTGTATGAACTAGGGATGTAACGATTACCGGTTTGACGATAAATCATGATACAATTCCCCTCGATTAGTATTACAGTTTCATCTTTTAATTATCATTAAAACCGTATTAGATTACGCGATAAATAAATACTGTCCAGCATAAAGCACAGTTTTAAGTAACAGTCTCACGTGCACACACCACGCAGAGTAGTTTCGTTTTGAGTGAAAACAGGGAGGAAAAGCTGGGAGGTTATAAAATAATTATACAAATGAATTAATTATATGAATGTACCTCTGATGGTTCTGACTGTCTTCAGAAATGATTCGATGTCATTTTGTTTTCATCTTCACTCCATGTAATACCTAAAGGAAGTGGTCTTAATCGCACTATTGCTTTGTCCATAGAGTTTACGGGAAACAGCTTTTCCTTAAGCACCACCTAGTGTCAGCGAGTGGATTTACAGAGACTTCTATTTACATTCAGCCTGTGTGCAAATTCTGTCTGACCAAAAACGGACCGAATTTGCATGCCCTGCTGTAAATTTTGACCT
>NW_015658140.1:0-504 GCF_001515625.1 Sinocyclocheilus rhinocerous
TTGGATGGAAAGCGAAGGTCGCTCACCCCTCCAAACCTTGCAGGACGACTTCTGCCCTCGCTGTACGAGCGTATTCCTCTGCCGGGCAGGCCGCCTCAGCTCTACACTCCATGGCTGTGCTCCAGGTCTTTCAGGCCAAACTTCTCCAGGCCATGGATGAGTCAGGACCTGATGCCGCAGCTTTCAGGGAGCTGCGCAGCGCTACAGACCTGGCTCTAAGGGCTACCAAGGCCACAGTGCAGGCCATAGGGATGTCAATGGCCAATCTAGTGGTGCTGGAGCACCAATTATGGCTAAACCTCACCGAGATTAAGGAGGCTTACAAGGTTCCCTTCCTCGACTCCCTGGTCTCCCCCACAGGGCTGTTTGGACCTGCTGTCGAGGGATTTGCAGAGTGATTCACCGCGGCTCAGAAGTCGTCCCAGGCCACTTCTTGCTGAAACGCTCCAGCTCTGCAATGGCCACCAGTCGCCCCAAGCCTGCTCCAGCACAGCAGCCAGCTAA
>NW_015658141.1:0-539 GCF_001515625.1 Sinocyclocheilus rhinocerous
AAACCGTTTACCAAGTTCAGTCAATAACTGGAACACCACTCTGACGTAGACATGTCCGCTATCATGTGGGACCCATCACTCTTCGTCTGGGCCTACTTCACTCCGAGGACATTCATCTTCTGGTTCTGGAGGGATCTACGGGGCACATCATCTTAGAGCAGCCCTGGGGTGTGAAGCGGAATCCCATTCTGACTGCTTCCCCGGGAGTGGTGGGGCAAGGATTGCTTCCCAGACTGCTTCCCCGGGACTCCATCACCATCTAAGAAACTCCCAGAAGTCCTCCCAGTGCATTCAACCTCCATTGAGAGTCCCGTCGAGAAGCAATCCATAGACATTCCAGCCTGCTATGCCCCCTTTAGAGACGTGTTTTGCCCGAAACAGGCCTCCCGCTTACCACCACACCGGCCATGGGACTGCCTGCGCCATATCATTCCGGGTGAGCCAGTGCCCCGGGGAAAAATCTATTCTCTGTCGCTTCCCGAACAGAAGGCCACGGAGGACTACATCAAGGAGGCGCTGGGTCAAGGTTACATCCGTCC
>NW_015658142.1:0-501 GCF_001515625.1 Sinocyclocheilus rhinocerous
CTGTTCCAAGCCTTCTCCATACTTTTTTCTTCCTGTCATTCTGGTGCAGGTTGATCTTAATTCTAGCCATCCAAAGAATGCTTTTCCAGAAGTGCTCTGGCTTTTTTAGATGTTTTTTTTTTTTTTTGCAAAGTCTAATCTGGCCTTGTTTGCATCTTGTGGTGACCCCTCTGTGAAGTGGTCTGGCTTTTTTTTGATGTTTTTTGGCAAAGTCTAATCAGGCCTGCATCTGTATTTGCTCTCGTGAAGTCTTCTCTTGATTGTAGACTTTCACAGAGACACGTCTACCTCCTGGAGAGTGTTCTTCACTTGGCTGGATGTTGTGAAATGGTTTTTATTCCTCCGATCATCCACCACAGTTGTCTTCCATGGACGTCCAGGCCTTTTTCTGTTGCTGAGCTCACCAGTGTGTTCTTTTTTTCTCAGAATGCTCAGAATGTTTGATTTGGCCACTGTTAATGTTCCTGCTATCTCTCTGATGGATTTGTTTTGTTTTTGAAG
>NW_015658143.1:0-908 GCF_001515625.1 Sinocyclocheilus rhinocerous
GATAAAGCTGAATGTGGCAGCGCTGGACAGGTTTTTAATGGTTTTTGGCTGAGCCCTGACAGTGCTGCTGGATCTTCTGAGAAGTGAACGGCAACAGTGATGGGGTGCCACACTCCAGACCCTGGTGTTTCTTTTCTGTCTGCCAGTGGTACATCATACAGAGTGGTCTCCAGAGTGTTTGACATGCCTCGTTCCACTGTCACCGCATTGTCCTCCGAGTCGCTGAAGAGGTGTTGGCCATTCACCAAGCGATTTACCTGAAGACCTGAAGATGCCGTTCACCAAGAGATTCACCTCCTGAAGACCCCAGAACACATGGAGGCAGGGCTGGGCTCAAAACTGATGTTGTTTTTTCTGATGTTAAAACTAAGCTATGTTGTAAATAGTTGTAAAAAGTACTTTCAGTAATATATAGAACAATTTGTTTTAATGTGTAAAAAAAATAATATTTACAAGGCAAAAAATAAACATATAGAAGAATGTTTTGTGAAAAAATTATAAGCTGCATTAAAAAAATTAATGTACATAATTACTTCTCTTTTATTTACACGTGAATATGCAAAACAAAAATACAAAATGTACAGAAAGTACTCAGGCTGGCTTACAAATAAATTACATTACAAAAATGAATAATGTATACAACTTATTCATTTCATTTTGAACTTACATCACAAAAATAAACTACAGAAATTAGGTTGTTTCATTGACAATGCGGCATTTAAAAAAATATTGAAAAATTGTAATGTACCCATTTTTTTCCACTGTTTTCTCTTGGCTAATAAATAATGTATTTGTTAAGCATTCTCTGAAGAATAGAAAACAGTCTCTCCCTGCTCTCCTGTGCTGTTCTCTCCTCTGTCTCTCTCTGGAGTTTGATATCCCTGAGTAGCTCCACCAGCTTCCACTCA
>NW_015658144.1:0-6389 GCF_001515625.1 Sinocyclocheilus rhinocerous
TGGATGCCGCACTATTGGTGGTGGTTGAGGAGATTCCCCATAGATATGTATAGGTGCCACGTTCAACCGCTCCAGATACGTTGATGCGTCTGCCATTTTGGAATGGTCAACTTGACGTCATTTACCATAATAATCATTGAATATTCAAAGATATACATGCGTATAACTTGCTGTTGAGGACACACAGTCAAATTGCGCTCGAGGGTTCGCAGACCTTTCCAAAATGGCGGATGACTTGCGTATCAGAGCCATAGAAACAGTCAATAATGAGGCATCTACATATACTGTATATCCATGAGATTCCCCCATCTATGCAAAGTGCCTTGAGTACCCAGAAAAGCGCTATATAAATGTAACAAATTATTATTATTATTATTATCACTTCTTTTTAAATAATTCCAACTACATATCAATGACAGATGTCCTTCCTCTGTCGATTACGTTGCTGTCTGCATCTGGCCCTCTTCTTCACTGTAGTCTCTTCACCACTATACCTTCTACGTTCTTGTTAAACTTTGTGGTTGCTTACTGAGCATCAAACTCGGACATCTAACTTTCACAACTGTTGCTTATTCATCCTAACAAAGCAAATATTGCAAGTGCAAACATTTTTATATCAAAGCATATACGGTGTTAACCTAAATACAAGAAAATTACGTAACATTGAAGCAGGTAAATACCAATAACAAAATCAATATCTAAAACAATAGATAGAAAGATAGATACAGGTATATAACATAATATAGATACAATTTGTGGATATTTTATTATTATTCAGGTTTTCATTTTTGTATTATTTTGTCAGCTCATTTAGTTGCTGAATATACCTTTCATGTGTTTTCATGTTTTCTTTGTTATATTAATGTACTCCACATAATCAACTATATGATTTTTTCCCCTTCTATTCTATTCTATTTTGTTAAAGCCAAAGTGACAGATCAATCTCACCAGAGTCCAGCTGTGTGTCCATGAAGAGTAACCAGTCTATGGAAAAACCAGTAAAATTTGAGGGAAGACACACATCACCTGATCTGAGGTACAACATCTCTTTTTAAATAGATTCATGTGAGAATGTGAGAATAGATTACATTGATTGGTTTTGATTGTTCTGTATGACAGGTTAATTTATAAGGTAATTCTGTGTCATTTCAACAAAATTGTACAAATTTCCCTTGCACACATTTGGATTTTCGACTGCTTTTCACTGCTCAATTGTATTGTCTCTGTTCTGTCCATGTTTGTCCATAATTAGTGAGCAGTTAACGGACACTCCAGGAACATTTAGGGGAAAACACATGCCATCTAATCTGAGGTAAAATATTTCTGTCTAGGCTGTCAAGAGATTTTTTTGTTATCAGTTTTACTCATCTGATTTATGTCTTAATCTAATGTTTTATACTTTCAGTCATGACACTAAACTAGTCCAAAGCAGATTCAAATCAGATCTGCTGAGTAAGTTTCAGTGTCTGCATGAAGGAACAGTGACGCAGGGAAACCCAACTCTCCTGAATAAGATCTACACAGAGCTCTACATCACAGAGAGTGAGAGTGGAGAGATCAATAATGAGCATGAGGTGAGACAGATTGAGACACAATCCAGGAGAGCAGCAACAGAGGACACAGCCATCAAATGCAATGACATCTTTAGAGCTTTACCTGGACAAGACAAAGCCATCAGAACTGTGCTGACAAAGGGAGTCGCTGGCATTGGAAAAACAGTCTCTGTGCAGAAGTTCATCCTGGACTGGGCTGAAGGGAAAGAGAATCAGGACGTCCAGCTCATATTTCCACTTCCTTTCAGAGAAATCAACTTGATGAAGGACAAAACACTCAGTCTTTCAGATCTTCTTCATGTCTTTTTCCCTGAAACTAAAGAAATGGAAATATCCAGTGAAGAATATAAAGTGTTGTTCATCTTTGATGGTCTGGATGAGTGTCGTCTGTCTCTGGACTTTAAGAGCGATGTGAGGTTGTGTGATGTTAGTGAATCAGCCTCAGTGGATGTGCTGCTGATGAACCTCATTGTGGGGAATCTGCTTCCCTCTGCTCTCATCTGGATCACCTCCAGACCAGCAGCAGCTGATCTCGTCCCCTCTGAGTGTGTCCATCGAGTGACAGAGGTACGAGGCTTCAATGAGCCACAGAAGGAGGAATACTTCAGGAAGAGAATCAGTGATCAGAGTCTGGCCGACAGGATCATCTCACACCTGAAGTCATCAAGGAGCCTCTTCATCATGTGCCACATCCCAGTCTTCTGCTGGATCTCAGCCGCTGTTCTATTATCTGAGATCTGGACAAATAGGAGAAACCAAACTCTCCTCTTCACAGTGGTCAGCTATGGTTTATGTGCTGCTGACATCAGAGCAGAAGATGGATGAGTTTAATCTAAAACAGTTTGTTGGAGCCCAAAATACAGCACATGAAGTTCTTCAGAAGCTGCTGCCTGTGATTAAAGAATCCAGATCAGTTCAGTAAGTCACACTGACAACAATCACTACACTGATAAAACATGATCACATTTAGCACTTTAGCATGTACTTTCTTACCAAAGCAGTAAAAGGAAAAATCATATATCATTTATATCAGTGTTTCCCGAACTGATAGACCGAAGAGTGTCATTGTTCTCTACAGGTTGAGGGATTGTGGAGTCACAGATGAAGGTTGTGCTGCTCTGGCTTCAGCTCTGAGATCAAACCCCTCACACCTGAGAGAACTGGATCTGACTGGAAATGAAATGGGAGTGTCTGGACTGAATCTGCTCTCTGATGAACTTAAAGATCTTCACTGTAGACTGGAGAAATTGAAGTAAGAATGTATACAAGTCCAGCATACTCCATCATTATCATCCCACTGTAAATAATGTATGATATACAAAAAAGTTAAAAGTAAAGTAAAAAAAAAAAGCGCAGTCAGATAACTGAAGAGAATGTTTTCTTAAACTTAAAGGGTTAGTTCACCCAAAAATGAAAATTAGCTTGTGTTTTACTTACCCTCGAAGCATCCTAGGTGTATATGACTTCTTTCAGACGAATCCATTTGGAGTTATATAAAAAATTGTCCTGGCTATTCCAAGCTCTATCATTGCAGTCAGCGGGTGTTGCAGTTGAACAGTCCACAAGTCGTGAAATAAAGCGTGCGCATTCACAATAAAACGTGCTTCACATGGCTCCGGGGGGTAAATAAAGGCCTTCTGTAGTGAATGCATGCATTTTTGTAAGAAAAATATCCATATTTTAAACGTAATAAACACTTTTCTCACACTTCCGCTATCTGTAACATGCGGAAGACGTTCCGGCGGATGACGTAGGACGTCGGCATTGCGTGATAAGTGACGAATGCGGAGAGAGAACAAAACAAAACGCTGGTCACGAATTAGAAGTACAAACCGAGGATTTGCAAAGAAAAATGTCGGAGGATTTCGATATAAACCAAGAGGAGACTGGTTTTCCTTTACTAAAGTAAGGAAACTTTGCTTCCTTTGCTCCTATAAACAAACTCGCGATACTAGCATATCTCAGAGGCGCGTGCCCTGCGCATACGTCATCCGTCGGAACGAATCCGCATATGATAGATAACGGAAGTGAGAGAAAAGTGTTTATTACGTTTGAAATATGGATATTTTTCTTACAAAAACGCATGCATTCACTACAGAAGGCCTTTATTCACCCCCCGGAGCCGTGTGAAGCACGTTTTATTGTGAATGCACACGCTTTATTTGATGACTTGTGGACTGTTCAACTGCAACACCCGCTGACTGCAATGATAGAGCTTGGAAGAGCCAGGACAATTTTTAATATAACTCCGACTGGATTCGTCTGAAAGAAGAAAGTCATATACACCTAGGATGACTCGAGGGTGAGTAAAACACAGTCTAATTTTCATTTTTGGGGGAACTATCCCTTTAATTAGATTATTTTCAATGGGTATGACATCATTTTATTAACATGAATACATTTAGCAGATGCTATTATCCAAGGCATCTTGCATTACATTCACTGGAATTGAACTAATGATCTTGGTGTTGCTCATTCCATGCTCTACTGTTTGAGTAACAGAATTGCTTTCTTTGCTACTGTATATAGATAATATGACGATATGACAACTGTTTTCATTTTATACAGATGTGTTGAGGATTTTGAGGTACTCTCATCAAAAAAAAAAAAAAAAAAAGATTTTTAGATTTTAATGGTACCTGTACTGAAATGCCCCGCTGAATTGTCGAAGTGGGTCTGAACCTTAGACTGGACCTGTTAATCGTGTCGTGGATTAAGTCTTTCTTTCTGATTGTGAAGTTGCTGCTGATCTGAGCTGTAGATCCTGAACTGAGAGACTGAAGAGTGTCATTGTTCTCTACAGGTTGAGGGATTGTGGAGTCACGGATGAAGGTTGTTCTGCTCTGGCTTCAGCTCTGAGATCAAACCCCTCACACCTGAGAGAACTAGATCTGACTGGAAATGAAAGGAGAGATTTTGGAGTCAAGCAGCTTTCTGGTCTACTGCAGAATCCTCACTGTAAACTGAAAATACTGAGGTAAGTTTGTATAAAATGTATCAACATCCTCCTCTGTTTTTCTCATATGGTGAATAATGATTGCTATACAAAAAAAATGCTGTGAAATTAGTGATAGGAATGTTGCTTTTGTCTTCATTAGATTCTTTCCAACGTGTCTTACATTTACTTATTATTATTTTTAATAATAGAAAACATTATTGGATGAGGTGAAGATGATACAAGTACAGTGGGTACGGAAAGTATTCAGACCCCCTTACATTTTTCACTCTTTGTTATATTGCAGCCATTTGCTAAAATCATTTAAGTTAAAATGTGTTAACCCTCTGTCAGGTTTTTAATTATAACAGTGAAAATAACTAAAAATACGCCGTCATTTTTGATCGTACAGATAAGAATAAGGCATCATTTGAAACTGCAGAGGGGTCTACTTTTATTTGTGTATAGTCATAATAACAACAAAACAATGTTCTTTTTTAAAATAAAGAAAACAAACAGGGTGCGCTCTCTGCTATCTCGATCTGTCATTTTTCTTCACAGACCCATAAATAAAACAACCTGAATCTCAGCGAATACTTGCCTCACAGACATGATAAATGTATGTATAGAAAGATTGACACGTCTACTATTAAATGGAGTAAGTCGACTACGAAAACAAATATTCTCTGATAAAGTAATCCGTCTGAAACCAACGAGTGTTGCAGTTTTTCCTGTCTTAGCTCATTATCTGTAATTGGGTTAACGCCCACGAGCCGAGCGGCTATTGATATTATAGATATCCACGTGAGATGCGCGAACCTGTAAACGCCCTCATCACCTCCATAAACGAAGCCTGTGGATTTCATCTCGGCTACTTTTTGTTTTTGGAAGAAGACTCACTGAAGGGCTTTTCACACATGAAACTGCTAACCCTGGGTCATCATAAACCCCGGATAAACGGAATCCTGGGTTATCTGTAATCATGTTTCACACTGCTATACCTCTGGTAAACTGTTAATCATGGGTATTCATTAACAGACGTTTCACACTGTACATTCCTAAACCCCGGGTTAACGTTCTTATTTGCATATTTGCAGTGTGACTGTCACTGATTGGACGAACAGCAGGCAACCTGTTTACATGCTTTCCATCTTTTTACATGTCTTACTTTTCTCTCACCGGCTGCTGTTTACACGACGCGTGTTTCCTGTTACTGACGTGACATTAGCCTCGCTGCTCAATTTCTGATTGTCTGTTGCCATGCGTCCAGCAGCAACAAGTAAACACCGCTCCGTATCACACTGAACACACTTAGCACCGCAATGCGGCCTATGAGAGGAATAAGCCAGAATTTACCTCAGAAGAAGAACGTGATGCGACGCGTGGCTTGATCCAGTGGAGGATCTCATTCTGATGAGTAAGATTCAGGGCCGGCCCGTGGCATAAGCGGAATAGGCAAATGCTAGGGGTGCCAAAATGTGTTACGTTTTTTTAAACTATTTTTTTATTCAGTTAAATTCAAGTTTATTTGTATAGCGCTTTTCACGATACAAAACATTGCAAAGCAGCTTTACAGGAAATTGTAAGTTTCTACATTATATTTAGGAGTAGGTTATTAGTGGTGACTATGACAGAAATGTACAGTAAGAATCATGCAGTTAGTTACAACACAACACAATTAACTGCAATGATTATATGTTGCGATTAAACTTATAGCAAAATCTTTGTTTTATTACAAATACTACTTCAATACAATGAATTTAAAATATTACAAAAAAGCGATCGTCCCACAAAAACATAACGTCTCAGGTTACTTATGTAACCATGGTTCCCTGAGTAGGGAACGAGACACTGCGTCCTCTAGGGGTCGCTATGGGGAACGCCTCGTCGTGACCCGTGTC
>NW_015658144.1:6430-11252 GCF_001515625.1 Sinocyclocheilus rhinocerous
TCATGTCGATAAAGTATAATAGGGTAAATCCTGTATAGTGCTTGCGTAAAGCAAGTAGTGCATACACTTGTAGCTGTTATGTATCTTTATAAGTCATTGCAAGCCCTCTTGCTCTCCCGACTCACCCCGGTTCAAAGCAATATTCCCCCGCACAGCCGCACTTCCACATACATCAGTTACCTGATGTCTAAGAATGTTTGACACAAAGGTGTGTGACTTTTCAAGTCTCTGTATTTAGATCAATGTGCTCAATAATGTGTATTTGGCCTTCACTGTGTATATTTTGATTATACTATGTTGTAAATAAAATACAAATATTCAAAACCCCCATTATTTTCCTCTCCTCACATTCTTTATAACCTGCCTCACATTCACACAGTGACAACACAGATGGCCCACGAAGGGCCCTTTGTCTCTCAGGTGTGAATCACTAAATATTCATGGCTATGGTCACTCCTTGCATACGGCCTTTCTAACACAAAACAAAAGTTAAATCAGTATATTGTTTTCTGTGAATGAGTGAGCAGGGTGAAAAAAAGTCTACGACATCCATTTTTTAAAAGTCTTGTGAACCAATGTTCTCTATGTGTTTTATGACTTTATTTTAGTGACTTAAATTTTTTAGTTTTTCACTAACCACATATAAACGTTGTTTTCTCAAAAACACAAACATGTACATTCATGCTGCTCACATATTACTGTAGGACAGTTTGTGCTGATTACAGTGTATTCAAATTTTATCCATTAATATGTTTTAAGATACTGAAAAAACACAAATGTCAGGGCATGACCAAACCTATCCAGGGCACCAAAACCCCCTCAGACCCCAGGGGGTTAAGAATTTTAAAGTACTCACAAAAAAAATTTAATGATTCAGTTTTTTATGAAAATATTTAACTAGGCACACATCAGCTGCTCTGAGGTACAAGAGTTTGTTCAGATAGATTTATTTAAAAAATGCTAATTCGTTCCATAATGAAATATCTACTGTGTTTTGCTCTGGTACGCTCAAAGGATAATTTTGTTGTGGCCCTGAAAAACTATTTTCATAAGCAACATAAAAAGAGAGAAAGTAACTGGCAATATTGCCTCTAAAATGTATGTTATTGAACTGTTGAATCAGACTCATAATCATGCTGTTGATCTGAATATCAGCACAACTTTGATTACCAGCAGCCTTGTGCCTACAGACCAATCACTGCCATGCTGATATTTGAACAACAGTACTCTTGATCACATGATATTGCTTAATTATTTGATAAACAAGCGTTAATTTATTTTACTACCATTGTTCCTCTTTATCTATGTTGTAACCAGTTTTTTTATATTTCAGTCATAACTTTCAACTGATCCAAAGAATGCTTAAATTAAATCTGAGGAAGAAGAGTCAGTGTCTGCATGAAGGAACAGCGACGCAGGAAAACCCAACTCTCCTGAATGAGATCTACACAGAGCTCTACATCACAGAGAGTGAGAGTGGAGAGATCAATAATGAGCATGAGGTGAGACAGATTGAGACACAATCCAGGAGAGCAGCCATAGAGGACACAGCCATCAAATGCAATGACATCTTTAGACCTTTACCTGAACAAGACAAAGCCATCAGAACTGTGCTGACAAAGGGAGTCGCTGGCATTGGAAAAACAGTCTCTGTGCAGAAGTTCATCCTGGACTGGGCAGAAGGGAAAGAGAATCAGGACGTCCAGCTCATATTTCCACTTCCTTTCAGAGAAATCAACCTGATGAAGGACAAAACACTCAGTCTTTCAGATCTTCTATCAAACATGAGAAAGACTATGAGAAGACAGTCAAAGATGAAGACATGATTGTCAAACTGGGAAAACTGGCTTTTGAGCAGCTTGTGAAAGGCAACCTGATCTTCTATGAGGAAGACCTGAGAGAGTGTGGCATTGATGTGACAGAAGCAGCAGTGTACTCAGGATTGTGCACTCAGATCTTCAGAGAGGAGTTGGGCTTGTATCAGGGTCAGTTCATCAGAAGAGATCAGAAGCAGAGTCCAGCTGTGTGTCTGGAGTGACACGTCTATGAATAAACCATTAGATTATAAGAGTGAAGATACAAAGACTGATCTCAGGTCTAATATTTCTGTAAAAGATTATTTGATTATGAAACAGAATACATTAACTTAGCTTATTTAATAATGCAGTATTTAAATTTTCCAGGCATGAAGTCCCCAGGTTTAGATAAAATCTGCTGGAGAAGTTTGAGTGTCTGTATGAGGGAACAACGACGCAGGAAAACCCAACACTGCTGAATGAGATCTACACAGAGCTCTACATCACAGAGAGTGAGAGTGGAGAGATCAGTAATGAGCATGAGGTGAGACAGATTGAGACACAATCCAGGAGAGCAGCAACAGAGGACACAGCCATCAAATGCAGTGACATCTTTAGACCTTTACCTGGACAAGAAAAAGCCATCAGAACTGTGCTGACAAAGGGAGTCGCTGGCATTGGAAAAACAGTCTCTGTGCAGAAGTTCATTGTGGACTGGGCTGAAGGGAAAGAGAATCAGGACGTCCAGCTCATATTTCCACTTCCTTTCAGAGAAATCAACCTGATGAAGGACAAAACACTCAGTCTTTCAGATCTACTTCATCTCTTTTTCCCTGAAACCAAAGAAATGGAAATATCCAGTGATGAATATAAAGGGCTGTTCATCTTTGATGGTCTGGATGAGTGTCGTCTGTCTCTGAACTTTAAGAGCGAAGTGAAACTGTGTAATATATCTGAATCAGCCTCAGTGGACGAGCTGCTGATGAACCTCATTGTGGGGAACCTGCTTCCCTCTGCTCTCATCTGGATCACCTCCAGACCAGCAGCAGCTGATCTCGTCCCCTCTGAGTGCGTCCATCGAGTGACAGAGGTACGAGGCTTCAATGAGCCACAGAAGCAGGAATACTTCAGGAAGAGCATTGGAGTCCAATCAGACTCTCTTACGAGAACTAATGACACAGACAGGAAGCTGCTCCTACAACAAAGAGGAAACATTTGAGTTCATCAAGCAGAAGATCAGGGAGAATCACTCTCCAGAGAGATCCATCAATCTCTTCCACTGTCTGAATGAACTGGGAGATGATTTACTGATGCAGGAGATCCAGGATTATCTGAGATCTGGACAAATAGGAGAAACCAAACTCTCCTCTTCACAGTGGTCAGCTATGGTTTATGTGCTGCTGACATCAGAGCAGAAGATGGATGAGTTTAATCTAAAACAGTTTATTGGAGCCCAAAATACAGCACATGAAGTTCTTCAGAAGCTGCTGCCTGTGATTAAAGAATCCAGATCAGTTCAGTAAGTCACACTGACAACAATCACTACACTGATAAAACATGATCACATTTAGCACTTTAGTATTTACTTTCTTACCAAACCAGTAAAAGGAAAAATTATATATCATTTATATCAGTGTTTCCTGAACTGAGAGACTGAAGAGTGTCATTGTTCTCTACAGGTTGTGTAAATGTGGAGTCACAGATGAAGGTTGTGCTGCTCTGGCTTCAGCTCTGAGATCAAACCCCTCACACCTGAGAGAACTAGATCTGTCATTTAATAAACTAGGAGCGTCAGGAGTGAAGCTGCTCTCTGATGGACTGAAGGATCCTCGCTGTAAACTGGAAACACTGAGGTAAGATTATATAAATGTGTCAGCATCCTCTCCCATTTTCTTTCTATGGTCGATAATGAATAAAATAAACACAAAAACTAAATAAAAATCTAAAATGTGTGTGTTGAAGATGATTTTGTTTAGTCTTCATTAGATTAATTCAAAAGTTTTTGACAGTTTTATTATGCAAGCATTGTTCTCAATTTATGCAAAATATATGCACACGTGTGAATTGGATTTGTGTGTGTGTGTGTATTTAAAATCGTTCCTGGTCCCTCATACTCTTTAGCAAATCAGATGTGAGCTTATCATTCAACCAATCATAACCCGCTGAGAGTACAGGACTCAAGGAGCACAGCTTTGTGCACCATATACGCAATATGACTAAACACCTTCTCTTGCAGACTCTATTTTGGCAGAGAGGTACATAAATTACTTACTCAATCTGCTCCATCCTTAATTGGACCTAAGGCCCTTAAATAAATGACATACCCAAAATAAAAAGATTGCTGCTCACGAGTCATTCTGACTAGACACATAGCCAACATAGTTGCTTTAGTTTCCCCCAGATTTATATTGCACATGAGAAACACATAACTATGTTAAATATATGAAGTAAATGTTTAAATTAGGGCTGTCAGTCGATTAAAATTATTAATCTAATTAATTAACATGATGTTTCGATTAATTAATCGCAAAATAAATTTGACACTGAAAATACCCACAAAAGGTTATTTAAAGATTTTTTTGTCAAATGAGAAAGTATCAAGTAGACAATACAAATTGTAGCTTTAGAAATATTTTATTTGATTCAACAAAAAAATAATTAACATTTTCGATTAATTAATCGCAAAATAAATTTGACACTGAAAATACCCACAAAAGGTTATTTAAAGATTTTTTTGTCAAATGAGAAAGTATCAAGTAGACAATACAAATTGTAGCTTTAGAAATATTTTATTTGATTCAACAAAAAAAAAACCTTCCTTTATGTTCCACAAAAGAAAGGTTTGAAACGACATGAGAGTGAGTAAATGATGACAGAATTTTAAAAAAATTCTGTGCCCTTTAATGTTTTTATTATTGTTATTGTTATTATTATTATTAATATTAGTATTATTATTATGATACTCTAAATAAGAAACTAAATCTGCCAGGAGGTGGTGGTAAATGTCTTCAGTCGGTTCAGTCGGT
>NW_015658144.1:12979-16176 GCF_001515625.1 Sinocyclocheilus rhinocerous
TTTTGGGTGAACTATCCCTTTAATGTTTTTATTATTATTATTATTATTATTGTTATTATTATTATTAATTAAATGATACTCTAAATAAGAAACTAAATCTGCCAGGAGGTGGTGGTAAATGTCTTCAGTCGGTTCGTTCAAACGGCTGATTCATTCAGAAACTGAACACGCTGTGCTGCTCGGAGACGCGCATCAGTTCTGTTGTGACTTTAAAGGTAATATATTCTTTGCAAAATTGAGCAAAAACACATAATATCGTGTTTAAAATATAACACGATATCAGCTTCTTACTGAACTGTTGTATAAAATTGCATTTAAACTCGTGATATTCGGGTCAAAAACAGCACTCGTGTAATAGCCTACTGCTCTCCCTGCTTGTGTGATATCGATATTGTATGATATAAATGATACAAAAACACATATGGGGCATTTTTTGCACCAATATCTTGAATTTTAGGGCATAACTGCATTTATGGAGTTGTTGCCCTGCATCATCCCACATAGCAAATTTTTTCTGGCCCAGCTCCAGGCCACACAATCACTTTTCCCTCGGCCCAAGTGCCGCAAAGAATGACGGCCCTGAAGTGGCCCAGAACTGGATTAAAGACAAGGGCCCTGAACTGGGCCAAAACAGGTTTTATTATTGGTGCCAATTCTCAGCCTTAAGTAAACCAGAATCCCCAAATCTGAGCCACACCTGGGCCTTATATAGCCCAGACCCAATACAGAATCGTAATATTTGATATTATTGCATTGTGTATTACTATAATCGCCATTATTCATTTTGTGAAATTAATGTACACACAAACTATACCAATAAAGTACATTAAACTGAATAGAAAATCAGCCTTAAAATCCACAAATCATTTAACTGTTCAATAAAAAACGTATTGCATTGAATTGTTTTTTTTTATAAAGAACAAATCAACCAATAAAGAGTGAGTGTATAAAGTATGCAGTCTATAAGAGAAACGTAGCAGACAGACACATGTAATCATAAGAATATATTGCAGATGTGACAAAGAGCAGTACCACAGTAGTCCAAATGACAATACATTGCAGTTGCAGCCTCTCTGGCAGAATATAATAGTTTAGTCCGAGGAGCAGGGCATAATTTAAGATGTTAAACGCTGAAAATACTGTCCCGATCCACTCCGTCAAGGCGCGTATTTCTTATTCAAAACGCGCATCACCGGAAACAGGGCATGTCGCAATCTATGACGAAACCGGCGAGAGCCAATGAGCGTTTGATATCGCTGCTGTAAAACTTCTTAACGGCACATTTTCAAATTATTACTATAGCTACAAAGGAAAGAGATACATATCGCCAATGAATGGTTTGAATTTGGATCTGTTCCTCACACAAAGCATCACATGGATACCGAGGATTTAAATAAAATACTTTAATGATCATTTTATTTAATGCTTGTGCATGACAGCATACTAATAAAACGATGTGCCCCATGGTAAACCAAATAAATATTACATGATAACGGTTAAAGGATCTCTCTCTCTCTCTCTCTCATGTAAGGATTCTAAGATTATTTGTACTGAGAATAATAACAAAATTTAATAAAATTATAATTAAGTGCCGTTTAATGCAGTTGATTTATTTACTGATTTGCTTAATTTTTAAATGATAATGTTTCATTCTGTTTTGACTTGCCATTTCAAAGATTACATTTAAACAATACTACACTTCATTAAAATGTATGTGATCATTTAACCATTAGCATGCAATATTGTATTTATCTTGTTTATCATGGGTCACATAATATGCTGTCAGATCACAATCCTGATTTGGGCCACATGATCACTGGACTGATCTGGACCACACTCCTCCCACCAGCAATCGGCCTTCATGTTTGCCGTGATCCACGCTGTGCCATCAGTGCCACACTTGGCCCAGCTCTGGCTAAAAGGGTACGTGCCCCATTGCCGACAGGAGGCCAGCAGTGCCAGCTTGAAACCACATTTGGGCCAAGACCGTTTGCTATGTGGGATTGTAACACAGTTCGTAGTCACGGGAAGAAGGCAAACATTTAAAGACAACTTTAATAATAAACAAACACAAAATAGTGCGACAGCCCCTCGCGGACGACTGTCTCGCACAAACTGAACCAAAACACAAAATTAAGTCCAGGGCTGTGTCCGAAATCGCCCCCTATACCCTTAAATAGGGCACTATTTGAGGAAACAGCCATTTTTAGTGGTGTCCGAAACCATAGTGGACGTTCTCGAGTGCACTCATTCAATCCCACAATGCACTGCAAAAACGAGTGTACAACTGGTTGCACGCTCAACGGCTAGAGAATGCCCATAATGCACCCATGAGAGTCACGCGCCGAATGAATTCCTGCATCTCGCCAGAAGATGGCGCCCGCAGCTGAATAATCAATCCGTTCATTTTTACAAAGCCCAGGCCTGGTCCTCTCTCGTCTTTCACTGTCGTAACTCCTCCTTTTATCCTTCCGGAGCTCCTCCGTGAAACTCGCTCCGTTCCCACGGCTCTCGGCCCCACCCCCACTCATCACAGGGATATTTGTCAACAGTCACCTGTATGAAATGTAAGATGATGTACAGGTCTGGGGGCGGGGCCAGTGCGTTAACTGCGTTAAAATATTTTAATTGCGTTATTTTTTTTGTAACTAATTAAGTTAACACGTTAAACTGACAGCCCTAGTTTAAATATATCATTATATATTGGTATTTTTCTAAATTTGCACACTTTTGAACTAAAAGCCCTAATGGATGCTGTTTAGTGAAGATTTGGGAATGCAAGTAAACTGGAGCAGACATGACTGAATATGAATGTGTGGTTATTCTGTTCAAAATATCAAATATCATCAATTGTTTTTGTACAGAGTGAATGTTGACAACAATAATCTGAGGCTGTTGATGATCTTTGCAGGTTAATTAGAACTGAAATTAATACTTTACATTATCATTCAAGCATAGGCGGAAATCCCGGGGGGTCAGGGGGGGACAGGACTGATCTGATCTGATCTGAGAACCCCATCTGAGGGTTGTCCCCCCTAAAAATATTATTAAAAACCACGCTGTGTAAATAACAATGTTTTATACTTTAAATAACTTTGTAAGTAAAACAATGCAAACGGGGCAAAAATGCGTTTTAAGTTTAGAAATATTTAGAGTCTCCCCTCCCTTGCCTCACAGTGCTTTGGTCCAAATGCCTG
>NW_015658145.1:0-1163 GCF_001515625.1 Sinocyclocheilus rhinocerous
GACCGCACGCTCCCACAACAAAACAGAACATGGAGCGCGAGTGTCTGAACCCCGACACCAAACCAAAACTGAATCTGAACAAGACATGAGTGCTGGGATCCGAACACCACGCTCCAACATGAAACAAGGCACGCAGACAAACTCGAAGACGGCTCGTGCACACAAAACAAGACAAGACGGGAGTGTCAGGGCTTCATCACAAAACCATGAATAAACTAGCCCGAAGTGACAGAACCCTCACACTACCCCCTCCCCAAAGGGACGCCACCTGGTCCAGTGACAAGACAGGAACATGATATGACAACACAAGACCAGCACAAATGGCGCTAGGGTGACCAGGAGGGGACGAATTGTAGAATAAAGTCATTATTTTTGTTTTCTTTGCATACAAAAAGTATTCTTGTAGCTTCGTAAAATTACGGTTGAACCCCTGATGTCACATGGATTATTTTACCGATCTCCTTGCTACGTATTTATTATATATATGTAAATACACACACATACATGTATGTATTTAAGAAAAATATGTTAGGTTTATACATTTAAAATATTTATATACAATATAAATTATATGAATATAAATATATACATGGAAATACATGGAAATATTTTCCAAATACTGTATGCGTGTGTATTTATATATACATAATAAATATACACAGTATACACACACATTATGTAAACAAAAACGTTTATTTTGGATCCGATTAATCGCGATTAATCGTTCGACAGCACTTGGATCCGATCGCGATTAATCGTTCGACAGCACTAATATACAGTATATACACATCTATATATATAATTTTATTTATTTATTTTTCAGGAGATTGGGTTAGGAAATTCATGCATCCAATTTATGGTGTTCTCGAGAGCATACATCAAGTTCACCTAATGTGACCATTTTAGAGAGCAAATTTGCTTAGTAAAGTTCAAGAAGATAAATTTGCTTTAAAACATTCAATTTCAATTGATTTAGCTCAAAATATAACATATGTAATAAAATAAAATAATACAAATAATAAGCAGACAAAACAGAATAATTATGAATAATTAATAATAAGAATAATTCAAATAATTTAGCAAATATTTTATAATATGTAATGGAACAGTATGGTGTAGTATGAACACTTGGTTCACTCTTTTACTTAGTGCTGAGATTTGGT
>NW_015658146.1:0-301 GCF_001515625.1 Sinocyclocheilus rhinocerous
TCGATGAGGTGCTATATAGCACCACTACCGTAAAACCTCTAAGCCTCTGTATAGTTCTTTAAATGTTCTTTAACTCTCTCTTAGTCTCTTAGTTTAGTTGGGGAAAGGGTTAAAACAACATTAAAATACAGTCTATTTCTTGAAGATATAATTTTTTTTGGCCCCCATAAGGAAATATTCCAGGGCCTCCACATGAGACCTTTGACCTCAGAAAAAAAGGACCTCTCCACAAACAGCAACACCAACTTCACACATTACTAACCAATTAGACTTTATTTCTGGAGTATCTAAAACAGAAGTT
>NW_015658146.1:816-918 GCF_001515625.1 Sinocyclocheilus rhinocerous
AACAAAACAGGGCAGTAAAAAGTCACAACAAAAATAACAGCAAATAGTAAGAATAAGAGAAAATACTAAGACAATGCAGCTGCATAATTTATTCATGTCGCA
>NW_015658147.1:0-204 GCF_001515625.1 Sinocyclocheilus rhinocerous
TGGATGCAACAAATGCCTAGTTTATAATGGGTTTTCATGTTTTTTTGTCTTGTCGCTCCGGGAGACAGCATCAACAGTATGGTGAGGGGCGTAACATTTCCGTCTCACGCTTGAGGTATTCGGCCAATCACAACACACTGGATAGCTGGCCAATCACAGCACACCTCGCTTTTTCAGACCGATGAGCTTTGTAAAAATCGACTC
>NW_015658147.1:452-553 GCF_001515625.1 Sinocyclocheilus rhinocerous
TTATATATAATTTATGATGATTACTAAAACATGTGATAGGGAAAAAGGAAGTGAATAAGAATTTTTGTGACAAAGGTCAGAACTCCTGTTATGATGTATAT
>NW_015658148.1:0-4604 GCF_001515625.1 Sinocyclocheilus rhinocerous
ATCAAGCAGGCTTGTTGGAACATTATATCTCCAAAGAACCCTAACGTGTCTTCTAAGTAAAGAGTAATTACTGAATTTAAGTTTTAGAGGAGGTGTACTCATTTATGCTGTGCACTATATGTAACACCATGTTTATTTTTCATGAGGTACCCTCAAAGGTGCACCTTTGTAACTTATCTACCCTTAAAGCATGCATACTTGTATGGTACTAATATGCTCCCTTTTAGGGGTATAGTTGCACCTTTGAGGTTACTGCCCCAGTAAAAGGCTAAAATACAATTATAGTACAGTATATTTGATTTCTGACAGTGTAAACAAAAAAGGCCTATGAAACGTTAAAAAAAAACATGGCTTTAAAATCTAATATTAAGAGTATAATTATGGATTATATTTTAATCTAAAAAGATCAGTTTAGTTTAGAAGTATCTGTATCGACGATACTGGGCTTGAAAATATCGGTATGGGATCAAAAATAAAAGGTATCGCCTATCCCTAACCCAAACCAGCATGCCCTAAGGGAGGAGCCAGGCACGGGCTGTCGCTCTGCAGCCAATCACAGAACAGGAAGCACATTCACTAACTGAAGCAAACTATCTTTGTGCTCTCCCTCTACCTTCATTTTTTTCTCTGCCTGCCTCTTACACCAAAAACATGAGTAACCCCCTAGGAATTAAGGAATATTTTGTAAGGACTGTATTGGATATATTTTTTTTTATATTAGAATTTCTTTAATATTGTGTAGCTTGAGGAATTGAGGGCACTATTCAATATTCATCTATTAGGCACCCTTTATTTCTATATAAAAAGTTTGGGCGAAAAAAAAAAAAAAAAAAAAAAAAAAAAAAAAAAAAAAAAAAAAAAAAAAAAAAAAAAAAAAAAAAAAAAAAAAAAAAAAAAAAAAAAAAAAAAAAAAAAAAAAACTTAATACAAAGTGTACGTTAAATAGGGCAAAATGTATTTCAAAATTCAATGCATGGAAAGCAGGAAAATTCTTATAATGCAGACTTTTGACATCGTTTAGGCCATTGCATACATATTGCCAATGTCTTGGCAAAAAGCCCTATATTTTTCCCAGTCAAACCAAACCACTGAAGCACTTTTGAATGCTGTCCGAGTTGGAAAACATGAGTGGAACAGCCTGGTACTCTCACTCAACACATCTCAGTGTCAATGCAACTGCTGGACAATGCACAATGTAGAAAGAGACATTATTAAAGTCAATCTAGGTTGTCCAATTGAGTCATGGAGACAGTAAGTGGCAGGTTAACAGTACCCTCTCCTGGTAGATGTCTTTACTACAACATCAGGGTTTGTATTGTTCATTAAAGTTCTGCTGCAGCCACTTTATGCCTTAAAGCTTACATAATAATTGGAGAAAAATAAAAGTGATTCATGGCAACAAACATTTGAAGTTTAGTTTTATTTCTATTTTTGCAAAGATCAGCATTAAAATTCAAAATCAAAGCATGTCTGTTACAATCAGCAATTTGGAGACTATATAAATCAGTGATGGACAAACGAGATATTGGTTTAACAAAGTTAGGATTAGGAGTTATTTCTAGTTGTTCTGCAACAGATGAAATTGAGAAGAGTGTCGCAGTGTGCGTCATTCCAGCGTTTCTCACCTGTGGAAATTCAGATACGTTATTCAAATGAACTGTCAAATGCTTTAGTGCAAACAGAAATCCATAAATATAAGTGTAGTAAAATGTGCAAGATTTGAAACCACCTTTACAGTTCATGTTCAATACTAAATAGTTAGATAGCCTTAAACTTGGACAAATACATTACCTCCAGAACCCATTTCCACACAATGTTCCTTTCCTCCTCCATTATTTGGTTCACCAGTAACTGTACTCAAATTCTGATCAATCACTCCAAAACCAGATATCATCCTAAAGAACATTACCAAACTCGGCCTTTTCCACGTGCTGATGCGTCTAATTTCATGTCTTTCATCTTTAACTGGTAGGCAGTGCTTAAATATATAAAACATCATTTTTAGTGTGAAGCTGCTACTGGTGTTTGTTGGGGCAGTGCAAACCACCTTTACACAATGAGAAAAAGCACAAGCAATATCTGACAAAAGCCAACAATTTAATTTGAACACTTACGGTTCATTTACATTTATCTGACACTGGTTGGACTGATATTTGAAGGGAAATGAAAAATCAGCTACCTTAATTGCATCATGAGCACCAATCCAGGTACGGGAGTTGTCACTACCATGTTTTTTCACAAGGGTTTTTAGGAAATTGTGAGCGAGTTGACTGTGGACAGATACAAGGTTTCCTCCGAGGTTAAGACATTGTTTCTGTGAGGATAAAGAGTTACGCTGTTAATGCATCGTGTTTCCTTCTGGAGCATCAGTGAGCGTTTGAACTTTTTGTAGAAGTTGCATGCAAGTCCCTCAGCTGTCCTCAGTGTGAAAAGATGGATCTCAATCATACGGTCACTGTTGGAAAGGGTTCCAAATATGCAAAATGTGCTGGAAAACTAAATTTGTGGGACCTTTTCTGAAGAACAGCGGGCGGTTTAACTGTTCAGGCCAAACAAGGGACTCATGAACAACTACCACAAAACAAAAAACAGCTGTGGATCATCCAGGTAACACCACAGTATTAGGAATCAAGCATATGTAAACTTTTGAACTGGTGCATTTATAAACTCAACAATTATCTTCTCTTGAAGACTACGTAAAAGGTCAGTACTTAAAAATAAATTAAAAAAATTTTTTTTTTAAAGTGCAGATACTGCAAAATTTACCACAACTGTATCTATTACAGAGAACACAAACTTACCTCTGCTTCAGCCCATGGCTTTAAGTCGCTGAAATACTTAAAGCATTGCGTTCCAAGTTTCTCCCAGCCCTTGGTGCATCTTCGACCAATGCTGGAAGATCCTGAAAAAAAACAACAAATTTGGCTTTTGTACCTACGGTTTGATGAGGTTTGTAAAAGAAAGAACAAAGCAGAAACTGCAAACCTACTGATCATCTGCAGTAAAAGCAGAGAAATTCTGGCTCTTGTTCATTTACCTTCAGACTTGACTCCATTTACAACTAATGCAAGACTGGAATTGGACTGCTGCAGAAATCCACATGCTGACAAAGCCCTATTAATATCAACATTATTATAAATATAATGTACAGAATGTATGCATTAACAATTAACACCAAAAATGGAAATGCAATAATAAAAACAAGTGAACCAAAATTCAACCAACCAACCAAAAATGTGCAATAATAAAACCAAGTGAACCAAAATTCAACCAAGCAAGCTGTAATACTCGTTGGTATAATACTCAGATCATTGCTTGAAATCAGCTTCATTTATACCCGGTTGCTCGGTCACAAATGTGTGCAGCTGGTTCAACACAAATGAAAACTTTTCAATCTATCGGTCCTTATTCCATAAACAAGACCTGATAATCCTCATTTATGATGTTGCAAGTGAATTTCAGTGCAATATTCTTAACGGATTACTGCCATTTGAAATAAAAGCAAATTAACAAATAAAACGCTGTAAAGTGATTAACTGAAACTGTAAGGATTGTTTTAATAGACGTGAACGCCAATTTATCTGATCGGATGTCATTTCAGAAAATAGTCTGATGAAATGGCAAATGAAACAGTAAGGTTCACTTCCATTTTACCTGCTGAAAGTGTTATGTGAAAAGTCTATGCAGCCTAATTACACACGCACACCTTTACTTTGAACTCAAGCTGTTACAATTAAATATTCATTGTGCAATTAAAAAATTTGAAATGTTCAATTCAAGCAAGTTTTGTATGGTAATAACCAAAATAGTGTTCACATCCGTCATTCAATTTAACCAAAAGCCCATTGTAACGAAAAAGACTGAGAGACGGAACTCAGTTCACAAGTTATTTGCAGCAAGCAAGGCAAATCAGAGCAGGCGAGTAAACATTATTCCATAAAGTTCAGTGAAGAGATGATATATAACTGATATTACCTTCCTTGCAGGTGTGGAGGACATCGTGAACATAGGAGTGATGAGTGAACACACACCTCGGGTTAATGCCGGTGAGTATTGAGGTAAGTATCACACATGAAATACGTACTCACGATGGGAAGACTTGGAGACACTGAGAACAGGCACTTGAGGAAAACACAGCGAGCATAAACTTGAAACACAGGTTAGCGTCTTTATTCAAACGAGACCAGACATTGACTGAGGGTGAGGTGTTTGCTGAAGTAGGGTGGCTGAGTGGTGGTAATCAGTCTCAGGTGTGTGTGATTACAGAGGGAGTGCAGGTGAGTAGCAGAAGGGATGATGGGAAGTGTAGTGCAGAGGTGACTGAGCTATTGTGAGCCTGCGTCTCAATCAAGCGGCAACCTCCCTCCCTCTCTCGTGAAGCCAACAAGGAAGTGACTTAAACTGTAATTCATCGACTGGCCGCCAGAGGCTGGCTGCAAAAGGGAGTCAATCCCATAGACTCCCCATGTTAAAATGCCCAACTTTACAGCAGAAAAAAACATGTTTACAGCCTGGTTCAAAACATTATTTTGGTCTATATAGCTAATTTTGCCCTTCATGACAACTGTGAGGGGGGTGAATTTTTTTTATAACTCATCCGTTTA
>NW_015658149.1:0-540 GCF_001515625.1 Sinocyclocheilus rhinocerous
GACGTGACGTGACTCTGGATGATCAGCTGTGACGTGACTGGACTCTGGATGATCAGCTGTGACGTGACTGGACTCATGAATAACAACTGTGACTTGACTTGGTTCATGAAGATCAGCTGTGACTTGACTTGCCTCATGACGATCAGCTGTGACTTGACTGGACTCAGGAAGATCAGCTGTGACTTGACTGGACTCAGGAAGATCAGCTGTGACTTGACTATGTGACGTGACTCTGGATGATCAGCTTTGACGTGACTGGATGATCAGCTGTGAAGTGACTTGACTCTGGAAGATCAGCTGAGACGTGACAAGACTCTGGAAGATCAGCTGAGACGTGACGAGACTCTGGAAGATCAGATGTGACTTGACTTGACTCATGAAGAGAAGCTGTGACTTGCCTCATGACGATCAACTGTGACTTGATTTGACTCAGGAATGGAAGTTGTGACATGATGGGGCGCTGTTGTGTTCGCCATTTTGTGATCAGGCTCCGCAGTCGCCGCCATCTTGTGAGCATACTCTGGTACAGCCGCCATTTCA
>NW_015658150.1:0-773 GCF_001515625.1 Sinocyclocheilus rhinocerous
TTCTAAACCTGTTTTCCAACAAAAGAGAACATTATAACCTTTTTATCCACAACACCAGTCAAAGGCTTCCTTTAGTGATCTGATGTGGCTTCTGGTCACAGAATGAGGCAGAAAATATGTTCCATAGGCTACTTTAAAAAGAATACATTGATTAGCAATGGATTATAAATATACTTAATTATGAAAATACCAGAGATGGCTTGAATAACACAGATAAACTATATTGTCACAGTCGAGTGTTTATTGTCTTGTTATATCATTCAAAATGTTTATATCTTCGGTTTACTCAGTTACAGCTATAATAGCGATGCCTTTGTCCATATAAGGGATTTCCTGGAGGGTCATGAGTTTGCTACTTCTGTGACTGGATATGTGGATTTTATGTGCGAGGGTGTCCTCTGCCATCCAGTATGATTGAAACAGACATCATGTGTTTATAGTGTTAAAGGCAATCCATAATTTTTTGGGGAATTATTTATTTATTTTTAATAAGTGTCGGTTCAGGCACCGGAACCGTTTTAAAAGTATCGATTTGGCACTGGTATCGAAAAAAACCCAGATGATACCCAACCCTACTCTTCAGCAATTAAACTATTGTATTGATAGAATAGTTGGGCAGCGCTGGGAAGTTTCTGTGTTGCTGAATGTCTTTGTGTGTGCTCAGCGCAATCTGTGTGATTGACTAAATGTGTGAGCTGTGTGTGCTAAGCGCAATCTGTGTGAGTGATTAAATATGTGAGCTGTAGTGAAGACAGCACATTAGTTTAGAATGC
>NW_015658151.1:0-183 GCF_001515625.1 Sinocyclocheilus rhinocerous
TTTTTCACTCAGTTCCTCTCTGGTGTCCTTTTCCCACTGCTCTCGTTGTGCTGTGTCTACACGAAGATCAGTCAAGGCTTTCTGGAGTCTCTCTACTTCCTCCTGCAGCTCTGGGTCCTTTTCGTCTGATTTTGGGGTTTCGCTAGCTGGATGGGTCAGTATTCTATGGGCTAGGCTTAGTGA
>NW_015658151.1:342-944 GCF_001515625.1 Sinocyclocheilus rhinocerous
AAATGGCTAGAATACAGAAATTAACTTTAAATTTGAATTCAAACACTGTTTAAACTAAATTTAAATAAGTGAGTGGTAAAGTGAGAGAGAAGAGGGGGAGAGAAACCTGATCAAATAATAAAAAAGGAACAAAACAAAAATAAAATGATAAAAGTAATAAAAGATAATAAAGTAAAAAGAAAAATAATACTAAAATAAAGAACTAAAACAGGAGGTACCTAGAATGGTGTGAATGACAATAATGACTAAAGGAGCAGAAGGGAAATTAGAAAAGTAAAACAAATTGAAATACATGGACTTAGGGAGAGAGAAGTCGATCGAGCTGAGAATGCCCACAAGGGGGAGTGGGTGAGCCCACACAAGGTGAAATCAGGAGGGTAGAGGTGGAGTTCAAGAAGTGTTAGATACTTAAACAGCCTGCCCTCTAGCGTTAGTTTAAGGTACTGTGCCTTAACTCCAATTGTGCTTAAAACTGATCGCGCGCGTTTAGTGATTACTCTCATTCTAACAGACAACTTACTGCAGCTATCACAAGAACAATATGACTTAGATCCCAGCAGATTCTTACAGTTTGTGCAACTTAACTGCACAATGATGTGTGG
>NW_015658152.1:0-508 GCF_001515625.1 Sinocyclocheilus rhinocerous
GTCGCTCGGCTCGGCTAATGTCCATCCCATGCACTGAACGCGCTCCTCCACATCACGAGTAGACACGTCCATTATTGCTGATTGGCTACAAGTTTGTTTTGCTATTCGGCCCGAATCAGTTTTCTAAAGCGTTTTTGAAAAATCACATACCCTGCCTTTAATACAGGTTTAGCTGATTTCAGTTTCTGCCTGTAGGTCGGTATAAGATGAACCAAACTGTGATCACAGAGCCCCAAAGCTGCCCGTGGGACAGAGTGATATGCATCTTTTATTGTGGTGTAATAGTGATCCAGTATATTACTGTCTCTGGTGGGACATGTAACATGCTGTCTGTATTTTGGCAGTTCACGGGAAAGATTTGCTTTATTAAAGTTTCCGAGAATTATTAAAATATCTGTGATCAGATCAGCTAGTTTCTGTAAAGCCAGGCTCACGTGCGCTTGCGGAGGAATGTAGACAAATCCCCGTGGCGAGTAGAAAGGCTTACAGTTAATGAAGAGCACTTCTA
>NW_015658153.1:0-446 GCF_001515625.1 Sinocyclocheilus rhinocerous
TGATAAGTTCAAAGTGACATTATAGCCATGAGAATAAGCATTGAAATGGCAATCTTCTGAGGTATTTTTTAGTTTATTGTGAGCCAGACTGTCCCACCAGTAAAAGTCCCAGTGGCCTAATGGGTTATGGCATTAGTCTCTGTGTTCAAGTCCCACCTGGTTTGTTTTTGTTTTGTTTGCCTGTGGGTGGACCAACAAAACAGGCCCAGTGTCCCACCAGTAAAAGTCCTAGTGGCCTAATGGGTTATGGCATTAGTCTCTGTGTTCAAGTCCCACATGGGTTGTTTTTAAGAGTTTACATTTAAGTTGGCTATGAAAGAAATTCCAGGATGATAAGTACAAAGTGAAACTATAGCCATGATGAAGAAATGCTGGGATGGTAAGTTTAAAGCGGCACAATTGCCACGACAACAAAACATGAGAACTAGCATAGAGTTAGAAATAGC
>NW_015658154.1:0-256 GCF_001515625.1 Sinocyclocheilus rhinocerous
TAACCATGGTTTTGATACTTCAAATCACTTCAAATAATAATTTACAAAGTATTCAGATAATATTTTTGTGGTAATAAAAACTGACCTAAGCGAACAACAACCTTTAAAATGACATAAAATGCATTATATAAAAACAATGAGGCAATAATAATTGGTTAATTAATAATCGTATGGTTTCATTGAATAACACTGTTAAAATACATAATGTAATACAATATAAACAATTTATGTACATTACATATTATTACAAATGCCT
>NW_015658154.1:673-1348 GCF_001515625.1 Sinocyclocheilus rhinocerous
GGACACATTTAATTTATAATTTGTCTTAAATCTCATTTTGTAAAAAAAAAAAAAATCATGAATCGAATCGAATCGTGAATCGAATCGTGAGTTGAGTGAATCGTTACATCCCTACTTACAAGATGATCAAATCCTTGTTTACCAAACATTTAATTCAAATATCCACTTAATCTTTAATGTTTGGCCACCATTACAATTTACTTACATATTTTATTAAAGTTCTGTTTTGACCCTTATAGTAGGTGTTTTTTTTTAACTTCCATAATATTTCGGGGAGGGGGCACAACAATACAATTCTGCTTAGGGCACCCATTTGGCCAGCAGTGGCCCTGGCTGGCGCGTTGCTATTTTGAGGCAACTGAAATAGACTGCAGTAGTTTTTTTGTTATTTAAAGAGCGCGTTAGTATAGGCGGGTCCACAGCGTGCGTGCACACTCTGCTTATTACACACACACACAGGGACTAAAAGATTATTATTGTGTAGGCTACATAAATATAAAAATGCCTACATGTCATAATGGATTAACAATGGATTGCATTGCATATATCAGAATTAGGCTACCTATTTGCTTGCGCACGAGCAGATCCGTTTCATCTCTGGAGACGCGTTCTGTCTTTGCGCTTGTAAAATGCCGTGTAAATAGCAAATCCGCCATGGCACGAGCGCAACTGGCT
>NW_015658155.1:0-2096 GCF_001515625.1 Sinocyclocheilus rhinocerous
TGTAAGTTTTGTTAGTTAGTGAAGCTTTAGGTATGGCGTGTTGAATGCAGAAGATTTCTTTATTTTCTGGTTTTGTTTTCAGTTAGTTTAGAGAGTGGGGAATTAGTTAGTGAATGTTCTGCTTTTGTTATTTTCGTTTGTTTAGCACTGCTCATTTTCTTATTCTCCGAGGCTTTCCAAATTAGCCTTATTTTTCCTTTCTTTGTATATAGCTGTAAATAAGGATTTTGGTTGCTGTTTTCATTTGTGTAAATTATATTCCCTTTTGTAAATAAAGCAAACCACTTATTGTTATGTCGGTTGTCCTTGTGTCATTCTCCCACAGTACTCCCCAGAGACCAAATTATAGTGTTGTGTTTACATTTTATTATGTACGTCTTCCTCATACCTCTATACCACCAGGGGAAGTAACATAATTTGGGGGCTCATCCGGGATCTTTCCTCAGTATTGGGGAAGTTCTGTTTGTTAGCATAACTTTTTGTTTTGCTCTGGGGACGTGTGTGTGGTGGAATGAATCAAGTGACTATAGTAAGTATTGCAGCATTGAGCTTTGTGTAACGTGAAGCAGGGTGTTTTAGGGCTTTTGTTTGTAAGCTTCGTGATGTCCTCGAATGTACGTAGGTTTATTGAGAATCCAACATTAGATCTTTTTGAAAAATGTCATAAGGATGATATGTTGGCAATAGCTGAACACTTCGAAATCCCAGTTAGTCGGCAGTCATTGAAAATAACTATTAAAACTGTCGTGTTTGACGGTCTTTCGGAATTAAATGTTTAGAATTTGCCCAAGTCGGTTAAAGAAGCAGATCAAATTAGCGAGGAAATGACAACTCGTGAAGGTGCGGAGGCTGACGATGAGGAGGTTAAGCTTGTGGAGGTGGAGGCCGAGGCTAAAACAGGTTTACCCCAATTTGAGCCATTTTCTCCGCCCATGCTGGGTTCTAGAGAGAGCACGAGCTTAAAGGTTCGTATAGCTCGACTCCGCATGGAAGCGGAAGACAAAAAGCGCAAGCTCGACGAGCTGAATTTGATCTGCGGCTTGAAATCCGGCAGCTTGAGATTCAGGCTGATAAGGAAGTGAAACCGCGCCGGTTGGAGTTAGAGGAAGGGAAGCTGTCTTCTAGGTCCACTGGCCCATCTACTCCAGATTCACCTGGCAAAGAATCGACAGTGCGTGGTTTGCTTACCACTGCTTTTGATGTCAGTAAAAACATTTCATTGGTGCCGCTATTTAGGGAGATGGAAGTGGACCGTTATTTTGGTGCATTTGAGAGAATTGCTGTTTCGTTAAATTAGCCAAAGGAAGTGTGGACGTTGCTGTTGCAATGTAGGCTTGTGGGAAATGTTATGGAAGTTTTTTTCTACTTTGTCTATTGAAGATAGTACGAAGTATGAGACCGTGAAAGCATCTATCTTGCGTGCGTATGAACTAGTGCCGGAAGCTTACCGACAAAAGTTTCAGAATCATAGGAAGGTTGGTAATCATACTTTCGTAGAATTCACACGTGAGAAAAGAGTATTGCTTGATAAGTGGTGCACTTCAAGTAACGTTAATAATTTTCCTTCCTTACGTGAACTAATGCTCCTTGAAGATTTTAAAGTGTTTGCCTGAACGCATTGTTTTGTATTTGAATGAACAGAAGGTGATGGAAATGTCTGCAGCTGCCGTACTGGCAGACGAGTTTGCCTTAACTCATAAAAACGTGTTCAACACCATGCGTTGTGTTAGAAACGTTTCAGCAGGTCCTCTGCCGCACTTCGTGGCACATAAAACAAAGGTAGAAGTATCCAAAGAAAACCGTGAGTGTTTTTATTGTCACAAAATTGGTCATGTAATTGCAGATTGTTTAATGCTGAAAAAGAAATCACAAACTTCCAGTGCACAACCTGTTGGTCTGGTAAAAACAATTCCAGCTCCTGTTGACTCTGTTTACCACCCATTTTTGTTAGAAGGGTTTGTCTTGCAGTGGCCAACGAGACGATCAAGTGGAGGTGTGGGTGTTGCGAGATACTGGAGCTGCACGCTCGTTCATTCGTGGTGATGTGTTGCCATTTTCAGAGAAGTCCTGTTTGGGTTCTAGTATCCTGGTGCAAG
>NW_015658155.1:7758-11530 GCF_001515625.1 Sinocyclocheilus rhinocerous
CAGATGTGTGCAGCACATTTTATGGAGGACCGTTGCTGGCCAATCACAGCACACCTTGCTTTTTCAGACCGATGAGCTTTGTAAAAATCGACGCGTTTCAAAAAGGCGGGGCATAGAGGAGAAACAATAATGTACAGTATGTGGAAAATAATGTGTTTTTTGAACTTTAAACCGCATAAACACATTTCATTACACCAAATACACAAAATAATGTTATTTTTAGCAGCATCATATGACCACTTTAAGCTGTCTATTGCTATGGCAAAGCTTAACAACTCCCTACTGGAAAAAAACCCCCCAGCTAAAATCAGCCTAAGCTGGTTTTAAAGTGGCTTTGGCCACTTTTTAGCTTGTCAGGCTGGTCTTAGCTGGCCAAACTGGGAGACCTGCAAAAAGACCAACTAAGCTTAAACCAGCTATGTTCAGCTTAAACCAGTTAAGTCTAGCTAGCTGGTTTTCTTGTTAAATCAGTTGGTTTTAACTGGTTTTAAGCTGGTTTAATGATAAATCAGCTGGGTTGTTAACTTTTTTTTGTTTTTTTGTTAAATCAACTGGTTGTTTTTTGTTGTTGTTATTGTTTTACTTGATCAGCTGGTTTTAACTGGTTTTAGCTTTTTTTTTTAACTGGTTTTAGCTGTGATGAGTGTGGTAATTGAAAATGGGCCCTTCTAATAGATCTCTGATATTTTTTTTGATCTCTATATAAATTATATTTAGCAATGATGAGTGTGTTAATTTAAACTTGAAATTGAAACTGGGCCCTTCTAATAGATCTCTGATATTCTTTTTGATCTCTATATAAATGAGACTTAAATGCACTGAATTTCTTGAATGACTGTAAACAGTCTGGAACTCCACAAGATAATGTTTTTTTTTTTTTGGGTGTATTTCGGTGCAGCTTCATGTGCTGGGAAAATGCCAGTTTGGCAGTAAATGATTACAGATTCATGATTACATGACTACTCATGATTACTCTCATGATTAAATTTAACATACCTTGAATCAAATTCTTCAGATCACAATGTGTTTTAACATCTGCAAGACATAGTGGTAGTTTGTGTTAACTATATAAATTCTACATAAATTTAACATAAAATATATGTGCACAGAATTTGAACATAAGTTTACTTTTTCTGTGACTTAACCCCAAAAGAAGTGCATCCATGCATTTAAAATGTTTGCCATCAATGGATATAAATAAGGAAATACATTTAATCTTACTAATAATGTAATATAGCCTAGTGCTTACTTGTGATGTCAACAAACTAGAAAGATTTCAGTAGACTCATTTGAGAAGAGCAAAATCTGCGCAGAACTGATCACCGTGAATATTACCAAACACTATGACAGTGTGATCTCTGTGTGAGATGTGTGATTGCTGTCATATTTCAAAATATATATATACAGTATATCTAAAATGCATGTTTGTAATACAGTAAAAATTGATGATAAATGCATTTTTCGATAGGACTTAAATAGCAAGTAATTTGTATTGTGTTAATCATATTTATTTCCATATTAAAACAAGAGAGCGTGACGGACATCGCACGGACAACTACAGGTGTAATGTAATATAAGTGAGCAATGTGATGTAAGTAAGCAGTGTAATGTAAGGGAGTAATGTGATATAAGTGAGCAGTGTAATGCAAATGAGCTGTGTAATATAAGTGAGTAATGTTGTAAATGAGCAGTGCAATATAAGTGAGTTGTGTAAATAGTGATTTATGGGACTTCAATTATTTCTTATTAAACTGAAATTGAAGTAAAAAGTTTTTTGGAAAACCACATCCTGGCTTCAGTCTTCATTTGCTGCTGAATTGTGTTAACACGCATATAGAAACATAAGGAGAGCAAGAGATTGATTGTTAGAGTCAAGTTTATTTTTAATTAATACTATAGTTGTTCAGTTTCCTTTACATCTTTAACTAGCCGTTAATTTATCAATTGAATGGGTGACCTATCCTCATTAATCATGCAAACATTTGGCAGGAGCCGCCACTGAATAAATTAAATTTTCTACTTATTAGATTGTGTTTTATTAACGTCTAGGCTACACCTATCCCAACCCTAAACCTACCCCTTACAATAATGCAAAAACAGTAATTACTGTTGTACAGTGTGACAAAATGACGCTATATTGATGTGCGCATGCCCTGTAGCCACGCTGTCTCCCTGTAACATCAGTCATATTCAGAGGCTCCATGAAAAACTTTATACATTTTCATTAATGATTTCTGTAAGCCTGAGCAGAATGGTTCATCAAATCTAGTGTCCCAAAACACAAGCAACAGATTTTTTTAGAAATCATTATTCCTGCTGCCACCCAATCTATGTAATGGTAGAAGTTGAACAAATCGACAGTTAGGCTATTAATAAACCCAATTTATAAAAAAAAATTAATAAAAAAAAATCAATCATCGTCATCGTTTCCAGAGTAATGGGCACATTCTCCATCGACTATCCCTCTCCAGGCTAGATTTAGTTTTAGTTTTCCTCAAATAAACAGAACTATTGGTATATGAACACAAAAACACAAGCTGACTTTATATATAAAAAAAAAAACACACAAAAAATTAAAACTTACATGGAGAAAGTTGTTCATGAGTCTTTTTCATGCGTCAGCACTTCAAAATCACAAGTAGCCTATTACACGTGAGATCTGAGGGTCGGTGAATAGAGTGTGTACAAACCATAGACTGTAATTAAAAACAAAACCAAAAAAAAAATCTCAAGTGATAGGTATCCCTCCTTTGCGAAACTTTGGGTTGCCAGGTCTGTAACTAAACCAGCCCGATTGGCTTCATCCGCGGCAGCAGTATAAAACCTAATCAAAATCCGCTGGAAAACCGTAGACTTGGCAACACTGTGTAGGCTATATTTTAAAAAAAAGGGTTTTGTCAAATAAGCATGCTTTCCTCTTACGGTTTCGGCTCTTTCCCAGATAGCAAGCAAATTCGGGGCGATTCCGGCTGAAATGCGGCATATAGCCTAGTACTGCTGTATTGTGTGTCTTCTATTAACATAATGCATTTATTAACGCTAAAAGTTATGTGAATGCTTCTTAAAACGGCAACTGTGACCGCATTTTGACCAAGTATGGCAGAATCAATTGTGGGCGTTTTCCCACCGTCTAATCCAAATGTGTACCTATTGGTAGTGTGACAGAATCCACATTTTAAAAGACACAGATAGCTAAAGTATAAAGTAAATGCATAAAAAGATATATGCGAAATATATATATATATATGAAAAAGAACTAGTTACTTGCAGTGTTGTGCAAGTTACTTCCAAATTATAAAACATTATAGATTACTTGTTACTGTTATTTAAAAGTAATTCCTTACCTTACAATATTACTGTCTCAGAACTGAAATGTGTTACATGACTCCTGTGTTACTGTTGAGTTACTTTCACCAAAATAACTACAGAAGTAGAACTTAACATTCTGAAATGACTAAATGTACTGCAGAGCATTTTACATCCAGTAGAGGGCGATATGGTGTAGCATAATGACTGTGGGCTATCCCACATTTCATATCCATATCCATATGATTTCAGTCTGATCTCAACAGATTTCTGATTGTGTCTGAACTGGATGCAGCTTCACAAAGTGACTGTTTAGTCTGTACGTAAATGGAGCAGACGTAACATATTTAAACAACATTTTAATATTTCATCATTATCAATAAATAATTATTTTTCTGAACATTGTAAAATAATTAGAATTTTTTTTTTTAATTCATACAAAATACAAACCAACAAAATGTTTCTT
>NW_015658156.1:0-547 GCF_001515625.1 Sinocyclocheilus rhinocerous
AAAAGTAGGTTTTTAACATATTTGTGAATAATTAATGAACAATTTAATTGACAGCAATAGTTCTTGAGGCAAAGTTGCTCATTATGAGGAGGCCTATCCAATGATATGCATATTGTGTGGATTTTTGAAACACCACGTGATTACAGAGCCAAAAAACTCGTTAGCGCCAACTAGTGGCCGATTTCTTTCAAAATTCTTACAGACATTTAGGGCCATGAGTCGAACATGCCCACAGAGTTTTGCTCCGATCGGCCTCCGTTAACCTTGTCTAATAGGTGCTCAAACTTCATTGGGCAATGGCGGCCATGTTTTTGGAGATACGCCAAGCTTAAATGTCTTTGGCCAATGGCGGCCATGTTTTTTTATATACGCAAATGTCCTCATAGACACTTATGGCACACTGGACAAACACACTGCATACCAATTTTCAAGTCGATCGGACAAACGGTTGCAAAGTTATATTTGTTCTTAAGTTTTTTCCATTTTATAGCGCCACCAAGTTGTAGAGCTGCGCAATTTTTTTTATTTCACCAAATATTGAGCTCAT
>NW_015658157.1:0-587 GCF_001515625.1 Sinocyclocheilus rhinocerous
ACATACATTGATTTGTGGAGTCTGATTTATATATTTAAGTTTATTATGTTTATTTTTATTTATTTTTTTCCTCTCCTTTATATATGATTATATTGTGATTGATTTAATTTGTTATGTAATCGTCAAGCTTCCTCTCTTCTGTTTGTCCTGTGTAGAACGACCAGGTGATTGTTATTTGACTAATTAATTGCTGATCAAAATGAACTCAGATTGTGTTTGTTACTCACACCCTGACGAAGGAAAAATTGCCGCAACGCGTAGGTGTGCACTTGTCACCTGTTCTTAAAACTTATAGCCATGATGAAATAAAGGCTTTTTAAAACTTTTTGAATAAGATTCGAGTGCCTTGGACTACTATTATTCTTACGAGTTGAATCATCCCTTGCACCCAAAGAGCACCGAGAAAAGAACCCTATACCCCGTGCAGCACTTCTTTTGCATTCTTTATTTCGAAAAAAAAAAAAAACAAGTATTAAAGACATTGAAAAAAAAAACAACAAGTATTAAAGACATTGTTTTTAAAAATAAATTTAAAATTTTTTTAAATTGCACAACAGTACATGTAAGAAATGCTCTTGCTTCAGTTT
>NW_015658158.1:0-863 GCF_001515625.1 Sinocyclocheilus rhinocerous
TGCAATTATTAATATACTGTAATTTCACACAGTGTAGGATTGTGGAATATCAAAAGCAGTGAAGTATACATCCATGCTACCTTAAAACAATCGATCAGATGAAGCTGTCTCAGTAGACTGGATGTGACACGATCACTGGACTCTCACTGGACCTCTGTATGCTGTCTGTGGATGCAGCGTTCTTCAGCTTGATGAAGCCTAACATATTCCTCTAAACACTCTTAAAAATAAAGGTTCCAAAAGGTTTGTGAAGAACATTTTTCCACTATAAAGATCCTTCTGTGCAATGGAAAGGTTTCTTGGACTTGAAAGGTTCTTTATAGAACCATCAATGCCAACAAACAACCTTTATTTTTAAAAGTGCACTACATGAGCCTGTCCACCAGCGGGAGTTTATAACACACACAGAGAGCCTTTTTCTGAGGTTCTGTAGCCAACTCTGCTCAGAGTTCAACTCCTGTAATTAAACAATTATAATAATCTACCCTAGACATTCAGCTTTACTGGAACATTACAGGCAGGTGTGTTTGAGCCGGGCTTTTGATCTTATTCTGTTTGGATTCTCTACTCAGTTGTCTCCTCTACGCTACAATCACATTCATATTTGAGTGTAACACCAATCACAATCAATCAAATCCAAAAATCAATCAAAATCCAATAAAAATTACGGATGAATAGAACCAAGACCTGCCCTACATTTTTTCTTTTTCGATAATACAATACAAAACAATAAGAAATCAGAAATTTCAATTCTGAATATCTTGAACAACTTTTTTTATTGATGATTATTGAGATTTTTTATTGATGAATGAGAACCTTTTTCCTTTGATTAAAGTGTTGTTATTGAACCATAAAATGCAAAA
>NW_015658159.1:0-197 GCF_001515625.1 Sinocyclocheilus rhinocerous
AATAAACCAAAACTGGCCCTAATGTGGGCCACAGTTGATTTTTATCCTAACCCTGGTCTTCCCCACTGGTCTTCCCCACATTCCTCATGTGGCCCACATGCTGCATGGAATGGTGGCATTTTGGCAGTGGTCCACAAGCAGGCCACTACACAGCCACATTTTAGCTAATAATGAACTAAATAAACCATAAATATACA
>NW_015658159.1:382-545 GCF_001515625.1 Sinocyclocheilus rhinocerous
CAAGCAGCAATTAAAATGTCACAGATAGATAAATATTGACACATTCCAATACTTTAAAAGCTATTCTTCGCAAGTTTGAACTTAAATACTTTTCACTCAGACTCTACCTAAACAGTAAGTCTGTGAGTGTCATAGCTACTAGTGATGTTAGGTTCTTGAACGA
>NW_015658160.1:0-497 GCF_001515625.1 Sinocyclocheilus rhinocerous
AATCGTTAAACTAACGTAAAGGGTTTAATTTCGCCATTCAAAAAACAAAACAAAAAAAAAACCGGATATGACGATTTCCAATGCATTTGATGAAGATGGCGCGAAGGAGGTGCATGCCGTTAGTGCTTTTGAAAGTCTGTTGGTAAGAAAATCTAGTGGTCTTTCATTTCTGTTAGTGCTTTTGAAAGTCTGTTTTGGGATGCTTTTAGTGTTTTGTTTTGCAGTCGAGTACTGTGTAACTGTTTTTTTCTTTATTGCATTGTTTATAGATGATTTTGTGCAGTTGGGAGAAGGCGCATGACTCTCTGTAGTGTATGAACTGTGGTGTAGCATTATATGTATGTGTGCTTGTGGAACAGAGGATGGGGTGAATTATTAAAATTCAAAGTGGTTTTCCGTCTCATTAATGATATGAGCAGTTAAATAAAACCTCCCCATGCTCTTTCTACACTACTCAAGTCCCAGTAAAGTTAGCTAGCACAGAAGCAAAGAAATAA
>NW_015658161.1:0-538 GCF_001515625.1 Sinocyclocheilus rhinocerous
TTTGATGTAAGTACATAGTAGTTAAAGCCACTTAATATAAAGTGGAGCCGAAATTTCAACACACGTCAGCAATAAAAAAAGACACACAAATGTTGTCTAGAGTAATTTTTGCTTATTAGTATGGTTGAACTGGATCATCGAAGGTCAGAAGCAAAGATATTGGTTAATAGAATGGGATTAAGTACATAAAGGATATTTGTGTTGTTTAACATTTAATTAATGCAGGTTTGCGTCATATTCCGAGTTGCATTATTTTTATTCATTTTGAGGAATACTGAATTTGTGTATTTTTTTTGTGAGTGAGATGAATGAATGCATATTCATATTTATTTTAGAACTACAGTTACAGTACAGTAACTACAGTACTTCTGAATTCTCTCAACATGGGAACAGGAGAGCTGTCAATAAATAAATTGGAAAAAAAGTAACTTGTGTTACTTAATTGAAAAAGTAACTCGGATATTCTCTTGTAAATTAAAAAGTAATGCTACTATAGTTACTTGAAAAAAGTAATCTGATTACGTAACTCACGTTACTT
>NW_015658162.1:0-1333 GCF_001515625.1 Sinocyclocheilus rhinocerous
GTCTGAATACTTTCCGTACCCACTGTATATATATATATACACACCCGATCTATGATAAAGACAATTATTAGTTTCCTTCTCTCCACAACAAATCCTCTAAAGTTAAGGCTATGCATTTAGCTATAAAAATGTCAATCCAAAAACAAATTAAATTAAGGTGAAACTGACGCCTACCTCGATTGGTAAACCAAATGTTTCCATATTCGCAACGTATCTGGATGCTAAAATATTATTTATTATGTAATAGGCTTTGTACTTCTCGCATCGGCATCGCTGGTTGGTTATACAGATAGAAGCTAAACATCATTCAAAACTGCCACGATTTGCAAAATAAATAAAACTTAAATAAATAAAACTGGAAAGCTTTTGCAAAATAAAGAAAACTATTTTCTGCCGTCTCGTTTTCCTTTCCGTGAACTTTAGATCGCGTCACAATAAACCGAAACTCCGCACATTTTCTTTCTTTCGTTTTGTTAATCTGTCAATGATTTAAGTGAAATATATTTCGTGTGTAAGGCAAGGCAAGTTTATTTATATAGCACATTTCATACACAATGGTAATTCAAAGTGCTTTACATAAAAGAAAAGAAAAAAATTATCACAACAATAAAACAAGGAATTTAAAAACTTTGAAAATGATAAAAAAAATCTATTTAAGAGGTTTAAAATGAATTAAAAAATGTAAAAAGTGTAGGCCAATATAAGCTATTCCTTTTTATGTAAGCCTATAGTTTTATTCTGTTTTCTCCGTTCACAAGCGCTGCAGGTGTGCGTGATCTGTTGAATCCATCTTACACTATCCTCAGATAAACGCTAATGCATTGCGACTTATGATGAATTTATGATGGATGCGTCAGCGTCACATTTGCATATCTGAATTCCTGATTGCTTGACAGCAAATTTCAAATATTAAATGGAACGATAAAATAACGTTATTAACCGGTTAATGGCCATTTAAAATTTTCGATTCTGTTCGGAACTATAAAATTTGATTTAGTTTCGGTTTCTGGTTCTGTTTCTGTCAAAATTTCATTCGTTTACGGTTTTCGCTTTCGTTCCTTGAACTGGTTCAGAGCCCTGCACAAAACACACAAATCACTGCAGGAACACACACTCAAACAGATTCAGATATGGTAAAGCCAAAGTGTTCGTACTGATGAGTTTGAGCGCGAGGTCTTTGTTCGGGCGAGACTCTTTTGGGTGTTTGTAGAGGTACATGACGGCTCGACCGATTCCACTGAGCTTCAGTGTCTCCTGACTCACGCTGGGCAGCTGAGAACAAACAAATGAGTTAAAATTAAATAACGTTAATCATCATCATCATAGACTGTAA
>NW_015658163.1:0-266 GCF_001515625.1 Sinocyclocheilus rhinocerous
CAGCATATTAGAATGATTTCTGAAAGATCATGTGACTCTGAAGACTGCAGTAATGATGCTGAAAATTCGAGAAGGGTCTGGCTGCAGCCTCGCACTTGCACTCTCAGACTTGCATTCTCAGACACTTGCGCTTCCGCTAGCGACGTCACTTGCAGGCTTTATTTTTTATTTTGTTCTATTTATTGATTACTTTTTGTTTGAATCTCTCAACATTTTACAACAGTAGCCAGGTGGTGAAGACAAGAAAAAAGAAACTAAATTACAAT
>NW_015658163.1:435-1100 GCF_001515625.1 Sinocyclocheilus rhinocerous
TATAACATACAGGGTCCTGCAAGAAAAAGACAATACCCGCAAATCCGTGGCCACAGAACAGCAGAATATGAACGCAATGCACAAAGTCTCGTTAAGCGTTTTCCTCCTGTAGAAAAACATAAACACTTAGCATGGCTTAATGTATTAAGATGCTATTAAAATATCAAATTAAATATACAGTTTATTAATATAATGAATATGTATATAGTATTTTCCTCCCTTTTCCTCCCATACCGCAAAACGTGGCATAATGGACTAAAAAGGCCAAACTCAATATGCTCCTCTACATTATTAATATACATAACTAATATGTACAGGCAAGCAGGTGAGCCCAGAATAAATGCAACACGCACAATTTCGTGTTAAGCGTTTTCCATATAGAATAAACTGTCTACAGCTCTTTTATATCAGTCTTTGTCCATTAAGCTACATTACGTGTTTTATTTATAATGATTTTCTATGGGAGGAAAATGTTTAACATGCAATTTAACGCATTGCGTTCTGGGCTCGTCTGCTTGCCTGTACGGAGTTGATCCTTTTAAAATCACTTAATGCATTTCAAAATGCACGTTCATATTTGTTGGTCTGTATATACTTTGAGTCAACAACAAGACATATAGGCTACTGAATTGTCTTTATCATAGTCCGTTATTATACAACATTAA
>NW_015658163.1:1159-1270 GCF_001515625.1 Sinocyclocheilus rhinocerous
AGTGAAAGTTTGCGCATTGTGTTCATAGCCATCTGTTTGCCTTGTAGGCCTTGTAGTAACTATATATTGATCTTTTAATTGAACTTAATGTATCTTAATACATTACGCCAT
>NW_015658164.1:0-257 GCF_001515625.1 Sinocyclocheilus rhinocerous
CTCCTGTATGGAGAAACTAGTCGCATGCATTGCTCAGGTATGATTCTTTCACACAAACGGTCTTCAAATCTTGAAGGTTCTGTGGGCATCTTCTATGAACTCTGATCTGTAGTTCTTTCCATAGATTTTCTATTGGATTCAAGTCAGGTGATTGGCCGGGTCATTCTAGCAGCTTTACTTTCTTTCTCTGAAACCAATTGAGAGTTTCATTGGCTGTGTTTGGGATCATTGTCTTGCTGAAATGTCCACCCTTGTTT
>NW_015658164.1:410-538 GCF_001515625.1 Sinocyclocheilus rhinocerous
GGGTGATGTGGCCATTTGACCTCCAAACATGGTGTGTATTATGGCATCCAAAGTGTTTAATTTTGGTCTCATCTGACCAGACTATTTTCTCCCAGTATTTCACAGGCTTGTCTAAATGTTGTGCAGCA
>NW_015658165.1:0-591 GCF_001515625.1 Sinocyclocheilus rhinocerous
TTCCCAGACACCACCAGAGTGACTAGCTGAAGCAGCATTAAAGACAAACTCACATTGATTTTCTGTAAGAAATGCCTCCAGTGTCTTGACATCACATTCTTTAAGAGCTTCTCGGAGTTCGTTTCTAGCTCCTAAAAAATTTGTGCCACTCACAATAAAGTTGACGAACAGCTCCACGGAGGCTTATGAAACATCTCAGAGCATTAATAAACATGTCTGTTGACAAATCGTCCAGCATTTCGATATGGACAGCTCGAGAAGAAAGGCAAGTGAAAAGAAGGCCATACCTTTTATACTCCTTTCGACCCCTCTTTATAATGAATGGGCCAAAGCAATCCATACCAGTATAGCAGAAAGGGGCAGAGACTTCAATTCGTTCTTTAGGAAGTTCCGCCATTTGTTGCTCCTCCACTGGCCGTCTGAGCTTCCTACATTGTACACATCGGTAAATCAATTTAGCTACCGACTTGCTGCCACCGATAACCCAAAATCCATTTGCTCTGAGTTCCATAAGTGTTTGATACCTCCCTTGATGGCAAATTTTATTGTGATAGTGCGTTAAAATAAGGTTGGTAATGTGACTGTCTTTTG
>NW_015658166.1:0-1255 GCF_001515625.1 Sinocyclocheilus rhinocerous
ACAAGCAGAAACTAGAGAGAGACTGATCAAAAACAACATGCAGAAGAAGCACTGTGGATGAATTTGTCATGTCAGACATTCAGCGTGAACTTCAGGAGATCTGCAGGTGATGCTGGATTGTGTGTGTTTTGTGAGGATCTACTCACCTTCATGACACACTAAAGGAAACTGATTGGTCCAAGAAATGTCATTCCATCGTTCCTGAGCGTTTGGTTCAGTCACTGTACAGTTTTCACCACCTCCATAATTATTAGGTAGGTCAGACATGTAGTATCTGAAAGAGGAGCGCGGAGACGACGGAGATAAACACAGGGAACAATCTTTATTAATCCACATAAAGACTTACAAGGGCAGGAACACACACGTAGCGCAGGGGTTAGACGTATAACACTGGACGCAGGACACAGGAAAACACAGGGCTTAAATACAGGAACTAATAAATCAATCACAGGCACTTGATGCTGATTAAGATGTTGATTCATGCCTTCCTTTAATCCAACAATAAAAAAAAACTTAAAACTTCCTTTTTTCATTTCAGGCTGAAAAATCAGAAGAAGATCAGGCGCCAACGTAAGTGCTTCACATTTAGTTAACGTGACTCGTATATTCAGGGATCACAAAAAGAGGACCACAAAGACATCTGTTGAGCAGTTAGGAACACAGTGGTTTTTGCCACTCTGGTAAAAGACCTTGAGGAAAATGGTTTTGTATTAGCTGATGGAAAGCTAGACAAAGGTACATTGTGTGCCATAGCTGGAGATAATCTTGGATCACATCACATTGGCGGCTTTATACTTAAGTTGCGTTCGAATATGCCTACTTATCTACTATATAGTAGGAGAAAAGAGTACGTGAAGAAAGAAGTACGCTCGAAACCGAGGGTGTTTACAAATGTGAGTATTAGAAACCAGAAACACGGATGCTTGTGTTAAAATTGCATTTGTTCAGCTACTGTAGAGTAAACTGTTGAATTGTTGAAGACACTAATAGTATAGTATATTTGTGATTTTGCTGTAAAAACACGTTTTATTATGTATAGCTAACAGCAGATCTCCTGTAAGCACACGTACGTCTCCAAAATGAATTTACATAAACCATATACATCTTAAAGACGATTACTAAATGTCTACAGTATTTAACATCTGACAGGAAAATCGTTAACAGCTATTACAGACGAGCACATCACAGCATGAAACAGAAATATTAGATCTCAAGTCTGCTTTATTGTCAATTCTTCCACATGTACAGCACATAC
>NW_015658167.1:0-1101 GCF_001515625.1 Sinocyclocheilus rhinocerous
TCTCAATTTCAAAAAATTGAACCTTATGACTGGTTTTGTGGTCCATGGTCACAAATACATTATATACATCTACAGCACATTAGTTTTTGTGTAAGTCCACCTGCTCCTGTGAAATAAGGTCTTAACAGCATAACAATGATTACTGTGACTTTATTTATAATCCAAAATTAATGAATTCACATTAGTACATCACAGCGGCTTTCATTTGTGATATTCTTGAGCGTTCAGAAACGAAGAACAAAACAATAAATAGATTTTCTGCTGAAAACATCACCGAGACCCATATTAGACATTATTGATGAGGTTTGACTCTCTCAATACTGTTATCTACAAAGATTTTGCCCTTCACTTTGGATGGTTCACCCCAGTTTGCTTGTACAATTAGAGTGTTGTCATTCGCCTTAACGAACAGCATTTTTAAAATAACTATTATGAGTTCGTTTGAACATCATGTCTTACCTTACAAAAGGAAGATTAATGTAGGCTATTTCCTTTTGTTGAATTGTTTATTGAATCTTTGTGTCTCTCCTGAGCTCTCATGTCCAAATGACTTTTGCCTAAAATTTGTTTGAGAGGAGAAAGCGAGAGAACAAAAGGTGTGGATGGGAGAGAGGTGGACCAGTGGGAAGGAGCTGCCCTGTAATGGACATCAGTATATATTCCTGTTCTGGAACTCAAGGTAAACACCATTCCTAGAGTTTTTGTAGTTGTCGTCAGTGTGAATTAAACGGCAAGGTAATGTTATCACCAGTAAGACCGTGAGCACCAAACACCATAACCAGAAGATACTAATAAGAGAGAGAGAGAGACAGGCAGGCAGGAGAGAGTGAGTTTAAATCCACACTGCTGAGATTTTAAGGGAGGTCTTTTGAATCAAATCTGCTCTCATCTGATTATTGACTGCTCTTTGCATCTGGATAAGAGCTATGGGGAGAGGGATAGATGGATAGAAACAGAGAGAAAGAGAGCTGGGAATGGGTGTGAAAGTGTGGCCTAGCCATCGTTTGTATTTGAGTTTTCTGCAAATTACTTTGTTGAAAGAACAGTCTGCCATAGTATTATGCAGTCATTACTTTTTATGGTTAATTCGTTATACTATGG
>NW_015658167.1:1123-7680 GCF_001515625.1 Sinocyclocheilus rhinocerous
AATTCGTTATACTATGGTTAATTATTAGGTCATTCAATATAATTCGAAATATTTTTTAATATGTGCTTTAAAATAAGTTATAGATTTATTTTTAGTGTTTTTGTTTTTTAAGATAGGACAGTATTGTAGACAGGAAGCGAAAAAGAGGGGAGATCGGAGATGGAATAGGGAAAGGTTCACAAGCCGGGACTCGAACTCTCGACACCTGATGTGCAACGGCGCTATATATCTACACACTGCCCACGAGACTATTGATGTCGACAATATGTGTTTTTTAAACATTAATTACAATGTTGAGAAATTATTAACTACAATTCTGTACCAATGTAAATCTTCTGATATCTTAAAAACATTTATGCTACATAAAATGAAAAATAAATAAATAAAATGTCGCTACAGCATAAAACAAACCAATAGTTTGACGGATTTAAAGCATAGAACTGATTGACATTTATGTTATGGTTTGGATCTGATTTAAAGTTCAAATTTCCTGGTGTAATTCATTATCATAATCTTAACTTTGTCATATCCTTAAGTAAAAACTAAAGCAGTAGCAAAACATATAAAAGACCAAAAATATAGAACTGCAAAACTTCATCACTTACCTGTTCCTCTGGGATGTTTCTCCACTCTATTTGTATTTCTTATTCCTTTCCAACTCTCTATCCACTTGCCTTTTTCTCGGGACAGTGTTCATTCAGGTTTTCTGTTTACGCCCCTTTTGACCCCCTCTCTCTGTAAATTCTGTGATGCTTTTGTGATGGACAGATGAGGATTGGAGGGGATGAAGTGAGATCAGGGCTGAAAGGATAAAGCCTGGGATGGAGAGAGCCAGAGGGAGGGAAATCTGTTAGGACAGGAGGGGACAGAGAGCAAAAGACAAGAGAACCACAACATTCTCACATGATGGAAGAAAGCTGAAAAAGTAAATAATAGACTGGAAAGACATTTCTATGTATGGAATGATAAGCGGATTCAGATCACTGGGAGCTGGTGTTGCGTACAACTTGGAAACTTTCAAAATTAGCAATATTTATACTTGTTATATTCATACTGAGGTGAGCAGAAGGCTTTGTGATTTAACAGCAGCATAATATGGTACCCTAGGTACACTATGTTTTAATCTTAAGAGTGTAAACACTATTGTAACAAAACATCAATAGCTCATCGCTTCAGGAACAGAAATGCGTGAGGAGGACCATGAGAGAATTTTGTGCAACAAAAGAGTTTAAAAGCCTGTGAACATGTAAGGCTTTGCTTAAATCAGTTTTAGTGTCCTGATTTAGAACTATCTAAACAAACTATCATTATCGTAAATATAACTCGTCCTCCCCCACCTCACTGAACCAGACAAAACATCACAGCATGGTGGATAAAATCATCACCCGATTTAGCAAGGAGGGGGGACAACGCGACCCACGGGTGAAAAGGATTATATTCTATTAGGACAAAAGGGAGTTTTACTTTTGCATGGATGAACATTAAGGAAAGGTTATGTGCTGCATTAGGTTCAGTGTCATGTAAAAAGCCCTTTATTGTAATGTAGAGTTAAGATGTGTGCATTTATATAGGATTGTCTATGTGTGTGTGGGTGGACCAGGTTTTGCCTACATTATAGGGAGCAAATGTCTCCACAATGAACTTGAAATCAGCTAGATTTTGGGATCAGCCACCACTATCCATGAAGAAAATGGCTTAATAAACATGCTATGTATTGTCTTAATGAAAATGAAAAAAAAAAGTTTCTGTTTGGATAATAATTAGGAGAAAGAAAATACCATTAGTGCTAAAGAACAATAGAAGTCATATATATATATATATTTATTTTATTTTTTTAATTTATTATTTAATTTTATACAAAATATTGCAAACAAAGTATCACTACAGTGTATTGTTTGGAGATGCAGTTTATTGTCTGAGAAAAAAATGTAGAAGTATCTGGTAATATTTTGTCTAAAATCCAAGTTTCTCATCTTTTTTTTATTTTATTTAAAGTCCGCATCTTTTTACTTTGTCAGCACACATTACTAGTCTAAGATGATCAACAGAAAAATTAGTTTGTCTTCATAATCCTTTGCTCAAAATTCCCAGTGTTCCCAGGTGTTCCCAGTCTTCTAATGAGAAGGTGCAGAACATCCTAAATAACTCCCTAACAACCGTCAGTCTGATTGTAAACTAGAGTAAAAATCAAGCCTCATGCTTTAATATTGAATATTTTTTCTCATTCAATATTCCGTTTATATCAGAAATACATCACAATGCTAAAGTCGGCCGCAGCTTTGTACACACTGACTTTAAAAACATTATCACACTTGCAATGGTAAATCACAGCTCTTGCCCATGTGATATTTACTTCATGATCATTGGAATGTAAATAGAAATTAAAGAGGAATTTGACAATGTGCTGTTTCATACTAAACTGTCTTATTTCAGAACAAACATCACCCTTTCATGTACATTTAAATCAAATAGCCATTGTTCACTGGTTTAAAAAGAATCAGAGCAATTCTTGGTGTGCAAGTTTCCTAAAGAAAGTGTCCAAGAGGACTAAAGATGGACACACTGTGAAAAACCTTCAACTGTGTGATTACATTGAGAAACCCAGCACTGTAAAAAAAATTCTGTAGTTTTTACAAAATAATTTTGGCAGCTGTGGTTGCCAGAATAATTTTGTAAAAAATACAGAAAAACTGTAAACACATTTACGGCCAAAAACTGTAAATTTTACAGTATAAAACTGTAATTTACAAACAAGAACATTTGAATGTAAACCAGTAAATTCCAGAGGTGTAAAGTATTGGAGTAAATGTAATTACTTACTGTACTTGAGTATCTTTTCGTGTACTTTGTAGTTGTACTGAGTATCAAAGATATTAGCAACTTTTACTCTTTACTTCACGTATAGTAAGCCTGCTGACTGATTTCGTGGCTGATTTTAGATGTTTTATGTGAGTGAGTGAGTTCAGAAGTGAAGTGACATGTGGCCAAGTATGGTGAGCCATACTTGGAATTTGTGCTCTGCATTTAACCCATTCAAGTTCACACACACAGTAGTAAACACACACCCGGAGCAGTGGGCAACCATATTGCTGCAGCACCCGGGGAGCAGTTGGGGGTTCGGTGCCTTGCTCAAGGGTCTCACCTCAGTCATGGTACTGAGGGTGGAACAGAACGTTGGTTATTCAGCGTGCCCCCCTCCCAGAAGTAACAATTTGAAGTTAAAAACATCTTTGATTAATTTGTTTATTACAAACACGTGTTTTTTTGTGATGTTTTTATCAGCTGTTTGAACTCTCATTCTGACAGCACCCATTCACTGCAGAGGTTCCATTGGTGAGCAAGGGATGTAATACTAAATTTCTCCAAATCTATTCAAATGAAGAAACTCATCTACATCCTTGATGGCCTGAGGGTGAGTAAATTGTCAGCAAATAAATTTTTTTGGGTGAACTCTGCCTTTATGGGTTAATAAAAAAAAAACTTTTCATTTTTAATATGTAAAAAAAAAAAAAAAGAATGCGTAAAAAGTTTAATACGCCATTTTAGTGCCACGTAAAATAAAAAAAATAAAATAAATGTTAGATTATGAGATTAATGTCATAATATTTTGAGAATAAAATCAAAATGACAAGAATAAAGTTGTAGCCATATGAGATTAAACTCTAAATATTTTGAGAATAAAGTCGTAGCAATATGACATTAAAGTTGTAGTATGAGAATAAAGTAAAAAAAAAAAAAGTCGTAGCAATATGAGATTAAAGTCATAATATTTTGAGAATAAAGCCGTAGCAACCCTGCTGAAAAAAAAAACAGCTAAAACCAGCCTAAGCTGGTTGGCTGGTTTTATCTGGTCATCCAGCCTGGTCATAGCTGATCAGTAGGCTGGTTTTAGAGGGGTTTTGGCCACTTATTTAGCTGGTCAGGCTGGGAGACCAGCTAAAACCGGCTACTTCCAGATTAAACCAGCTAAGCCCAGCCAGCCAATTTAGGCTAGTTTTAGCCGTTTAAAAAAAAAAAAAATTTTAAGGCCAGTATATTGCGTGAATAACATTAAGTCATTTGAAAATTCTGCCGCATAAAACATTCTAAAGGTTGAAGTGGGTTCCAACTCGTTAACTTAAGTTATATTGTTGTCTTTTCTGAGGTAAATACGTCAAGTAACTATTCACAAGCTATTTCATTCACGGTATAATAAATGATTGGAAATAATATTTCAAGTCTTCAAATCCATTCATTAGGCCTATTTGTAGCACTCAGCCAGCCAGTAATCGCAATAAGCTTTGTGCTTTGTTGCTTTTAACACAGGCCACCGGAATTTCTCCCGGTGCTCCCATTTGTGTGCACAATATATACTCTCTCAAAATATTAGAATTTCATTCTCGTTATTGCTACGACTTAATTCTTGTAATTTCGACTTTATTCCCGTAATCTTATTTTTTATTTATGTGGCACTAAAACGTCATTGTACAATAATAAATATTAATTATAAAGAAAAATAATAAATTACTCCTTGAACTACATAATTAGCCATTCGTCGCTTTATTCGTTTGCACTAAAATTCATTCTTAATTTACGTATGCAAAAAGGTTGTGCAGATATGACTAACCTAAGGCACAGTTTAGAATACTCCAAATTCATTATATTAGAATGAGGTTAAGAACAAATTAATGGGTGTACGCATATGTTGTGAATTAGACAAAAAAAAAATTTGAAATGCTCTCCTGTGCGTACAAATAAGAAAAAAATCCATGAAGTTATTAGTGAATGTAATGGGAAGACCCATTATTTTTAATGTTATACAGGAGATTTTTACATCCTTATATACTGTGTTAGAGATAGCTTATGAGAAATGTATAAACATGGATCTAAATAAAAGAAAATCATTTAGTGAATACTGGGATGAAGAATCTTACAGTGGCTGTTTGGCATCTCGATCAGCGAAAAAGAAATCACCTCCTTCAAAATCATCATTCAGGTAAAGAACTGCACTGCAAAGGCAACAAGATAAACAAAATCACAGTGAGTGCATAACAGAAGAGTGTGGAAAAAATAACATTAAATTTATGTCAGACATTTTTATTATTTTACAGATAAATATGTCTCCTTTCTATTCAAATGAGGCTCACTATAGAATATGCCGGAGTCACAAAAATCAGCACCTCATTCAGTCAATGTTGCATAATTATTCCCAACAGAATGTTGTCAGTAAGGGATTGTTAAAGCAGTGCTTGTATACACTTTATACTGAACATTTCCAGCAGTAACTGTAGCCAAACGTTAACATCAAGTGTGAAATGTTTAATAATTTTGTGTAAGAAGCTTGAAGTCCTATTCTGAATTTTTACCACACCCTGTCTTTCATCATCTGAATCTTCCGAATTTAGTGAATCAGTGAAAACAACATATGCAAATTGAGGAAAATATCAGAAAGCCTATTATCCTTAGTGAATTTTCTTTGTGTTTTGCCTACATCTATCATGTACACATCTGTGCACCTGAGATCTCGATGAGTGAAAGCAGGTGCTTCTCTCCAGCACTGCCTGGTTTCTGGCTCCAGGATGTAGTTATCCACATGAACTGGGTGAGAAAGATCCGAACGCCCCTCCTGATGACCTTCATACACATAAAGTCATATATGCACCAAGCAAGGTGTTATCCCTGTTAATAATATGCGTTTATGTGTGAATGACTGTTCCTATTAGAGGAGCTATAGATATTTGTACCTGGGATGGCAGGGCGGCACACCAAGTATGTGTAAGCAAAGTAGAGAACAGAGTGACTTCTGAAGTACGAGTCCATCAGAACTTTAACAGTCTCCCCCGATCTCATGTAACAGCCTGGCATCTGACTGGTTAACCAGCCCATCTTGAGCTAACTGGAAAACAGATATTTTCTAGTATATTATCTAGGGTATATGTGGTGAAAAATGTCTATAATTTTATGAATCGTAGTATGTGTCTCATGACCGAGTAATATTTCACCTTAAGTGCTCTGAGGACAGTCAAACCCTCAAACTTCTCATGCGTGTGAGGAGAGCGTCGCCCCCGGTAACCATCACCCATGGATGCAGCAACCTATCATCAACACATGCAGAATGTGATTTGAGATTCTTTCAGCTGCTCTCCGTTTGTAGGCTGACCCGGCATTGCACTGATTGCAACAGTAATTTAAATAGCAGATTTCTGGATGATTATTGAAAAGCTCACAGTAGCAAGCTGCATCACACGATCACATTCAGATTGGGATAAAACTCCATCCAGAGCCACACGGTTGGTCCCATTCAGCCCCTGATCATCCATAGTGATTGTTACGCCAACCACAGGAACAGGACCCCCTGAGTTGAAGAGACAGTGAGTGGAAAGGACAAATGCAGGATGAAGAAGAGAAGATGGTTTTATATATATATATATATAAGCTTTTTGTAAGTTGTAATTTTTTACAATAATAATACTTAATTTTTTATATATATTAAAAACCTAAAGCCTATATTTCTGTGTATATATATATATATACACACACACACACACACATTGCACGACAGGATGGAACAGTGCTTG
>NW_015658167.1:7740-9362 GCF_001515625.1 Sinocyclocheilus rhinocerous
TAAAAAACATAAAAAATCTTACTGTTCAAAAACTTTTGACTGGTAGTGTATGTACATACTGTACTGGTATATAAATGCACACATACACACACATTACAGGACTGGATGGGATGGAACAGTGCTTGTACCTGCATAAAATCCACTGTCATCCACTTCTTCCACTTTCTCTCCCTGCTTCAGTTTCTCATGAAGTTTCTCTTTCTCTGCTCTGAGAAGAAGAAAAGTTTGAATCTGCCAGGAAATTTGTTTCACCAAATCCTTTCATCCTATCATTTTTTTCTATTTTCCTGTCTCACCTCCAGGTTTCTTGCAGAGATTCGGGCACAATGTCCTCGGGTGTCCACAGATCCTGATGGGGACAGAGAGTGAGACTGAGGCCTTTTTTGGCTAGTTTCAGAAAGGAGAACAAAAGATCAGTGGTGCAAGACAAAAAAACTAAAACAAACTCTGTTTGTAGAGGTATTTTATAGAGGTAGAGGTATTTACCGGGTCACTGAATTTAAAGTCCAAGTTTGCCATCCCAAAGTACAGTAGTCTCTTCTCTTGCAAAGCTCTGCTGACATACTTGTCAATTTCCTTTGAGAAAAAAGATCAAGTGGTCATTTAAATTCTGTATTGATCTGGACCATTGACTCATCTATTCATCCATCCAACAGACTGACCCATCTATAAATGCAAACATTATTATTTCTACCCCATCTCCCATGCGTCACAGTTACTCCACCAGTCCATGCATCACACCTGCATGGGGCCTGTTTCCTGAGCCTCTGTGTCGACCTCTAGAGTCTGAGTGTAGAGCTCCAGATTACTAAGGGAGTTACCTTGGCAACTAACTGAAGTAAAAATAAAAAATTTGAAGTACTAAAATGACTAAAAAATTAAAATGTAAATAAAAACTAATAATAATAAAACTAATAAAAACAAACACACATAACAAAAACTAAAACTCAGAATAAATTTAAAATGAAAATATAAAAATAAAAACTAATTCAAAATATGATTAAATACTATAATAGTATAGAAATAATACAAACATAACAATGCTATTCACATCAGCTTCATTAGATAAAGAATGTAGAGTCATTAGAACGTTATAGTCTTTGACACTGGCATTGAAATTGTATACAGATCAGATATTAGAAATAAAACATAAGAAGATAAAAATAACTATAAATAATGAAATAAATTGCAAATTTAAGTTCATCAGGAACCATGGTGTTTACATAAACTTTATTCAACCAAGTGGAATTATGTTTTTGAAAAGGAAACAAAATAAATATTTCCAAAAATAAACACTGAAGAACAAAGATATAATAAATAAAATAAATAAATAAATAATTTGTAAATAATCCAAATAATTTGTGAGTAAACGTCAGTGTAGGAACATCAGTGCTCGTGTTTCAATGACATCTGACCTTTGAACTGTGCAATATGTAAGTGCTCGAGCTGTAAGGGCAGGAAGTCCTCCAGAGCAGAAACCTTCCAGGTCGCGTTGACACGAAGGTCACACACATCTGTTTGCATGACAGCAAGGAGAGAGAGAGGTCTGAAGCAACAGAGAAAGACTGATTTCACTGAACTGTTATACAGGTGCATCTCAATAAATTAGAATGTCGTGGAAA
>NW_015658168.1:0-1199 GCF_001515625.1 Sinocyclocheilus rhinocerous
TGAATAAATCTTGACAAAAAATACAGTGTCTAGGTTTAAAGTTGTATCAAACAGAATAATATATAACTATTTTCAAGTAGGTTTCCCTGAACACTTCCCACTTCTACTATTGGTCAGATAAAGAGATAGCCCTCACACAATTGGTGGAGCCATTGTTGCTATGCTAAGCTGGTCAGATACTCATAGGAACAGAGCAATATTTTTAAAGAACCACAGTGCATTTTTCAGGGAAATAAACTTGTAGTTTTCTCTGTATATTAAAAAGGGATGAGAGAACATATTTTAACATTAACTTCACTTCAAATGTCAAATAAAATATAACAAAAAAAACTCACATTTAAATTTAGAATAAATGAAAAATACTTCACTTTTAAATTTAGAATAAGATAAAAAGAACCTTAAATTTAGAATAATTATGATAACAAATCCACCTTTCAGTTTAAAAAAAAAAAAGTTTAGTTTACTCCCACTGTTGGTTGCAGTTTATACAGAAGTTTTACCACACTGTAGCGAATCAGCTCATTGGGGAAATATGAATAATTAATCATAACTAGTTATAATTAATTATAAATATTTAGATCCGCTGTAAGTATTTACTTGACCTCTCAGGGTCAACTGTCTGTCAATTCTAAGAACGTTAATTTCCTGGTTAAGGGAAATAACTTTCTTACTGTACAACTCTACACAGAGCCTGTAGCATAAATCTGCAGTTATGAGCAAACAATGACCAACGTCAAGTGTGATACAAGTAAGAATTTATTAACTACATAAACACTTAAACTAGTCTAACATACACATAAACACTTAAACTGGTCTAACATACACATAAACACTTAAACTGGTCTAACATACACATAAACACTTAAACTGGTCTAACATACACATAAACACTTAAACTGGTCTAACATACACATAAACACTTAAACTGGTCTAACATACACATACACACACACACAGTTGGTATAGGAAAGGGTTAAAAGCTTAACGCAGTAAAGAGAAGAGAAATAAGGAATATGAAGTTATAGAACCATTGCATATTCAGCAGATTTACAGCCTGAAGGGAACATCAAATTCTTAGTTCAAACACATCTTTGTAAAAAGGTGCAAATGATACCTAATGTACCAATTAATAAGACTAAGTTTGAATACTTGAATGTCTCGTCTGTCTGAAAGAAAGGCTTGATGCAATCTGAAGGCTC
>NW_015658169.1:0-224 GCF_001515625.1 Sinocyclocheilus rhinocerous
CCGGCCGGAGCGACGAGACAAAAACATGAAAACCCATTACAAACGTAACGAATATTTGGGTTGAACTTAGGGTTGTGACGGTGAGGAAATTTTCCCACCGGTTAATCGATGTGTGACAACACCGGTAATACCGGTATCACCGCGGGGGCGGGGCGTTCCCTCTTTTCCTCGCTTTCCTTCGCTTTTAAATAGCTTGTAATAGCGGTGTGCCCATTTTACTCTCA
>NW_015658169.1:283-944 GCF_001515625.1 Sinocyclocheilus rhinocerous
CAACACCGGTAATACCGGTATCACCGCGGGGGCGGGGCGTTCCCTCTTTTCCTCGCTTTCCTTCGCTTTTTTTTATAAACACAAGCGCTGCAGGTTCAAAGTCCGGTGCTGCGCTGCATTGTGTACAGCAGTTACCGGGGAAACCGTTATATTTCTACCAAACGCGCCACCTGCTGGCAGAGAATGAGCATTTTCAATAAAACTGATGTTTTGTTCAGTTAAAATCGCAGACTAAACCTGCAAACACGCAGAGCTTTAAATGTGAACTGGTGGATCGATAAGAAGACAATGCATTATAAAAGTCCAAACAGTAGGGTGTGCGATATATATGGCCTGCGATTAATATCGTAATTGTTGTTTTAACGATGTGCGATTGTGATATGAGTATATCGCGAAAAGCAAACAAAACACACCTACAGAGTGCGCGCATACATTAGATGATGAAGTCTTGCAGGTTAAACTAGTGCGCGCATTTAGAGTGCGTTCTTTCACTGCTTGAATCAGTCTATTAAAATGCATTTAGAATTATCACATAATTCAAGATATGGGGGCAGAAAATCTATATATTTATATCATTTTATATAGTTAATATCACACGAAGAGTGACGTTTTTCTCTCCAAAAGTCAACATGGTTACAAATGTGATATTGATTTTATACAA
>NW_015658170.1:0-257 GCF_001515625.1 Sinocyclocheilus rhinocerous
ATGCAAGTACAACCTCCAGATTCTAGCTGAACTGGTGCATTTAATGTAAAGTTTAATAGCCTCATTGAGAAACTCAATGCAAGGGTTTATTGATTAAAGGCTGTTCAGGTCTAAGCAATTGCCTATATTGCTATAAACTTGGGATTTCACATTTTCCCTCTCTCAAACTCTTTCTGCAACTTGTGTGTGTTTATGTGTTATGATAGTTTACATGTATTTTTGATTTATCCAATAAAGTCTTACGTACATTGAAAAGA
>NW_015658171.1:0-215 GCF_001515625.1 Sinocyclocheilus rhinocerous
AGATAATAACCTAATACTTCAGCTAACCACACCTGGCAAAACCTAACTGTAAAACCTAGCTCCAGACTCAGTTTGATCTTGTATTAGTCTCTAGCCCTTACTCTCAACACGAGTTTGCCAAAATGTTGAAGATGCTCAGTCTAACTGCCCAGACGACAGACCAAAAGGACTGGCCAGGCATTGTGAGGAACACCCTTCTACCCAGGGCTGCCGAC
>NW_015658171.1:775-907 GCF_001515625.1 Sinocyclocheilus rhinocerous
GTGGGAGAGACACCCTACTCCCTCACCCTCACTCAGCAGTGCAAACTCCCTCAGGCTTGCACCAAACAGGAGGTAAATTATCTCAAACAACAGATCACGGCAGTATCCCACAAGGACCCCAGCAGAATGGAG
>NW_015658172.1:0-173 GCF_001515625.1 Sinocyclocheilus rhinocerous
ATTTTATAAACACATCTAAATTAACATATTTAAAAAAAAAATTTTGCTGAGATTTGATGCAGACTCAATTTTGCATCGTGATTACGCAATGACGTCACCGCGCAATGACATTGCATCATTTAGCAACAAATCAACCTTCCTTTAGCAACTTCCCCTGAAAATTAGTTGGCAAC
>NW_015658172.1:300-1187 GCF_001515625.1 Sinocyclocheilus rhinocerous
AATACACAAAATAATGTTATTTTTAGCAACATCATATGACCCCTTTAAAAAATTCACATAAATCTAACCTTTCATTGGAGAATAAGATTTTAAAATGGGGGGAAATATCATTATGACATAAATGTTTTTCTCTAATACACACTTGACACAATTAACGGCACCCTTTTATTCAGTGCTTTTTGAAACCTCCATTTGGCATAATAACACATAATAACAGCTCTGAGTTTTCTCCTATAATGCCTGATGAGGTTAGAGAGCACCTGACAAGAGATCAGAGACCATTCACGAAAGCAACACTACTCCAGACCCTTCAGATTCCCAGCTCCATGATGGTGCTTCTCCTCTTCAGTTCACCACACTCATTTTCTATAGGGTTCAGGTCAGGGAACTGGAATGGCCATAGCAGAAGCTTGGTTTTGTGCCCAGTGACCCATTTTTGTGTTGTTTTAAGGTTTGTTTTTGGATTATTGTCCAGTTGAAAGATCCAAACATGACCCATTATAAGATTTCTAACAGAGTCAGTCACTTATTGATTTTTTATCTGTTGGTATTTGATAGAATCAAAGACGCCATGTATCTAAACAAGATGTCCAGGACCTCCAGCAGAAATATAGGCCCACAACATTAAAAATACAGCAGTATATTTCATTGTACACATGGGGTACTTTTTATCCCTGTGTGCACCAAACCCATCTTGAGTGTTTGTTGCTAAAAAGCTAATTTTTTAGTTACATCTGACCATAGAAGCCAGTCCCATTTGAAGTTCCAGTCGTGTCTGACAACAGAATATGTTGGGGATTGTTTTTGGATGAGCGCATTTTCTTTTCTTGATTTTTTTTTTCCTTGAAACCCTCCCAAACAACATGTGGTGTAGGTGCTGTTTTATT
>NW_015658173.1:0-637 GCF_001515625.1 Sinocyclocheilus rhinocerous
GGTCACCCCTTCGGGTGCTGAGGCCATTGTTTCAGATCGCTAGTGTGCATTTTGGTATCCTATCCTATATAAAAAATGTTCGTTAATGAATATTTTTCGTCGTTGTCTTTGTTGACAAAATTAACACTGATACGTGATCAAGTTTCAGGACATTTTATCTGACTTTTATGTACTATTTATGTAAACGCTGGTAACTTTGACGTGTTTTCATGGGCGCGCGCGTTGAACATTCCAGTCGCATTTAAACTGGAGCAGAGGGAGTTACCATGGAAACAGGGCGTCAACTCAGCTGACAAGTAGCAAACTCTGTCTTTTACTGTTGTTTTCACTGCTTTCAGGTAAGTTTAGTCACTAAAATCACAGAAATAATACAGACAACTCTTCCTGACACTTTCTTACATGTAACTGACACGTTTCTGTTCAATATTTACTTTACAGAAATGGTTTAGTGTCTTAGGAGAAAGACCGTTAGCATCACAACCGTTAACTAACTATACAGGCTAACTATAAGAGGTAGGCTAACTATAGATTTGAGCTCTTATTAATGAAAGTTTTGGCTTTTAATCACATCTTATGTGTAGATGAATTTTACAAAAAAAAAAATATATATATACAGTTACTATTATTTAAAATTTTA
>NW_015658174.1:0-1504 GCF_001515625.1 Sinocyclocheilus rhinocerous
AGATTGAAATAACATGATAATAGATGAGGGACTCATGAAGCAGTGCAAGTTCATTCATCATTTCTGTGACGTGAAGCTCAAGTATGATCTGATGATGTGATGATGATTTGTTTATATATTGCATTATATTTGAACTGAGCTAACAGACATGATCGCAGATCCAGCAGAAACTGAATCAGTAGGACTGTTGGATCATTATTCAGAGGTACCACACGTCTTTACCTGCAGTTCATTAATACTGAAACAGTCAATCTGCAGTGCTTTGTCAAGAATTGTTTATCGTTTTATACCTTTGATTTCATTCACCGTTTCACAGATTGATCTTTGTCTGTCATCTGTCCACACATTTTTCCTGCAGTGATTGTGATTATTGTTGAGATTGCAGTGTTTGCTGCTCCTTCTGTGATTCGTCTTCAGTTCATCTGTGTAAGCTTCACACAAACCAAATTCTGGCCAGAGGAGAACTGACCCCCGACTAAGTCCTCTCTCTCCCAGGTGTGTTTTTCCCCCTCCATTTCTGTCACCAATGGAGTTTGGTTCCTTGCCACTGTCACCTTTGGCTTGCTTGGTTGGGTACACTTAATTTCTGGTAATATTGTCAACTTTATGGAGTGAAAACGGTATCAAATCCTCTCACAAATGCACGCGAGAGATCCACACTCGCGTACACAATCCACAAAAACACGAGAGAGATCCACAGGGCGATCCACAAATGCACACGAGAGATCCACACTCGCGCACACAATCCACAAATGCACGCAAGAGATCCACACACGCGCACATGGCAATACAGGCAAAGGCAAGTGCATTAATTGTTTCTTTGCTCACAGAATGATCCTCAAATACTGTATCTGTACCCGTTATTACATGCACAACAAATCGTGAGTCCTTTGCATTAGTGTTCTGCCTTAAGAATGTCTATAAATACCGCTTTTGTATTTGTGGATTCTTTTGAGACTTTCATTCCGCGGCCTTAACTCACAAATGCGCACAAGCCAATCTGTACACTTTACCTATGGCATGAAGAATGTAGACGTGTAGTAGAATGTCGATCCACTTCAAGGACCCTGGCTTTTTTTTTCAACATTATTGCGACCAATATTTGGACTTTCATCATGTGATATTTTTTATTTTTTTCATTGGTACATGTGTATCTTCGTCGTCTTTGTCTTATGTGCTCAAATTTATCATCCTTTGTGTTTGTGAAATGCAGTGAGCTGTGTGCTTTAGGTATCACGTTTCTGTAGTGCCGTGGTCTGTGTTCATTGTGGCCATACTGTAAAAAAGCCCTTGTTCAGTTCATGTTCCTTTTATTTTAAGGGCTGTACAGCTATAATGTTGGTTTTTAAAACTGAATTGAGAAGGCATGGTTTATTCAGCGATCGCGCGAGAGTCACTCTGCCGTTCCCGAACTGAAATGATTTAAAGTAGTGGTCCTGCAATCTCACCTGTAAAGCAACAAAATAAGGTGGCTTAAAGTCTCTTTCTGCAGCGCCTTCACTTT